>NC_140644.1:20200257-20817757 GCF_978046115.1 Saccoglossus kowalevskii | reverse complement strand
ATCAACTGCTCTGGTGGCCGAGTGGTTAAGGCGTTGGACTCGAAATCCAATGGCGTCTCCCCGCGCAGGTTCGAACCCTGCTCGCAGCGAATGTTTTAGAACACCTCGTTGAGCCGCTGTATACATAATTGGCCGTAGATCAACCGCATGAATGAATGCAAATTATGAAAATGATTCGCATTGGCACCAAGTTTAAATTATAAATATATGACTTAATGCCATCTACATCTCGTAAAAAAGAAAAACAAGTGCGTGAATTTGACGTCAATGTTATGTAACATGGCAATGTCATGTAACAAATGCAAATAAAATAACAACAAATTTTAAGACAAATTTTTAGGAGCACTTGTCATTACATCAACTGCTGTGATGGCCGAGTGCTTAAGGCGTTGGACTCGAAATCCAATAGGGTCTCCCCGCGCAGGTTCGAACCCTGCTCGCAGCGAATGTTTTAGAACACCTCGTTGAGCCGCTGTTTACATAATTGGCCGTAGATCAACCGCAAGAATGAATGCAAATTATGAAAATGATTCGCATTGGCACCAAGTTTATATTATATATATATGACTTAATGCCATTTAAATCTTGTAAAAAAGAAAAACAAGTGCGTTAATTTGACGTCAATGTTATGTAACAAATTCAAATAAAATAACAACAAATTTTAAGCCAACATTTTTAGGAGCACTTGTCATTGCATCAACTGCTGTGATGGCCGAGTGGTTAAGGCGTTGGACTTGAAATCCAATGGGGTCTCCCCGCGCAGTTTCGAACCCTGCTCGCAGCGAATGTTTTAGAACACCTCGTTGAGCCTCTGTATACATAATTGGCCGTAGATCAACCGCAAGAATGAATGCAAATTATGAAAATGATTCGCATTGGCACCAAGTTTAAATTATATATATATGACTTAATGCCATTTGAATCTCGTAAAACAGAAAAACAAGTGCGTGAATTTGACGTCAATGTTATGTAACATGTCAATGTCAAGTAACAAATGCAAATAAAATAACAACAAATTTTAAGCCAACATTTTTAGGAGCACTTGTCATTGCATCAACTGCTGTGATGGCCGAGTGGTTAAGGCGTTGGACTTGAAATCCAATGGGTTCTCCCCGCGCAGGTTCGAACCCTGCTCGCAGCGAATGTTTTAGAACATCTCGTTGAGCAGCTGTATACATAATTGGCCGTAGATCAACCGCATGAATGAATGCAAATTATGAAAATGATTCGCATTGGCACCAAGTTTAAATTATATATATATGACTTAATGCCATTTACATCTCTTAAAAGAGAAAAACAAGTGCGTGAACTTGACGTCAATGTTATGTAACATGGCAATGTTATGTAACAAATGCAAATAAAATAACAACAAATTTTAAGCCAACATTTTTAGGAGCACTTGTCATTGCATCAAATGCTGTGATGGGCGAGTGGTTAAGGCGTTGGACTCGAAATCCAATGGGGTCTTCCCGCGCAGGTTCGAACCCTGCTCGCAGCGAATTTTTAGAACACCTCGTTGCACCGCATTATACATGATTGTCCGTAGATCAACCGAAAGAACGCATGCAAATTAAGAAAATGATTCGCATTGGCACCAAGTTTACATTATATATATATCACTTAATGCCATTTACTTCTCGTAAAAAATAAAAGCAAATGCGTGAACTTGACGTCAATGTTATGTAACAAATACAAATAAAATAACAACAAATTTTCAGCCAAAATTTCTAGGAGCACTTGTCATTGCATCAACTGCTGTGATGGCCGAGTGGTTAAGGCGTTGGACTCGAAATCCAATGGGGTCTCCCCGCGCAGGTTCGAACCCTGCTCGCAGCGAATGTTTTAGAACACCTCGTTGCACCGCTGTATACATGATTGGCCGTAGATCAACCGCAAGAATGAATGCAAATTATGAAAATGATTCGCATTGGCACCAAGTTTAAATTATATATATATGACTTAATGCCATTTAAATCTCGTAAAACAGAAAAACAAGTGCGTGAATTTGACGTCAATGTTATGTAACATGTCAATGTCATTTAACAAATGCAAATAAAATAACAACAAATTTTAAGCCAACATTTTTAGGAGCACTTGTCATTGCATCAACTGCTGTGATGGCCGAGTGGTCGCAGCGAATATTTTTGATCACCTCGTTGCACCGCTTTATACATGATTGGCCGTAGATCAACTGCAAAAACGCATGCAAATTAAGAAAATAATTCGCATTGGCACCAAGTTTACATTATACATATCACTTAATGCAATTTTACATCTCGTAAAAGAAAAAAACAGGTACGTGAACTTGACGTCAATGTTATGTAACATGGCAATGTAATGTAGCAAATGCAAATACAATGACCGCTAATTTGCAGTCAAAATTTGTAGGAGCACTTGTCATTGCATCAACTGCTCTGGTGGCCGAGTGGTTAAGGCGTTGGACTTGAAATCCAATGGGGTCTCCCCGCGCTGCTTCGAACCCTGCTCGCAGCGAAGGTTTTAGAACACCTCCTTGCATCGCTGTATACATGATTGGCCGTAGATCAACCGCAAGAACGCATGCAAATTAAGAAAATGATTCGCATTGGCACCAAGTTTACATTATATATATATGACTTAAGGTAGCGAGAAGGTTTTGTGACGTTTTTAAATAAAACATTCTCTATCTGTTGTCTCGTTCAGAACAGTAATTTAGGTTATATATATCAAAAGACTAAGTATAGAGGTGCAAGTTTCCACAAACTGGACAGACATTGTTTACATAATTATCACGTGACATAAAAAATGGCGAACCTTGTAAAAATGACTAAGTACGCGATTGCGAGAGCACACTGCGGAATTTCCTGGTGAAATTTAAGTTATGCATTGTCCGTAATCAAGTCCATTGAAATTCGTCTCCGATAATCAAAAGACCTATTATTCCGATTTCTATGCAGGTTTGTTTTTTTGTCCCAAAATTATTTCATACTTGGCACCTTTAACAGACTATTATTCTGTGACAAAGCATTTTCTTTAAAAACCCAGACATATTTCGCACCATCATTATCTTTTGAACGATAACTGCAAGTTTGAATGTTCTAGTCCGAACGCACTTGATTTGGCGGCGGTCCCAATGAGTCGTTCTCGATCAAAACTTCAACTCGAGAAAAACGCGAAAAACAGTTTTGGTTAATAAAACACTGTAGATTTGCTGCATTATTATAAATATACACTAAAAATGGCCAAACATATTAACCACTGATATCATAGAACTCATAAAGAGTGTCAGATAATGAATAATTTCAAGCTCGAGCGTGAAAAATGAAAAAAACTGCTGGCATTTGAGTCCGTACTCCAGGAACGTTCGGGTTTTCCATTGTTATGCAAACGAACAACGAGGGATAATCCTCTGACAAACATTACTGTCCCACTGTACACGCTGACAGTTTACAAACAAGCTAATCCTTTAAGTGTCTCAGATAAGACATCTAATAAAACGGTTTTCATGGTGAAACAAAATGGCCGATGTTTGAAAAAAAATTGCTGTGTCAGAGTGCGACACTGAGTGGCAGATTTTTCTTTGCCTCGTCTGTCAACGCTTTCTTTCTTTTCTTCGCCATTGCGTTAGAAAAAAATGTATTAGTAAAATAGAATATTGACTTGGAAAATAAAACGATTTAAAAGAAAGTTGTGCAAAGTTACAGTACTCCTTTCGCACAACCTCCCGCCCGCTTCCGCTTTCCAATCACCTTTTTCTCTCGCTTTTGCGACCGCTTGTTGAATTCAACCTAACAGTTTCCGCTTTTTTTCGACCGCGCAAACCCCGAAATATCACCGCCAACCTGCTCGCTCGCGCGCATTTAAAATTCGGACTAACAGAATAATTTCCGAGGTTCACATTGTCTTATAATTGTCTTTCTGGTTTTTATAGATGTTGAACAGATGACAAAAGTTCAAAGACTTTTTGTTTTAACTATATATAATTATATGCACGCAACCTGACCCTTTGACCTCGATTTTGGCGTGGACTGAATATTTTATTTTAAACAATATTCTGACGTGAAATACAAAATGTATTTCAACACAAGTACGACATGGTTGTCTGGGGTTTCTTTCCTGATTGTTGAGTCTTCGCAATGTGTTTTGTATAATTATTGTTGTTTTCCCCCGATGCTGAAGGACCGTAAAGCTAAATGGCAGTTACATACATGGGCTGAGTGAAAGAAAATATTTCTAAGCCTAAAATAAAACCTAATATTACACCTCTTTGTGTATTTGTTAATTTTACATATGTTTGTCATGACAGTATGTTTGTAAATATCTAGAAAAATCTCGTCTTTCGTTGATAATTTCGATTGTTTGTTTGGAATGTCGATCCCCATTGGTTTCTCCATACTGAGTTTAGGAAGGGCGTCGATCAACACCGTGACAATCAGCCGAGAGAAGACAAACATTGACCGTAATTCATGGAGATCATGTCCGTAATTTGTGGGCTGAAACCCCAAATAATTAATCAAGTATTATTATTTTAATATATATTTTATTTTACATCGCAAAAATAAACCATGCCCAAAACAGAGCTAGAGTTGTTCGCGGTGAAACAATCGCATTGAGGACGATGCAACTTCAACTAGCCATTTTTTACCTTGAAATAAAAAAAATATAAATTCGAAGAGCATCGGGGAAAATATTAATAATCATCCTTATCAATCGCTTGCTTTATTTTATTCGAATCCGTGAAATTCACGATTTTTTTTACATTTGTTGGCAACTTCCGCGCTAAAAAAGATTGAAAATGTGGGTGTGGTTATTTTGCAAAGTCCTGTTGATTATACGGACAAATATGGTTCTGTGACCCAGTTCGTGCTCCAATCAGGTGACTCTCAGCCAATCAATGATGTTGTAACAAAGCATATTTGACGCTAATTGAAGGTCGTCGTACAATCCAATCACCGGCGTCGATTCACATAGTTGTTTGTGCTGTGACAGGCTTCAAAATTATTCGCTGAAAAACATATATTTTGACAAACTGATGGAATTTGACCTTAGTTCAAAAAGAAAATACTAGGTTAAGATACATTAGAGCTCACGCGAATCAGTTTTCTCTGCAAGTTGTGAAATAAAGTAAACCAGAGTAGCGTCGATGATTTTCAGCCCTGAAGGACATTGAATTTTTCATCGACTGGCCACCAAATAGTTATGGCTATAACTAGATTTGACACGTTTTTCTTTTAAGCCCAATAAATTATTCATACATGTCAAGCTCTGTTCGATTTGTTCAGGGCATGTGGCCGTTTTTAGTCGAAAATATTTTTTGTGGGAACACTTTTGCGGTACGTATACAGTATAGACCGAGCTCATTCAATGATCGTGACTTAATTTTAAAAATTGAATGTCAATGAATTTTACCAGACGTGGACCGATATGGATTCGATATCGTTATTTTTGGAATTAATCACTAACATTTCCTCGTTTCTCTGCTCTGTCAAAAGGAGTTACCTAGGCTTTTTTTCACGTAACTGTCTCATTAAAATAAAAATAAAAATATTACATCTAGAACAAGCACCCAAAACACGTAACAAGAGGTCCCAGTTCAGTTGCTTTCACGATACAAGTGTAATACAGCTATTAGATTTGAAGTGTCGTTCAGAATGTAATAATAGTTAATACTAGTTGTATGTTCACACTTCACTATCAAAACCACCATTTCGACCACCCATGTGCCAGTTTTCAGTGTTAGGGCAAGCGGTCAATGTTTTCAATAAGCGAGCGAGCGAAAAAAAAAACACGATTAAAATGCGGTCGGTTTCCGGTCGGACAAGACCGCGTGGTCGGAAATTAAGCGATAAGCGGTCGATGTAAAAGCGGAAGGTTGGGCGAAATGAGTACTGTATGACCATGTTTCTCCGACGAAGTCTCGACTGACAATAATGCTGACAATGGACGTTAGATAAACACGCATTGTTTGCAACTGGAAGCTTATCACCCGTTATATCAGAATCGTCAACAACAGAGTATACAGATAAGATTTTATCATTTAATTCCTTCCAAAGATAAACACTATGCAAATATCCACGAAACGGCAGTTGTAGTCTTTTCTGCTAGTGTTTTAAAACACTAATTTGAGCAACGTTATTTCGCAATTTCGATCTTTTGTAAACCTGGGGTGATGTATCAAGGTCTAAAGTAACCGTTTTATCAATTTTTGAAAAATCAAGAAAAAAGTGAAAATTTCCTTTCTCGCTACCTTAATGCATTTACATCTCTTAAAAGAGAAAAACAGGTGCGTGAACTTGACGTCAATGTTATGTAACATGGCAATGTCATGGAACACATATGCAATTAAAATGACAACAAATTTTCAGCCATATTTTTTAGGAGCACTTTTCATTGCATCAACTTCTGTGATGGCCGAGTGGTTAAGCCGTTGGACTTGAAATCCAATGTGGTCTCCCCGCGCAGGTTCGAACCCTGCTCGCAACGAAGGTTTTTGAGCACCTCGTTCAACCGCTTTATACATTGTTGGCCGTAGAACAACCGCAAGAACACATGCAAATTAAGAAAATTCGCATTGGCACCAAGTTTACATTATATATATATCACTTAATGCCATTTACATCTCGTAAAAGAGAAAAACAAGTGCGTGAACTTGACGTCAGTGTTATGTAACATGGCAATGTAATGTAGCAAATGCAAATACAATGACTATTTTCATCTCCTAAAAAAG
This sequence comes from Saccoglossus kowalevskii, assembly GCF_978046115.1. Taxonomy (NCBI): domain Eukaryota; kingdom Metazoa; phylum Hemichordata; class Enteropneusta; family Harrimaniidae; genus Saccoglossus; species Saccoglossus kowalevskii. The sequence continues at coordinate 20,811,051 of NC_140644.1, read as the reverse complement.
AAAAACTGTTGCGTGAACTTGACGTCAATGTGATGTAACATGGCAAAGTCATGTCACGAACGCAAATAAAATCACAACAATTTTGCAGCCAACATTTTTAGGAGCACTTTTAATTGCATCAACTGATGTGATGGCCGAGTGGTTAAGTCTTTGGACTTCAAATTCTAATTGGGTCTCCCCGCGCGGGTTCGAATCCTGCTCGCAGCGAATATTTTTGAACACCTCGTTGCACCGCTTTATACATGATTGGCCGTAGATAAACTGCAAATACGCATGCAAATTAAAAAAATAATTCGCATTGGCACCAAGTTTACATTATACATATCACTTAATGCAATTTTACATCTCGTAAAAGAAAAAAACAGGTACGTGAACTTGACGTCAATGTTATGTAACATGGCAATGTAATGTAGCAAATGCAAATACAATGACCGCTAATTTGAAGTCAAAATTTGTAGGAGCACTTGTCATTGCATCAACTGCTCTGATGGCCGAGTGGTTAAGTCTTTGCACTTCAAATATAATTGGGTGGGTTCGAACCCTGCTAGCAGCGAATATTTTTGAACACCTCGTTGCACCGCTTTATACATGATTGGCCGTAGATCAACTGCAAAAACGCATGCAAATTAAGAAAATAATTCGCATTGGCACCAAGTTTACATTATACATATCACTTAATGCAATTTTACATCTCGTAAAAGAAAAAAACAGGTACGTGAACTTGACGTCAATGTTATGTAACATGGCAATGTAATGTAGCAAATGCAAATACTATGACCGCTAATTTGCAGTCAAAATTTGTAGGAGCACTTGTCATTTCATAAACTGCTCTGGTGACCGAGTGGTTAAGGCGTTGGACTTGAAATCCAATGGGGTCTCCCCGCCCTGGTTCGAACCCTGCTCGCAGCAAATGTTTTAGAACACCTCGTTGCATCGCTGTATACATGATTGGCCGTAGAACAACCGCAAGAATGTATGCAAATTATGAAAATGATTCGCATTGGCACCAAGTTTACATTATATATATCACTTAATGCCATTTATATCTCGTAAAAGAGAAAAAAAAGTGCGTGAACTTGACGTCAATGTTATGTAAAATGTCAATGTCATGTATCAAACACGAATAAAATGACAACAATTTTATTGAGACATGTGTGATGTTCTACAGTACGATAAATATATCCCAACTTATACAGTCTTATGTGTTAATATCTATCAGCATCATTATTATTGTGGTCTTAAGTCTGTATTTTGCGGTGGCTCAGTTCTTACAAATTAAATCGAAATTGCAGGACAGGTTTATGTTAATTGCGTCGTATTATTCGCCGTTTTAACCCACATTCATGAATATAAATATTAAAAACTGTTTTACAGAGCACATTATTGTGAGTATAGCGACGAAATGTGACATAGATGGTACTATCACTGTTTTCACCCACTATGTGATGAGGAGACTACACCACGTAGAGCGGTTCGCCGTCACTAACGCTGTATATGCCCTCAGCGATGGCATGAATAACGGCGGCGCATATTTCTTCAAATCCACGGTGTATGATCCGGTTGCTATGACGACGTATTCGGCGATACAACCCTCGTTTCTACGTGGTGACATGATACGTTATACGGCGTCGTACTCCAAATGTAGTGAGGCTTCAGCAAGTGTCGACTCATTAGGGGGTGGCTGACTCTCATCTTACCACATGAAAAGAGGTAGGTATAGAATTATGATTCGGTTATTGTTAAATGAGTTATTCTTTTAAATTGGATTACATTAACTTATAATACAATCTTGGTGATATTGTTCTATGGCACAATCAGATAGCATTATTCGTTACAGTGACCTTGCTATGAGAAATCGCTATTTTATAACAATTCCATAGAACACAATGCTAAAGAAAATTGAATTTTTCGACATTTTTTAAAACGTTCTCTATTATTAACAATATATATACGATGATTTCACTAGCCTAAAATTTTAGATATGGCATAATAATATCTCTGCCATAGGAACATATGTTAAAACGTTACAACAGTGCCAAAATGGCCACTATCCACTAATATTAAATAGTAATCCTTATCATAATCGCCTTTGTAGAAACTATCGTAGCAATGTTTTAAACTTACCGACACTATAAAAAGAACGTTAAGAAATTAATAATTTGACCACAAGTGTAAATTGTGTTTAGAAAATATTAGTTGCGTTCACGCACAGCTCCTTAGCACGGGCTAAGAGGTCAAATTCCTTAGCCCGTGCTAAGAAAACGTGCGTGAACGCTTAGCACGGGCTAAGGAATGCTAAGTACGGGTTAAATCTGACCCGAATTTAAGACGCGGTCTAGACCTTAGCACGGGCTAACGAAGTATGCGCGAACGATTAGCCCAGGGCTAAGCGCCCTCTGCGGCGACCTTTGGGTGTAAAAATTGTCCCATGTTCGTATAACGACACTATTCCACCAGTCATTACTCCGCGCTCGCTTCCACACTAATCGGGTCACTGTAGTAGAGCGTACAGCATGCAGCAGCTCCAATCGTAGACAAAATAAATTTGGTTCGCTGTCTATGACATGCATTAATAAAACTCTGTATTCTGTTACGCCCGTTGTATACTGTTTATGTGCATCCAAATAAGTTGGGTCCGTCTCCTCTCGTGTTCCTGTGCACGTCGCTTCAAAATTAGAACGAAACCCGGGAACGAAACATGCCAGCAGCAGAAATAGAACCTCGCGCATGTCATCCATTTTTCGTTCGTAAATAGCGGCTTACCAAAGGTCACCGACTAATGGCACCCCTTAGCCCGTGCTAACGACTGGCCCTCCCTGTGCGTGGACGTAATTGGGTCTAGCCGAAATGCAAATATGCTAGATAAGCCTAAATCAGCTTAAATCTTAGCCCGTACTTCGTGTAACGTGAACACAACTATTCTCGTTGATAAGTTCATGTCTCCAGACTGATCACGTGGATTAATTTAGCATTTATCTCCCTGTACTTGTACTCTTTTTAGACAATGTCTTTGTCTAATCGAATCATATATTATAAGTACGCTGTTTAATGTTTATTCTGTAGATGTGAAAACCTTATGCACCTCTAATCGGTTTATGCCAAACCCATTCCTCGAATGCAGGGCGTTCGTATTGGATCTGGTTGGCATGGAGATCTTCACCAGGGAAAGTATACATTTCATAATATCGGCGGTAGATATCGACGACTTTGGTTGGAGCTGTTTTTTTAATAAATTCCCGCGCAGCGTTGCCGAACCCGAGCATGACCCAAGTACGAAAATCTTCCGATTACAACCCATAGGATTCAACGACCCAGTTGATCCCACAGGTGGACCTGTAGATCCTACCGATGATGACGTAGTTCCGACAGATAATACTGCTACTGAAGTCTCCTCAGTCCATGTATTGAAAGATTCATTTTCACTTTTAATATGGACTTTATGTTTAGCTCTTTCAATGAAGTAACACTGTCACGCAAGGCAATACGCTTGAACATTGATATGTGAAATGTACCCAGCTGTAATAAGATACCCCTCGTCCCTGCATTTGATGCGTTACTTATATAAGTTACACAAAATAACATTGACATAGAGAGTACACTGAAAAACATCAAACGATGTGAATTCTCCAAATTGTGTTTATCAAAATGTGCCCTCATGAACAGTCTAGTTTCACCAACCAACACCAACCAACCGTCGATGATTGTTTGTACGTACCTTTTAGTAAAATACCTTCTTGTCATATTCTTGAAATTTGTTTGATACATTTCTCCATGAAGTGTTCTAGCTCTTCCTTACTTCTTATAGGATAACTATTTTTCGGCAAGCACACCGATGTTTTATTTCAATGAATTTGCAATATTTGTGAAAGCTGTTTGTGCTGATTTCGATGTTCAATGTCACGCTTACTGTATGGACGCATGGTAGCCATTTTTACCTCGCTTTTGAAAGAAATAATAACTCAACATATCACAAATGTTATATTACGCATGTCTTCAGTTTCTAAAAGTATATGCACACGTTAATATGTACTTGGAATTAGTTGTACGTATTAGTAATTCAAAACGCATGCGCAAAAACATACTTTGGAAACAAACTGAACATTCTGTTTATAACCTACTTTGAACACTACTACGAAACAGACTTTTCGTTTTCTTACAACAGCTGTTAAAAATACTACATGTACATAGTTTTTAATTCAATTATTCTTGCTTCCGTCATACAAATTATGTTGTTATTTTTTCTGAAATATTGCGTAATAATTATTTATGAAAATGCTCACTGATGTGCATAAGAAATACATTTCTTGATGAATTATTTTTGATGTCTTTAATTTCTGAATTCTCTTTTCAAAATCATTTGTTTTCAGCCGCCCCCCCCCCCCAAATAATTTCACAATGTCGAAAACGGAATGTCTTTATCGTAGTGTTTGTAACAGACAATTGGTTCATGAAGAAATTACATTTAGAATTTCATTTTCACGGCGTCAATATAATTGTTACAGTCCTGTTAATATGGCATTGGGCCAGGCTATAAGGTCACAATAAGGTTAAAAAATAACACTTGTTTAAGATGAATTTGATTACAATATAAAAAGACTGGCTGATTGCATCCATATATGACGTCATATTTATATGTAAAAACCTGAAAACATAAACTTTCGGTTCTTGCATAGATTTTGATGTCGGGAACATTGGACCCCGACTGATGGTAATATGGCTGTACAATGCCCCTCGATACCGATAAACAAGATCCATAAGGTAGTTTAATTGTTGGCGTACAATACAGCATAGAAAACTACTGGTACTGGGTTACCACTACTTCGCATTGTAGTGTTTGAACAAAAGTGTTTCGTGAGGGGTGGTGTATGTAAGGAGACGCTGTCAGCAGATACAACAACAAGTACTTTTATTTTATGTAAATTTGTTTTCTACGTGCTTGTTTGATATGAATTAAACTATATATCACTTGTTTAAGTTTAAGTCTTCTTTAAGTAGATATATGTATTGGTTCGTATTTATGGTCCCAATAAAACTGATATTTACATTTCGTGACTCGACCTATAAAACAAGTGTCAATGGCACACTAATAACAAGTTCAAGTTGAGATACACTTGTACCTATGTATTGCAGAGAATCAGGGCAGCTTGACCCTTTTATATCTGACGGCTTTTGCAAATAAAATAGAAGCATTAAACCATTTATTTAAACAGATGAATATTATGTCAATTGTATTGTTATTTTATCGGGGCAATAACAACTAAAGACTGGCCTTCGTAACGGCTGTTGAATGCTCCCTAATGTACGCGAACATTTTCAGGACACATCTAGCCTGAACTCTGATCCTGTAGTTGACCTTTGTGTCGGACACCCTCAACATTGTTAGGTAGATTCCAATGTTTGTCAATTCGATGTGTTGATTAAATTAGGTAGCGTTGAGAGACATTGTACCTGTGTGGCTTTATTGAATCACATCATTATGCACGTAATTCACCTATTAGTTCGAAATAATCAAACCAATTATTTTATTCCTACTAATAGTTGTTTCTTGTATATTTCAACACATTTGATCGAAAACCTGGTTTCACTCATCGTCGCCTTTATTAATGCAATAAAGCAGGCATCAACTATCTTATTTGTATGAAATAAATTGAAAATCTCGTGATCATTTTATAACCAATAAATCGATAAAATATCTCTCTAGAGTATAAAACTACGAACCGGCGTAGGATTAACATCACTGGCGGAAACATCATTGATCTCGCTCAACCATCCCACGATGATCTCTTTCAAATACGTTGTTTTTCTTTCGTGCTGTATATCAGTGCAGTGTGACGGTAAGTATAATTCACTCTCGCGTGTAGTAAGAACTACATACATTTTGCAAAAAATTGCTGCAATCCTTTAAAAAAATAGTACTACTACATCAACCTTACCAAGTGACTCGGTCACAAATTCTGGTCGAGATTTAGTTCTTACAAAATTGTCCACTCATATATTTATGTTACATCTTACATGCTAAAACTAGAATAACAATTGTCGATACCGCCGCGACTTCTGACACACCATCATGACAGATTGCATTTAAATTTCATTTATTGAAATAATAATGAACGACTATTTAATATCTTCTAGAATCCTCGCGTTATGACCAGCTGACGGATGCCAAGCAAGTAAAAGAAGCTCTGGTTGATGGATACCCAGTCAAATTTTTTGTCGATTTTGAGAAATGTGAAACGACGAAAATACCTATTGCAATTCCCGAGGTGGACCTGCAGGTAGGTGGAATTGGTCAACAGCAAATCGCCGATAAATCATGCGGAATGGTGTAAAATATTATTTCTTCTGAAGAAATTATTCATTTTCATTTTCATGGTAGAGCTATAATTTTATTCAAAAAAATATAATTATTGTTTTCACTCTTACAGCCACCTTCACAGTACGGCTCGATTATCACGGAATTCCGCGGGACACAAGACGTAACTGGGGAACCAGTCGACATGCGATTCACTACAACAAATATCATGCAATTTCCTGGCGTATTAGGTAATTATTGATATCACAATTTATACCAAATATGTAAAAATATGTAACACTACTTCAAAAACTGTGGATGTTATTTTGCACATTGGTGTGTAGTATGAACCAACGATATTCTCGATAAATTAACGGTTAGACAACACACTGAGATAACAGTGCTACCCCTGCAATTGGTCCACTTAAATACTGAATGGTGACATTGTAAGCCTGTTTTCAGATGTTGTCCTGGGACGTCGACTTTCAAACGATCCGCATCAAGGGTACACGTGATATAGTTAATTGCTTTGTTAAATGTTCACCATTGTCTTATATGTTATTATTTCAGAGCATATATACGTGCACACCGAGGTTGTGCTATACCCAACTGGCAACGTCACCGTCAATACCCATTATATCCAACGTAAGGGACTCGTCAATGCTGGAACATCTGAGAACGACTGTCTGCTGAATGACGGTACCAACGACGAGGGCGCCTTCTTTTACAAGTCGACTTTGTATGAACCTGTTGCTATGACAACCTATGATGAAATCGAGTCAGCGCTGGTTGATGGATACAGTGTACGGTATGGTGTGGTGTTCACGCGTTGTGGGGATTTTGGTGGTAGCTCAGATATGTTGGGTGCAGGGGACATGCCACAATATTACATTACAAGAGGTTAGTGTACTCGTTTTGAAACACGATCATGGATTCGGATCGCTTAGGGACAATCCAGGCATATTTTGTTTTTGATTGTTATTGTTTGTGGGAAGTTATTCTAAAACATAAATCCTATATGACTTGGTCTTCCAACACATCAGAATATGTGGGCAAACTCAAAACATCCACTGAGGAGACACTCCGGGTCTGTATAAAGGCCTGCAACCGCATTTGGGCGAAGATAACTGTATTTTGGTTGTATTTGTTAGCCAATTCAGACAAAATATTAATGTAGACAAATGTTATTACAGAAACATTTTCCCTTCTTTCCTTCGCGATGCTTTTCACCACCGGACTTTCTCATCTAAATTTGCCTGCGCCTTTTTCTTATATACTTCAATATTTCTGGAAATGAACCCTAATTTTGAAGCCAACAAACAAAATTTGAGTCAATTTTCAGTTCTTACTGAAAATATTGTCTATTTTGGTCCCACTCTCTGAAAGAAAGTGCAGACTTTAAGCGGGATTATTTTGTGAATGTGTTATGAAAGGAGGGAATTAGTGAGGAAAACGTTAAGTCCTGATAACTCACTACTATCGCCATACTATATGTTGTTTACTAGGTGAGCAAATTTCCACTGCTACTAGAAGGTTTGCCGCCAATCCAACTTTAAATGGTGAATTTGTATTAGACACATTCAGAGTAGACATCTTCAAAAATGCTACAGTGAAACTGTCAGTGGCGTCCTTAGATTTTGATGATTTCTCGAGTGTCAGGGATGAAGAGGTGCTGTGCAGCCTCGAAGACCCAGCTAGTGATCCACCAGCCTCGATATTCAAACTTGTTCCACGCGTTGATGAGCAGTCCACAGCTCCTGGTATATTGGTCACATTTTCTTTTATTCAATTTTAATTACAATACACTTTGTAAATCTTTGCAGGGATATGATTCAAAATGGCTTTCTCGTTTGTCTAACTGTGTCATTCTGAACTAAATACGTTATATGACGTTTCCAAATGTTAACTATGCAGAACAAAAACAAAAACTCTAACTTATGAAAAGTCATAATCACATATAGTTATTGTAGCTGACAATGTTTTGTTACGTGTATACAATCGCTAAGACGTCTATCAAACTATAAAATCAGGTGTTTTTGTCAAAAGGTACAGGAACTGATGCTAAAACAGATGCATTGGCGATACTGGTGACTTTGAATGCCTCGATGTCAATAACATAATTACACAATTACTCCTTTTATATGATAGTTATTGTCAAAACATTTGACGTCCCTGCCTATTCTACATTCCTTTCGGTCCATAATTCCACACGAATTAGATCATATACTGACCATATGATGTGTGTCACTAAGTTCCCCTTAGTTTACGTAATTAGTAAATTTTGATTAGGCATGTTACTGTATCCCTCAAAGATAAATTGTGTATTTATATATTGTTCTACCTAAATAATACATAAATAATAGAGGTATCAACAAGTGTATTCATTTTGATCTATATTATATAACACACGCGGTATTTTTATTCTGACATAGACTCACCGTACCTTAGTCAGTTGGTGACTTCGACGCAAATTGGGGAAGCATTGAGTGAAGGTTATCCGATGCAGTTCTTTGTCAATTTTGAAAATTGTGATAGGGATTTGGTAGTTACACCACCGGAGATAAGCTTGGAGGTGAGTATGAGCACGAATCTTCATGACCGGAAGCTCGCCTAATTGTAATTACCATTCTCGTTCCAAATGTCTTTATAGCACACTGAGATGTAATATATCGCACACCATGAGTTCATACAGTTCACATTGAAATGCCATTCTCGATTATGATATATTTGATTTGTGGGAATATACTTCTACTTCTGTATAGGAACCAACGGACTTTGGAACAATTATAGATGAATTCCGTGGTACCCGAGACGTCACGGGAATGGCGGTACAGCTACAATTCACTGCAACAAAAGTCGCTAAATTCAGAGGCGTTGATGGTATGTATGCTTTTCTTAAATTAAATAATACAAGTTATTAGGATCAAGCTTTCAATTTACACAATTAAAACAATTGCCCAAGTCAAAAATACTATTTCATTGTCTACTGAAGATAAAATAAAACTAGTTGGTTTGCATTATAGACGTACAATTACATTCCTATATTTCCCATAAACTTACAATAATATGAATTTAAATATATATTCAATTGTTTCTCCACAGACCCCGTGATCGTTCATGTTAGTGTGGTGACCAACCCATCAGGAGCAGTGAGCGTAGCGGTCCATTATATTTCACAGGCCAACTATACATCGTTCGGAGTGTCCAACAACATTTGCCAACTGAATGATGGAACGAGCGGTGGTGGTGGTGCTTTCTTCTATAGGTCGACTCTGTACGAGCCTGAGCCGTTGCAATCATTCAAAAATATACAGACAGCTGTGACTGACCAATATAATGTCCGTTACGGTGGTTCGTTTAGTCGATGCGATGAGGTGTTTAGTGGTGCTGAAACCCTTAGCTCAGGATTCATGAAAGTGTTCTATATTCTCAAAGGTAAGTGCAATATATTGTTTAGCGTTATATAGATGGGAAATATGCGCGGAAAACAAGAATAAGAACAACAATAATACTTCTACTATAATTATAATTTACCCTGCTCTAAAATAAACAGATTCATCGACTAACTATAAACATGTTTCTGTTTTTCAGACCAAAGGATCACTGCATCAATCAACAAGCTGTATCAGAATCCATATTACAATGGTGGCTACGTACAGGACGTATTCCGTGGTGATATATTCAGCAATGACACCATGCATGCCTCACTACAAACTTTAGACATTGACAACTTTTTTCAACGTATCACTGATGTGAATGTAGAATGTCCCATCAACGACCCGCCTAACGATCCACCCACAAAAATATTTCAAATGGTCCCCCGTAAAAACGCGCTGCAGACAACTGCCGGCGCTGTGACTGTGACTGTGACTGAGACAGCCGGAACAACAAAGCAGCCCAAAACTGAAACATCTCGGAGTTCTTTGACGAAGTCATCTTTCATAGTCACATCCATTGTTTTGTTAGTATTCTTTTTCTAAACTTGGGTAAAACGCTAATTATTGCCGGGTGCTGAAATTTACTAACAAGTACATTGAATGTATAATAGTAGAATATCCCAGGAAACAGGGCTGGTTCAGATATACTGTTATTGTTTGCTTTGTTTTAATGATAATGTATGAGTAGATATCCGGTTTGCGTTAGTTTAGTTAACAGTGACAGTGCAATGCATCATATGAGTTAGGTCACAGTGTATTGCTTTATTAAGGTGGCAACAAGAGAGAAACTATTTATCTGTGATTCAGACACTCTCTATAAGTTACTAAGCATACTACCATAACAATCTACGGTGCTTTCAAGAAAAGCACAATAGCGCAATTGACCGCCAGGTAATCCCTTAGACAAACATGCACATAGGCAAACATATTCGCCTATATCTAAGCTTTCAGGTGTACGTTGAAATAGTAGCAGGTTTGGTAAGTTTTAGAGAATTTCTGAATCACAGAATAATTTACTTTTTACTCGTTGCACCCCATGTTGCTACTTTAGTAAGTAACCAATCAATAATTTCGCCATGTGTTCTTCAATTGTAGTTCAACGTGCAATTGGTTTACATCATTGTCATCACTTCAAAGTGGTATATCCTTAGCAGTTAACTCTTTTCCACCAACAACAAAAACGCCCCCATGGTGATGTGTTTATCTGAGAACAGAGCCGAATGACACAACACAACAAATCATCGTCGCAAATGTAAAAATAACTGTTTTCAGTCAAAAGTAGCGCCCGGTACAGTTACAAAAGTTGTACATTGAATTCAGTTGTGTTATGACGTTCCAAAATAAGGGAGCCGAGCACTTTAGCATTATGATTAAATACTTCATGTGCCGCAAATGACGAAAAACTTAAAGGGCGGCAGTCGTCGCGCTGCGCATATGCGACATTTGTGTTGAATAACAGATAAACATTGATTGTCATAATCCAATGCGCTCTTCTAATTGAAATCACAAGTATGAGGTTTGACCTGGGCGCGACTTGCACTAATTATCACCGGTGACTCCTTTGATAACTTCCAATCACCCTTCAAAAATACTTAATTAATGCTCAGTTAGGACTCGTTGATCTGCTCAACAGTCGCCATCTTTCTTCATATATCTCGACCTATATATCTCGCGCCTGCGTGGCGCGACTACTACCGCCCTTCAACATTTTCCGATAGCATTCAACGGCGAATATTTTTGTGCATATTGTTAACTGAATAATGTAAAATAATGTATACAAGTTTTCCGGTGAGCGTTCTTTAAATGTCCGGTTTAAAATAAATGACGAAAACAATAAAGTTTTCTGAAACGCATAAAAGTTTAAAATATGTTTGAGATTTGTGTTTTATTTCCCAAGGTGTAAAATTAATCGGGAATTTGGGTTTAGAAGCTGTAATGTGACGGGTCTAGGTCGCTATGTATGTTAGGTGTCGATAAAAGGCATGAAATGATACATATTTTTTTAAAAAACGATGAATACCAACGGTCCACAATTAGACGGAGTATGCTAATCTAATTCATTTTGAATTCATAATATCAGTTATGAATCAGTTAATTTTGAGAAATTACTCGTAAACTGCGTCATAAACATAACATTACGTCTTGGCTTTGATCCTATCGGACAGTTTCTGGGTCAACTTCACATATTTCTGGGGAATGAATACAACGTTCCCATTGTTACATTTGTTTCATTTCGGCTGTATATTGTGTGTATGCTGCCACCAACGGCATTTGTTTGAAACATACGCGGGATCCAAATTAACCAAGCTATGTTTTGTGTGTGGAGCATATCATATACACCCAAATAAGGTAGAGATGTAGGTTCGTGGGCACGTGGGAGTGAAATTTTTTGTTTTGCTTCTTATTATCCAAATATTCCTGGCAATAGACTGTTAAAATTTTGTAGAATTGTGAATAATGGAACATACTCAAAAAACGATTTTAAAATATAGATAACAAGTGCAAACATTCTCTCTTTTGAATGCTAAGCAAGATTTAGCAAGGCTGTACATAAATACTAAAAAAGAAACATGGTGAAAAAAAGAAATGACGGGATCTCCATATTATGCACTATATTTAACTTTTAACAAAACGATAATACATTTAAATTTGGAACTGTTACAGTCATTTTAATTATGAGTATTAGCAAACTTCTTACTGAGTGAATTGTTATGCAAATTAGCAAATATCTCAGCTTCTTTTTAGCGCACATCCCAGAACTTTAAAAAAATAGCTCCTAGACGCTTTGACCTTTTGTTTTGAAATTTTCACAAATGATTGACAATGTACTGTGTTTATCTTCAAAACGCCGTTGGGGCATTGTTTTTGGTTGAACAGTGTTACAACAATCGCACAGACAACTAGCCTGGGTGTTAATTTATGCATAAACTTGGAGTAGTGAAATTTGGGCTGCTGCCCTGCAAAATTGATAAGTAGACAGTTTTCAAGGCGGCACTTTCTTCATAGTAAACAGATGTACCCATGAACCAATTTTGACAGGAAACAGAAGCATGGTTTAGGAGCTAATTTGTTTAAATAACTTTTGACCAAACAAGCACATTTTTGTGCATATTTCAAACTACAGTGTCCATTAAAAAAATACTAACAAAATTGTTAAATTCATACAATAAGCTTTCCGAAAATATATACTTTTGTGGACAAGGGAGATCATCTTGGTTTCCTAATTAACTAATTAAAATACCTGTCAGGTAAACTGCATCTCTGCCTTAAGAGAACAATTCAGCCATTTTACAAGACCAGGTTACGACTAGAGTACAAAGTGAATTATAAATAGTTTGTTTATTTAATTCTTTAGCTGTTTATCACAGAAATGTTAACATAATAACCGCCGACAGCTACGCAAAAGGTTACCATGCAGTCAAGCCAGTCGATGATGCACATGGTTGAGTAACCCTTTTTTCCATTTTGCTGAATAAATTAAATAAAATTGCGGGTTTCATAGTCGTCATGGAAATACGCCCAATGCTATCTGTGGGATGTAAAACCAATCACTTTTGGTCCGCATACTTTCCTGACCCAGTCACAGTCAGCTGGCTCACGCGTGACAATAAAATAAATATGATATTTACTATATGGGGGCCGCCATCTTGAATGATGCTTAAGACTAAATAAGAGACAAGCTGTGAAACGCGTTTTTCAGATTCCTACAAATCAGGACAAAAATACCAATCTTTCACAAAAATACGGACCGTTGGGGTTATATTAAGCCAACCGATAACAAAATTCGGCCTAATCCGTCGTTTTTGTGTGGAAAAATCCCTTGCATACGAACACCTAATTACACGAAGAACCTAGAACACGAGAACACTGACATCAAACGAGATACTGAAAATCAGTTGACATTCGGTCGACACATTTAATTAGAAACAACATCTCGCAGGGTTACTTTTGTATGGGATCGATACTCAGGGTGTACTTAGAGGTAGGGTTATATGGCATCTGACGCTTGTGTACATGCACGCTGTGATGTTGGATCATGCGCGTGTATTGGTTCTTCTGTTAACACATATATACGACAGAATATGCTTAACCATAAAATATGTGTTTTCAAACCAAGTACCAAATGAATGAACAACGTGTGTACTTATCTTGCATTCCTATTGGCTGTGGCGTGATGAGAGAAGAGAATGGATTGGTTAAAAATACATGACAACTCAGTATACTGTGTTGGCAGTTACACCGCCGGCCCCAGCCCACCCAATTACACACACGCACACACGGTCATACATAGACATAATGTCGCCCAACTTTGAACTCATTGTACATGGATATTGGACTGTAGCTGTATAATCAGTTATTTGACTTACATGACGCACTACAGTAGTTAATACAGCTTAGCAAGTGTTACATAATTCTACTCATACAAAAACTAGACTTGGATTTGAAAATCAATAATATAAAATATAATCAATGACTATTTACTGACTTAATTTATTCAAGCAATTTTTTACAAATTTAAATGAAACAACGACCTTCAAAACGAATATGTAACTACTGTCTACGTATACATATGTTTTATAATTCCCTATTCCATGCTTATATTATTCACGTTATTCTCGCGTGACTTGGCTATGATCCGCATACTTTCTAACAATCCCCGAGTCAATACTGCATTTAACAGCGATTATCTGTCGCCGTCGAGCAGAAATTTATATTATCCTACAATACGGCCTGTAATATGATATAGCAAACAATACGTCACTCTCGGCTACACACACAAAGACGTCATACCGTATCGCTAGGTACGCCACCGTTCGCCACGGCGATAGAGAGGAACAGGTCTGCCGGGGATAGTTAACGGGGATCTGTGTTATATTGATATCTGGCTTTGCATGATACATCACATCATTTGTGCTTCGTCTACCATATTAAAAAGTACTGAAATTGCTGGTATTTTTTACTTCGATTATTATCCAGTCAAGTTCTTAGTTGAATAACGGGTGAGTTATATTGTCTGTGATTCCGTGTTTGTTTTTCATTTTAAAAAAAAAAACGTTATCTACTAAATAAAATGAAATTTGAGTCACTATTTTGTTCCTATTTAATTTCAAAAGTAAAAATCTTACATTGTTCATATTACATGTTTAAGACAACTTAATATGAATGAGCACAATCAGTGCAATATTTTCCCTGAACAAATTCGCAATCTCCTAAAGTGTGTTATGCGAGGTGGTTTATATGGCAACGCCGTCTTTTCACCAATTACCTCGATTGCATTATTTACAAGTTGGGTATGGCAACGTCTCCTCAAAAACATCTTGTTTTCATTCAGGCAACTAGTCGTTCATCGCCACAATCGTGCGTACGAACGTATATTGCTCCTATATTTGACATTTGTATAGAGAGCGGTAAGAGATATTTTCGTGAGCTGTAATCAATTGTTTTTATTTTCGTAATAATGTAATTAAAATAAATAAGCAAAGGTAAATTCGTAGACATGTACAAGGTGTAAAATGTAATCAGCTATTTTATTCGTCCGCAATTTGTACAAAGGTCTTATTTTTTGTAAGCGTGTATAAAGCGTTTTCAACATTAAATTTCCTAATTCGTACGCAATTTCCAATTTTGATTCTTAAACACAAATTATCAAATATACTATACAGTGTAAAAAAAACTATTTTTTACTGTAAATAGAAGTTTCCTTTTTATTTCCTGTATAATCGTGAAATGCATTTTTTTATTTCCTGTAACCTGTACCCTTTGTATAAGCGCTAAACAACATTCTTAGCGTCACGGTAAAATCTTGAAAAAAAACTAATAATTTTATTTTTCTATCCAAAAAATCATGAGAGTGCTTTTCAACTTGAATAAAAGATGATTATATTTATTCACTGTATCTAGGCAACCTTCTCATGATGCAGAGTAAACATACCTTGAAGGATTTAAGGCATAACTGAAAACTGTTGGTGCAGGGAATGCTGGGTATTTCATACGCTGTCACACATTCACTCTTTATTTTTGAAATCAGTGCACTGAAATTTAACTGTATTAATGATATAATGATTTTGGTATTCTGTTTAAGATTACTGTGGAACGTTAGAATATTTTATGTACCGGTATTGTAACTTGCATGCATTATGTGACGTCGTTGTAAAAAAAATGGACTTTAGCAGTTTTGAGCGCCTTTAATTTTTTGGTTTAACGTTATTGCCATCTAAGCAAACCGCTGCACCGATGCATTGCATAACGCATCACCTCGACTGAAACGGCATTTACAGTGGGACTCACGGAGTTGATTACTTCGCGGTATACAACCCAACATTGATTTTGAATTAACCCCTAAACTATCGGTAACCGATTATTGATTAAAGTTCTGATCGATAATATGTGTCATATTTCAACACACTACCATTCATTTTCATAGTTCTGCATCAAATTACAATGTCACTTCGATACAGATGTTTCATATTCACACGAGTTGGTTCAGTTACGTGCCTCGTCATATATACCAACAAATCAAACATAAACCAGTGTGTATGGGTCGATTACATTAAGAGAAATATATTGCTTGGTCACGAATCAAATGAAAATGAGTCTGAAACTTAACACGGTTCTACGAAAACGTGGCCTCAGACACGCGGATTGATAGTGAAATAAATAGCGGCAAATGTTCTTTTGATTGGGGTAGACCGGTCGCATGGTGTCTTCCTTGGCTTCTTGGTGGACAATAAAACTGAATATAACTTTATGCGGTATTTATTCGAATGAACGTAACCCACAAATATTTACGGTGAAAGAACCGATCCCTGGTTCCTTCATTCACATCACAGCATGATTTTTTTGTAAATGTTATTTTGTTACTCGAGTTAATAATAACTGCACTGAATCTCGGTAATCTTATAGATATGGTTCAGATTGAGTCAATAAGTTCATGTGGTTAAAATGTGGCCTCATATATATGCAATGCTTGCTAAAAATATTTATAAAAGCGTTCGTTGCCAAATGCTGAACAAGAAAATACAAGCTTACTATTTAGTAAAAAAACGATATACGCTTTATGTGGGTAGCACAAAGCGCACCAAAACGAATATAATTTTATTTTTCCATTCAGCTGTTTGAAAATGTTTGAATGGGACCGTGCACGTGGTTAGGTGTGAATTGAAATAAGCAATCATGTGCAAGCGTATTAACTATAAAAACGATTTGACAGAAAGAGCATAACGAATTCACAAAATTGTCACAATATCACAAGTAAATAGTGCATGTGTATTGGTATAAATGCTAAGTTCCCAGTAACACCATTCTAAATAGAATTTTGTATTTGTCGAATAAATACTATATTTTATCATCTAGATGAGCATATGTCCCAGATCGAAGTTACAATGGGTCAAACAATATAAACAGTTACATGAAATGTGTATGTTTCTTTATTTCACCAGTTCCAGTGATCGGATTGATGTACAAGAACGCCATGCGGATGAATACATTTAGAGTACATCTGTGGGTGACATGGTCTTTGGTAATTGTTGTTTCTGTGACTTTGATTCTGATATCGACGTGGTTATCAGAGAAGTCAGGTCATCTCTCACGTGACCCCGTCGCTCATCATCAGGACGTACATATCAACATGGACAGACGGGACATGAACGTTCGTCTCTTCTGTCAACAAATATGGAGCAGTCACAAACATGTAAATGTAAACAATGTTGCAACATCCAATACAAAAAGTTCGTGTTCGTGCGGCAACGATTCATTTACGATTGCGAACCAACCAGTGTTGCCGTGGCAACGAAAGGCATACGAATTGTGGGAGAATGAATATAGAGAGACGGAGGAACCAATCGTGTTCTGTCCCGCCCTGTCACCTTTTGGATACATAGGAGGCGGGATTACAGTGGAACCAGGAAAGTATGCGAACATCCGGGGACTGTATATACACCCGACGGCATTAACATGTTTCCATGGCAACTATGACAGTGACACTGTTTTACTGACAATCACTTGTAGTCGTGGCGTTGGTACCATGTTCGTTTCATCATCTCTACAGTACTCAAAATTTCTGTTCATTAGTGGAAACAACACGAATCAACTACTTGTAATAACCAGTTTCCATGGCAACCATGAACTAATTAATAGTACCAACGAGTTCAACGTCTTACTGAACAATATTTTCTATCAAAATGTATATTACGATATTTTCAGACGTGATTTGATTCGAATAACGCTTAAGAATATAACGGTGGAAATCAATGTTTTGATCAGAAGGCAACCTCTGCCTCGTCTCTATGACGTAAGAGATAATAAGGATATATCGTCCATGGTAACCATAGTTACCAAGACGTTTGAACGCTACAAAGCTGTCAATAATCTCATTCGCAGCATTAGAGTGTACTATCCCAATATCACCATAGTGATCGCCGATGACTCCGAATTTCCAAAACACATCCATGGTCAAAAAATTAAACAATTCGTAATGCCATTTGCAGAGGGGTGGTTTGCTGGTAGGAATCTGGCATTAAGCCAAGTTCGCACCAAATACTTTCTGTGGGTAGATGACGACTTCGAGTTCACCGATGGAACCAATTTGGAACTTTTTGTGGAGAAGCTGGACGACAAAAATGAGAAACTCGACATCGTCGCCGGAATTTTCGAAAAATCTCACGGACAAATTTCTGTCGATTCTTATTTCCAAATTTTCGATATTTCAAAAAGTGAAAACTTCGGGAGTTGCCTTGTTCGCAAAAGAGGCGCACATAGAAAACTTTCTTATAAAAAATTTCCGCAATGTTACATGACCGACGTTGTGCTCAATTTTTTCATGGGTAAGACACAGTCTGTGAGAAAAATCGGGTTTGATCCCGAATTTCAGCGAGTTGCGCATTCCGAGTTTTTTATTGACGCTTTGGGTGAGCTACGCATAGCAGTTTGCTTAGACGTGAGTATCAAACATAAACCCGTGAAAACATCTAAGTATAATTTGTACAGATCACGAGATATAGACCCACAGGACAAATACAGAAATATACAACATGTACTTTTTAAGAACAATCTGCAGTGTTATAAACTGTATTAGTTGCCGTTATTATAAAGCAAAATATTCATAATCTGTGTCATGATTGGTCATTGCGAGTCACGTGGGTTTATATGTAAACATGAACTATTCTAAAGGATAACTCCACGTTTTGTTGTTTTTAATAACAATGAATTGACTGACTTGATACTTATTTAGTGCAGCGTCAGTTGCGCTGATTTTCTTTTTATTTTCAGTTATTGCAGCATTACAGATCAAATTGACAAATTATACAAATAATATAGCTGCCCACCACTAAGTGTTTCCAAATTGCCTCATCAAATGTATTTGTTGAATCAGGTCACAGCAGAAGTGTATGTTCTCATGGCAAGTTTACTATCCGCATTTATATGTATACCAGTATTATACGTTGGGTCGATGTGATGAATTGAATTTCAAGCGTTCCATCACAACAGACAGATTGTCTCTGAGCTTACCACATCTATAGTGATTGAAGCACCATGCATCATAAGAAATAGGTCAGGATGTGTGTTAGTTATTGAGCACATTCTTCTATAAGCTGTTAAAAAATGTGGCAGGTGAAAACTATCGATTTTTTGTGCGACATGTAGGTCCTATTTTTTGTGAGTTGTTCAGGAAAGTTATGATATTAGCAGAATTTCTCGTATTTGCATCGAAACGTCGGTTGTTGTGAAGTTTCCACATACATGCGTAAAAGAAACCCTTGACTGAAGTGTGATAGATAATAAACTTAGCATTATTGTTGAACGAACGACTCGCCCAACATTGATACTTTCGGGGGTACACTATAGTCTGCCCCCTTTTCTCGTGATGTATAAGAAGGGTAAATATACCCATTTCAAATTAATCGAAGACATGTTATGTTGCTAAGTACTGTAAAATATGTCTTTTTCGCGAGCATGTCTTTTTAGCGAATTTAGTGAGAGCTGATTCGTTAATTCAAGATGTCGCTAATGACTTTATTATAAATTCAAAATGGGCAAGGATTGCGGATTTTTATACAGTAATCCGGAACGTAAAAATCTGGGGCGCTTCCTAATTACACTTGACAGTTTTTCTTTGTTTTTATGGAGGTGATAACTGCGCAAGTGTTTTGGCACGCGACAGACAAGTATTGTGGAAACAGGAAATCAACAATGACAAGAGAGATTCGCTAAATCAACATTTCGCTATTACGTCATTTTACCACAATTCCCTAAAATTGCATTTCGCTTTTTCAACATGTTTTACAGTATATGCTTATTGCAATATATTAATATACACCATTAGTACGCATGTTTTCGTAGTTTAGAAAAAAGAACTGTTCAAACAGGGGCTGCGATCAGAAATGATCACTTTAATAAATTATCATGGAGCGAGTGTGTTGGTCATTGAATGGCACTTTGTCCCGTTTATAATTACGTCACTGAACTCTTTCGTGAATCTCAATCAAGCCAAGGAATTCGCAGTTTCTCTTTCTGCCTCGACTAAATAAGCCACGGGAACGGACATGAAATTGGGCTTACAGGGCTGTATATATCTTGTTGAATGGTTTCAATGACTCCGGGTTCGTACTGCGCCGTCGAACTTTAGAAAATAGCGCCACCACCGTTCGTTCTAGCGTTTAGGTAACATAAACGTTGTTGAACAGTCCCACAGTCCCTTGTCCACGCGGCGTAGTACAAGTTTAGGATAGTCGTGGCGGCGTAGCGTTACACATGGCGTTAAACTCTTCTTTGGCGGTCATTTAAGATCGAAAAATGGTCAAAATGCATGAATTTGATGTTGATTTCGGGATCCAACTTCCATTTCGAACTGTACAAACGAACGTTGATTACTTTTCACAGGTCACCACTGGGTGGCGTTGACTCCTTCTCAAGTGAAATGGCGGAAATCGGGCAAGAAAATCTTGATTTAATAGAAAAATGTCCAGCAGAGTTAATATCGTCGGTAAGTAATGAACTGAAACATTCAATACGTTCTAGATAGCAACGGGAAACGTTGAATGTTGTAACGTATGCATTGTAAATACTCAGAACAACCAATAGTTCGTAGTCTGTATAACTATATACGTTGGGTGGGCGTGCGCTAGCCTTGTGTACAGTGCAGGAAATTAACGTTAATAAGCTCGAAATCAGAAGGACCGATGAAGTACCCAAGCCCTGATTTTTGGTTATCCCCCATACTGGTATTCGCGCAGCTTCATTTTCAGTTTTTTTTTTTTTTTTTATCCACTGTTATCCACAGTATTTTTATAATGACACAAAATTTCCATGAGATCGTTTTTTAATTTGAAATATTTCGTACCTCAAAATTATGCGGAGTAAAGCTCAGGCGAACGATGTATTTTTTAAAGTTTTACCTGGCATAGATTTCTACATGACATTTTAACATTTTTTGAAAAATTGTTATGCCCTTGCAATGGAATACTTGTAAATCTCGACCAAATATATCTATAGAGTCTGATATGCATCAAAGTGTCAGTACAATATTGCAGATATTGTCAATTTTATTCATTGATTTACTCAAATTTGACGATTTCGCAGAAATACATTTGGGTGTGGGGTATTTTATTTCAAACAGACATTCGGTTTTTAATGAATCTTTTTGACAGTCAATAATGTGGGCTGACTAATTTAAGATGAATCTGGTACTCTTGTTGGTTGAAAAATCATAAATGATGCACATCATATGCACAATGTAGCTGAGTAGCTACTGTTCAGGCATGTTTAGATTATATCTCCCATTGATACCTGCAAAAGATTAAATTAAAAAAGGGATTGTAATTTGTCTCTCCATATAAACCATATATCTCCATGTAGGACAGTTTTTACTGTAAAACTGCAGGCCCATGGCATTGTTTTTGTATAGATCAAACCTCTTGGTTTTCAAAGCTAACAGTCCTACACAAAATTAGTTTTTCTTGGACTGACAAACTGACAGAAAGACTGACAGAGAGACACTTTTCTCTCAAGCTGGCGACATATGTGACATTTCTCCCAGGGTCCCCGGGTCGCTTGACAAAACTAATTTCAATAGATAGCATCCTCTGGAGACCTGGACGTAATCTCAGGGCCAACTTTTCACTTGCAAGTAAAATAATGATGCGTAGACAAAAGATTGATAGTTACAGGTATTACCACTTTAAACATGATTCAACTGGATTATGTTTTTTTTTATATATATACATGTGTATTTAGAAAACTGTTATACATAATATAAAACAAAAATTGAGTAACTCTGTAATGAATTATTGTTTTCATATTGTAGTTTATTCACCAAGTGATTGACGGTGTATGCGGCCAAACTCAGCCCAGATTTCAGGATTACAGCAAAGTATGGAGCATAGAGCAATGGTATACCGTGGTAGATTGCACAGAGAGATTATTTAAATCTGCAGTTAAAAGTAATACATCAAAACAACAGGTACATTATATACTTAAAGTGTTGTCACAAAAAAGTTTGTTCACTTTATCATATGAAGGTTTTTATACAATTTAATATCATTTAGCTTCATATCTGTGAAATATTCACTACTACAACATTTACTCTGAATTTGTGAAAATTGTTTCTACACTATATTTTAGGCATCTGTGAATGTTTTTATTATTTAAAATTTCAATTTCAAATGACAGTTGAAAACAACCATTTATATGATGCCTTTGCTGATGAAATTTTTCATATGGAAATTCTCAATAGTCAGTATGGCCATTCAACAATTTCCCAGCAACCTGAAAATGGTTATCTTTTACAATACAAATATTTCCTGCTAAACTGTAGTGACAATACCAGTACTAATACTATTTAAAATATATAACGGTGAAAGACTAATCTGAAGCATGTTTCGCATAAATAGGTTGTGGTTAAAAAAAATCAGAGACTCATGGTTAATGAATGTTACCAAATGGCTCTTCTCTTAACATACCTTATTGTACTACCGCCGCACATAGCAACAATGCTAACTGACTGGAAAATGTGCTTGCTAGTGCACTACATTAGTGTTTGAATGCTACATATTACGATAGTGATAAGGGTATAATACACTGTAGTAAACATACCCATGTTTGTATCTACAGATATGTATAAATCTAACTATTTTCATTTGTGATGATTGAATTGGTACGGTATATACCATCTTCATTCTGCAAAGTGCTCAAGTATAATAAACAACAGCCGATTATGGCAGATGCCAAAAAACAGTAATCAAATCACTCGTGTATGGCTTAATATTTTCATATATACCTAATACTTTATTTTATACGTAAATAATTGTCCTACGGTGGTAATATTTTTCAAAACAAAACTGAAGATGAATCTAAACCTCAAAGTTCCCACTTTATCATGGTCTACTGCATTAGTCCACCAAATTTTTGAGTGAGGTCACGACACAATTCATAATATTTGTAACTTTAATATCAATATATAGTTTATCAATATTCAGGCTGGTGAAATGACAGATTGGGTGAGTGTGAGATTGATATATTGTAAAATGACTAATTTTCACTGGGTATAAATTTTGCTGATTTACCATTCCAGGTACATTCAGTGGGTTTTAAATTCACGGTTTTATCATTTAAATAATGTGTTCTATGCTAAATTTTACATATTCACTGGGTTTTAATTTAGCTCATTTTCCAGTCAGCGAAATAAGCAAAATTAAAACCCAGTGAATAATTAATCCTTTTACAGTATTTATTTTGTTTTGTTTTCTCAGTTTACCAAACATATAGAAGGATTATCCAAAGACCGTCAACAGAGTATCATAGACTGTTACAGTGTTAGGTCAAATGATATTAGAAGAACACTCGTACAGAATACTACCGCCATTTCACAGGCACAGATGACAGATTTTGACTGGAAACTTAAGGTACACAATATCAAATACTGTAAAATACTTTATTTTCTCTGGAATTAATTTTCACTGAAAAGACTTTGTATGGAATTTATTTTCACTTATTTTTGATGAATTGAATGTAAAATATATGGAAAAAAGGTATATTTGCTGGATTTTTATTTTCACTGAATCATTCCTTCAGCGAAAATAGCAAAAATTAATTCTAAGCGAAAATAAAGTATTTTACAGTAGTGTGTTTCGATTAACACCATTAAAGCCTTAGGTAAAAAAAAAAAGTTTAGCTTCTTGTTCGAAGGGAAAATTAAAAAATGTTATGTAAGATTTGAAGTATTAATATCCAGTTCCAGTTTCAATACATGTATTGAATATTAAACATATCTGTCTCACAAGACATGGAATATATGCATGCTCCATATTTCCTTATCTTATAATTTTGGGATACATATGCTCATCTGTTTGTTAAACAGTTGATTTCAAGATGGCTGACTGGTGGCTATTTTAGTGCTCAAATACAATCAAAATAAAATTCTGATTTCGGTCATGCATTAACAGGTTTAGTTCTAACTTGGTACGTACATTGAGCATCATAGAACCTTTATCAAACAGTCAGCTGGCACACACGTGATAATAAAGTAAATGCGATATTTACTATATGGGGGCCGCCATCTTGAATGCGGCATAAAACTAAATAAGAGACAAGTTGTGAAACACGTTTTTCAGATTCCTAAAAATCAGGACAAAAATGCCAATCTTTCACAGAAATACGATAGGTAATATTGAGCCAACCGATAACAAAATTCAGTCGAATTCGTCGTTTTTGTGTGGAAAAATCCCTTAAAATACAAACACCTAATTACACGAAGAACATAGAACATTGAAACCAACAATTTTCATTCCAACTCAGCAGCCAATCAGCGACGGTCTTACAGTTAGATGACAAATTTGGTTTCACAACTTGTCTCTTATTTAGTTTTATGCCGTATTCAAGATGGTGGCCCCCATATAGTAAATTTATTTTATTATCTCGAGTGCGCCAGCTGACTGTGCTTTATCACTGTACAAATCTGATTCAAATTGGCTGACTGTCAGCCATTTGGTTTAAGAATTGATGTCCATATCTTGAATATGCATTGATTGATTGTGATCAACTTTTACAGCTTAATTTGCATATTAAGTATATTCTGCAATTCATCAGCGCCACCAAGTGGGGGAGATAGGGTCCATACCAGGGTGTGGAGTTTTTGATAATTCTAAGTTAAAGTGGAGCATTCTATGGCTTCCTTGGGATCAAAATTACTATCAGACAGGTCACAGTTGAAGACTGTGACCACATATGACCCCTGGTCAATCAGATTTTTATGGTTTTCCAGAGGATCTGCTTCCAAAGGTAAGGGGACACATGGCCATGGCATGAGGGCTCTGCGCCCCTGTTCCCTTGTTTAAAAAATCCCTGTCAGTATTCATTTCAGTTTTGTTTGCTATTGCACAACATGGACTGTGTTACATGTATGTCAATGAGCTCTAATAATCCTCGGCTTACAGTGGTGATTATATGATTGTGTAATTTTAGCTTGTGATGTCCAGTGATAAAATAGCATCAGTACAAGAGCCACTGGTGTCAGTTGATTTAGACTTACAGGAAGAGAAAGGACAGAAAGTAGTGTCACTTGAAATGAACCAAACTGAGCTGAAAAAAATGATCACTTCATTGGAAGCAGCAAATAAGGTTAGTGTTTATAAGTAAGGTATGTTGGAGTTTATAACAGTGTTTTTGATTGGCTACACAACCATAAGATATATTTTCCAACCAATCAGTGAAATGATTGCTTTCCTCAGATGGCTTAATTAATCATCTGATGGGAAATACTGTTCCAGTCATATTATATTATTCAAAATTTGTAATTTTGTAACTGTAAACAATCTGAGGCCTAATCTGAGCATTGAACGCTTCACCCATCATCACTCTGCAGTAGGAGTATATATAAAATGGTTATAGTAGCGTTGTGTTCCATGATCAACTTGTTCAGATAACCAGTTCTTATAGCAAGATGAGTTGAAAACTTGCAAACCACATGATATCACTTTTTCCATGGATACATCCACAATTTAAATTTTCATAATAATACGTGTTTATTAAATTATATACAAATAGGTTACATGTATTTTGTTGTGTGTTCCAAATTTTAGTTAGAGGTTATAAACGGCATACCGCTTATACCCTTATTATAATACGACAACGTTGAATATATAATGGAAATAAGGCATCTTTCCGAAACGAAGTGTGGGGAGCGATGAATAACCACATTCTGGGGCCTCGTCATACACTCTTTCAATAGAAATCACTCCTAGACACGTTCGCACAGGCATGTAATTCCAAGAGAAAACGATAAAACAGATTATTATAAAATTGCAAATGTTCAAGTTTATTACCTAAAATACATCATCAATAAATAGAAAAGGTTTATACAAATATAAAACAGGACAAATATGAATCGACATTATAAATATCGCGGATTAATACATTAACATTTGTTAAGAGTGGTAAATTTGAACATGGTGGTTTGAAATTTGTCAAGTTGTCGTTTTCAAGGATTTTAGTTTGGTGTTGGAGAAATATAATTGTTAGTATACACATATACAGAGCCTTCGATATTGCAGTTTTTGAACAGGTTTTCTGTGGCGACTGAGCTTGAGCATACCCTTTCACTTGTGGAGATAATTCTCTGACACTGTACTTGAGCCATGCCCGATGTTGACGGCCAAACGACGCTGGAACTGGGGGCCATCGGAAGGTAATTGTTACCATGCTCATCGACGGTAGGAACACCGACTTTTGACATTAAAATGTCACTACACTGACGTTTTTGTTCACCAGACCTGTCGCGACAGTAACTCCTGATACTCCCTTCATTCCAATGGCCACTTAAATTCATGATTATCCATGTTGGTATTCCAGCGTCGTTCAATGATTTTATAGTGGTTGCTCTCACACAGTGGTTAGTGTACAGCATGCTCAACTCTGGGGCCCACTGATATTTTTTTTATCATTTCCCCCAAAGTATTGTGACCCAAAGGAGCGTTTGTATAACAAGTTGTTTTCCTTCCTGGAAAGTTACTAGGCCGCTGGAAAAAAGCATTATTGCTTGGGTGAAGCTTACTAGTATAATTTAGAATGGCCGTAACAGGACAAAGTGGGAAGTCTGTTTTGTACATCTGTTTCTCAGATTCAAAGTCATCCTTCAAATCCCCAGGATGGTTTTTGGTTGCTTCCAAATAGGCCAAAGTGATATAATCCCGTCCCCTGTCATCTTTCTTTAAAACAAAAGTCTTTGTGTAAATCCCGAAGACCCTCCCGTCTCCTTCGGCAAAAGAAAAACTCTACATAAAACCACACCAAACGTAAAAGGGACACCGGGTTACGGTCGGACAGTGTCCGGCTGGTAAACATCTTACTCATGTCTGCCGCACTGATAACCGTTTTGTGTTGGATTTTATCTTTCCCTTCCCGCTTCAAACTTTTCACTTTCCCTATAAATACATTATTGGCAGTTTGGAATTCCCGAGTGTTGATAATGTTAACGGGGCAATTGAATGGAACATTGGTTATGTGGCGATGTATTCTTTCATGTCTCTAGCCCTGACCTCGGCATAAAAATGCTTCAATATTTTTGTCAGCTCTTGCATTTCCACCATTTCGAAGGCTGGGTCGATTTTCCGTTCAGAACACCACACTATACAAAAAAAAACATAATTTTAGTACGGAAATTGGGTCATCATGGGGGTCAAACGTTCAACGCATTGTTTACAAACAATGAAAATGGCGGCATTTGGCGGTACAAACTATAGTTACGATATGTTATTTTTTTTTAATTTTGACTTTTATCACACTTACATTTGAGTAATTTCACACCCCATTTTGTGGAGGTGTTAGTATTCACTTCATTTTTCTTTGCTGCCAAGTTGTCGACCATTTCTTCAGAAAATTCTGGGAATCTGTAGCATCAATTTCATCCAGCTGGTCCCATTTGAAATTAAGATCAAAATTGATCTGAGGCTCGTCGTCTGACATAATTACTATGTTCTGAAAATGCCGCTAGTGACTTGCAGACGACAATATTTATCATATTTCGATCCAGTTTATGTTTTATTAATTATTCATCAAACAGGGCCAGATATGAACCCTGGCTTCAGCCAATCAGATGGCTAGATTCACACTGGTCATATTATAATATTAAATAGTTTGACCATCTGACTTCATTTTACTTAGCACATAATACAAAATTACTGCAAGTTGCATGACTGTGAACCCAATTAAAACTCATGGTAGTATAGTGTACAGAAATGTATTTCTACTAACTTGCTGTTAAATCGATGATACACATTATAATGTCTCTGTACATGTTTTTATAATCACTTCATGTTTCTATTTTCACAGGCTGTTCTACAATTGAAGTCATAGCAGTTGTTGTGTCAACGTATTCATCCTAATGTACATGTGGCCAGTGAATACAACCCATGGATTTCATTTCCATTATATGTTACAGAAAATTGAATTTTACCCATAAGCATGTTTTGTTAAATGTAAAGTAAATACCCTTTATGTAAATTGTGTCTAGAAGTTATACCTTGAACAATTTTCATGTAAGCATATCAACCAAATGATTTGTTTGTCACAAAGACTAAACAGTGCTTAGTAAGATGAATGGCATACAAGTAAACTCTGAGAAATTGTTTCAAAGCCACTTCATTTCTGCTATTAAGTAACCTAAAACAAAATATTTTGCATTTTACAGTTTTTCTTGTGAAGTATTTTAGATATTTGAACATGGCAATTGTTACTCCTAAAATATCATGAACAAAACATTTACTCCCAATGCCTGAAAGAAAAAAAGAAAAGAGAAAAAGGGTTTCTGGTCAGCAAGCACAGCGCCCTCTGTTGACAAAGTAGTAAAACATACAAAATTTATTTGGGTCAAGACATTTTTTTAGTAGGCCTAACATGTTTTCATCTCAGTATTCTCTTAAATTCTGAACCATGACGTCAAGCCAAGCTGCACTTTCAGATAATTAAATTATTGTGGTTGTAGGTCATGTCCAGCTTGTGAGTAATATTGAGAATTCTTCCCTGTTTGGAATTAATCTGATAATTGTCGCGATTTCAACAAATTTACGTTAGTCACTACGAAAATTTGGTAAGGTCTATACAATTGTAAACTAATATTTTTAAGAAAAATGTCTATTTTGTTTCTGGTTATATCAATAAATTTGTCGCATAATATTTCAAAGAGCCCAATAAGTTTTTATCAGTGACCTTATAGTGCAAGTTTGAGTACAGAAATCTCTGGTGACACACTTTGCGTATGAACACAAGTGTGTGAGTTACAGAGACGAATACACGTCTGAGCTAATGGGTGCAAGTGACGTGTATAATACGTTGTTTATAAAGAGTTTATTCACAGTATTAGTATGGGCAATCACACATCACGTTTTGACATCGTATACATAATAAATATAATATTGTAAACAAAATTTGTAGTTTATGTTTATTGCATTTTATGGTGTTTAATATACAATAGTATACAAATATTATTTTCTGATCTGTATTGACTTGTGGAATGTACACATACAATACAAACAGTGTGGTCTATGTAATTGAGGATCATTCTATCTTAACACATTTCTGTTCGAGGTTTGCATGAAAAAATTCGAATATCAATGACATTTAAAAAAATAATAAGCCAAATCCCGTATTTTTCGTTTTTCGTCTTGTCACCCTGTGCAGTACGTCGGTTCACAGATGTGTATGTTGTAGCGCCCTCAATATGAATGCACTAGTTTCAAACACTTCGTTTATATTAGTTTTGTATGTCGTAAACCTTCAAGGCCACGCAGTCTCATGGTGGGAAAGTACGCGCGTAGCTAGGCACTATTAAAGTAATATTCGGGTCACCCTGTTGGACACTCGACATACCATAGGTTGAATTTTTTTTTTTAAATTAATTGTTCAATTCGAGGCGCAAACATCGTTATGCACACTGTATGTATATCCAAAAAGATGTATTAGTTATTGGGAGTTATGGTAGTATACAGTTACGAGACGTAACTACAAATATTTAATTTTCCCTTCAACTTCCGTGTAGTCATAATCTACCTTGGGGTTTACGGTACTTGTATAACAGCTCTCCTTGCTTAACAAAAACAAAACATGCACGTACATGTCTTGAGGGCAGTATGCCAAACACTTCATACTCTCGAATGAGTGGCATAAATCCGCACAGGACAATGGATGTTTGTGACAGCATGGTATTTTTACTAGATTAATCATCACTGATAAGGGAATTTCCCGGGTTTTTCCCATCACAACTTCCTCCTTTAATAGTCCCAGGCACGCGGAATTCCAGGTAATTCAACGTGTTTTGCTTAGTTAATGTGTGCATTGTGCGACACCTCACAGATGTACCCATTGTGTTTCCGTGACCCCGTATATTGTCTGACCTACAGGCATCGATTGTTTACAGTCAAGCGCTGCATTTCCTCTTGCAAACATGGCTGCCATGTTCAGGCAGTAGACAGAAAATTACCGTAACTAGTCGAATTTGCATATCCAAGGGACGATACAATCGGGTTGCCGCCGCGGGGTGACTCATCGCGACACTCAGCAACATGGCGGTACCACGGGAGAAAATAATTACAGGTATGTAATGTTCAAACTCAGACAACCAACCCATATAGTCTACATGAACGCATATACAATATGTCTGCTCTAAGGTTTATGTCATTAGTAAACACTACGACAACAGCATGTAATACCCAATTTTGTATATTTCATATATTCAACATTAAACATGTCCCCCTTTTCGAGGTATTGTACGTGTCATAGGAAAGGGGGGAGTGACTATGCAAGGACAGATCCTATATATTGCTGTGATATAACCGTTACCACATCAACTTAAATCAAAGAGACTAGAAAATACATAATATATCGAAAATATTTTCTCGTGTCTTTGCTTAAATCAACGTTTAATTTGAATTCATAGACAATTTCTGCTGCCTCAGAGTTCGGGGCTCGTTCCAGTCCAATAATAGAAATTAACAAAAAATAAGGAAGAATACTACTGTAAAAACATTTATTTTCACTAATATTTAATTTCACTGTCATGAGTTATTTTACATATTCACGTGGATTTAATTCAGCGGATTTTACTTATCGGCGAAAATGTCAAAATTAAAAACCCGTGAATAATTAATGCTTTTACAGTAGCGGATTCAAAATGAAATGCTACATAATGAACTCGTATGCAAACCTAAACCTATTTTTTTTTTTGGCTTTATAATATTCGTAGTGTACGAGTTCGATTTAATTTTCATTGTATGGATTTATTATTCTGATAGGCTATACAAAATCTTATGTTTCACGATATCTACCTACCAGTGTATTGTATCATATCAATTTAATTCTTACATTTGTGTTCCTTTCTAACATAGCACCCAAGGCCCACACTGATAGTCCATGCCCATCGGAATCGTTAGCCTTATTCCATAAAGAATTCACAGATTTTAAAGAATGGAAGCAGACATTGAAATCGGTGCACGATTCCAGTAGGCGCTGCTTTGACAAACTGGTAGCAACATTACCCAACGCGGAGGAAGTACAAGGCACACTTATATCAGAGGAGGATTGGACTGCTCTGAGTCGCGTCTTGGAAAAGGACCCCACGGTACTTCTTCTTGGTTTGACGAACTGCGGTAAAAGCTCACTTGCTAATGAACTATTGGGAGGGAGAATTTTGCCAACAGCAGAAATACCCTGCACTTCACGCGTGGTACTTCTTGAGTACAGTGAAAATGAATACATTCAACTTCGAAACAGCGACAAAACAGTGACAAGAAAAACATCTCTTGATGGGGGAAAAAAACGTGTACCGAGAGATTTCATTGTTGTTTCTGAGGACGAACGAGCGCAAAGAGAAAAAGTCAAAACTGTGGTAGAAGTGGGTCTGAATAACGCCCTTCTGCAGAGTGGTGTAAAGCTGGTTGATGCTCCTGGAATGAGTGAAAACACAACACTCACAGAAATAGTGAGAGACTGTGTCAAAGGAGTATTGCAGCTCATTATCTATGTGCTGGATGGTAATAATGGCTTTCGACTAGAGGTAAGTAAATCATTTAATCAATTAATTAACTAGCTTAAAATATTGTTGAATATGTCAAAAGCTGTTTGGAGGGTCATGTATGCGACAAGGCCAAAATAAATAAATATGGTTTACTTGAGGATGCTCACTCACTGTTTCTAATTACTTGCATTCATATGTATATTTTCATGTTTTTAAAGTAATGGCGAAGTGAAATATTCATGGTCATAATATTTCTATGTTACTAGAAGACACTGTTTTGAATTAAAAATGCAAAATTAATAAATATAAGACTAATTAAACCTTTTTTCCTCTTGCCATAGGACCAGAGTGTATTGGGGTCCTTGTATGACATTGCCCCCGATCTCTCAATCTTCTATGTTTGTAACAAAATAGAAACGAACCTATCAGCGAGCAGAATGGACATGGCATCAGATGATGAAGACGAAGATGATGCATCAGAAAACCCTGAAGAGAAGAAATTGCGCGTGTTTCAATCACTGGTGGATTATGGTTTCATAAATAGCAGAGAAAAGATGAAGGATTGTCGTTTCTTTCATGGGATATCAACCAGAGAAATCAGTCGAGAAAGACGGCGTGGTGAGACTGGAAAGAATTACAGTAAAGCCTTTGATGTAATGAAGCAGGACTTTATGTTTTTTGCTGGTCAGATGTTACAGGGCCACATGTTACATGCCACTAACTCCCTCCTACAAGCACAGATACACTGTTTTGAATTCTTTATCTTAGATGCCCTACGTCAAGGTATCCCAAATGTCACAAAAGCAGAGGAGCTTGGGCTTATGATTGAAGAACTACGAAACAATAGGGCACGTCTACACAAAAATGCCAGGTCGGCGCTTGACGCAAGAAAGGAGCGCATTGGAAAAGTAATTAAGAATGCAATTGAGGGGAAACAAGACGAAATTCTACTGGCAGTTCAAAACATGAAGTACAGTCCGGTTAGAGTTGGGGAAACCGTTAATAGGAACGAAATGGTTGAACAGTTACAAAATCAAGTGCAACGCCTGGTAGTGATGAAGATTACACAAGCTGTCAAAGAAAGTTTGCAGCCTGAAATCGAGGCCCTGGTGCAAGAAATGACTAAAGCAGGTGATCAACAACTGGAGGTGTTGAACCAAACAGCATGGGAAGGTTTCCGCAACATATTGACTAGTTTGACTTTCTCTTTATCAGTACCCAAGTTCTCAGGATTATTAAATTTAACTAACATATCGTGGAGCGTTGCCCGTCAGTGGATGGTTAATGATCTTCCAAGTAAGATTTCTGCAAAGTGGAAAGGAGCAGTAGTCGATACCAAATGGAGGTATAAGATTGCCAAGGAAACAATGGAACGCTTGAATTGTAAGGAGATGACAGAAATTGTATGCAAAGAAATTAGGTCGAAGATAGACAAGTTTTTCAATGATCTTCACAAAGAAATCTGTCGCATTGAAACACTGAATAAAGCCAGCAAGATGCAGGAGGATAAGTCACGCAAAGTTGCTGCTGATATTGCAAAGGAGCTATGCCAAACTATCTGCAAAACGGAAGCTCTTATATACAGTTGCCGGCATGGTCGCCTGGTTTTAGAACCTGGTAAAATGCTTGGGCAAGGTTCTAGGAACCGTGTCTTTCTCATGAAAAAATGGCCATCCCTAGAACATAAGAGTGTTTCTGCAAGGATATCAAAAAATGGAGAAGCCATTGGAGAAGATGTTTCCATGCTGATAAAAATAAACAGGTAATCTTATAGTGGATGTTAATGTTTTTATTAGGAAACCATTATTATGTTCTGGTGGTCCAATGGTATTGATTGTGAAATTCTGATACCATGATTTCATATATTCGCAGAAGTTTACCATATCACCGAGGTATACTACCAGTGTTAGGTGTTGCTTTAGGGTCAGTAGACGGACTCACATCCACCGTTGTGATCACACCGAAAATAAAGTGGAATCTGTGGACGACAATGGCTGACAGTAGCCTTGCTAAACAGTCTCTCTCAAAACGGCTTCAGATGGGTGAACAAATAGCAGATGGATGCGAGTTTCTTTTGAAACATGGATTCCCGATATCTGACCTCCGTGTGACAAACATACTTGTAAGTATAAGACACGTACGTGTTCATTTTCAAATGAAAACAATGTAAAACATAGTGTTCATATATTCTTCCACTCATTTAATATAATTTAATTTGTAGGTGTCCCCCAAGGAGCCGAACAGAAAAAACTGGACTCTTATAATCAATATGTTGAAACCTAGGGATGACAGTGTACTTTATCCTGATGATAAATTACCCTTTCACATCGCACCAGAACGCTATGGATTTCCCAAGCGCAGTCGACGACGCAGCAGTGTTACAGACCACAAAGACATACAGCTAAATGGTCGACACCTTCAACGCAGTGCAAGTACAGACAGCCAATTAAGTGAACGGCGTGCTCGACGTAGTTTTGTTGATGCTGACTGTGGAGATGACCCAGCTAACGTGTATGCGTTTGGAATTTTGTTATGGTTGCTAGTACGTGGCACTTTTGTGCGGCCTTCCTATGCAGAAAACACGGACATAGATGCCATGAATACAGCTGTCTGCATTGAGCAAAAACGTCCCGAGCTTGACTGGCTTGAGGCCAAGAGCGATAATTTAAATCATAAAGGCCTAGCTGATTTGCTTAAAATGTGTTGGTCTGAAAATTCAAGCGAACGGCCCTCGTGGACTGAGGTATCTTACCGTTTAGCGACAGTCAGAAATTCAATTTCCAGAAGGTCGACAAGAGTAACATCAGTATAGTTACTGAGATCGGTACAGATGGTTTAAATAATGTGTAACATTTCATGATAAGCAGTGCACGTGAGATTCATTAAAATACTTCGTACGTATTCAGTAGATATCACAGCATATGTATATAATAATGCCAAATATGGTCATGCAATTGCCAAGCTATAACATTACGTATATACACTAAGTATGTATACAAGTTTACACATTTCAAATATTATATGAAAGTTAATGTTATAGGATATAGTAGATAGTAGATAGAGTATATGAAAGTATAGAAAGATCTCGAATATTAGGATTACCAAATTCAATACTTGATGCGCGATTCGAATTCATCCTTACAATGACAGTGAGGGTCAAGGGGCAAGGGAAAATCACCACTACATGCAACACCATGTGTTTTGAGGTATCTGTTTTATACCTTGTTAGATACGAACAAGTTCGTTCCCTCAGACTCGTGTTTTTAACAACTGTTTATGGTTTATAATGTTTATAATCCAGTGAATAAATGTGACTGCTGATATTTAAAGTTTAATCAACATTGTTACCACCAACCAAGGTCCGGAGAGATATGATCATTGGCTCAACGTATAATGACAAAATGCATTCAATGTTGAAGAAGCATGATCTGTGTATTTTGTCTATTTTGTCGTATTTTTATCGATGCCAAACAGAGTTAAAACGGCATTCGTGTTAGCAAATGATCATCATATTAGGCTGTTCATGTTATGAATATGCGAAAAGTTTCTAAACAACAAAGAAAATAAATGTTTGGTCGACAACAAATCATATTGCAGGTATTTTTATTATTATAAATCTATATAATGTCACGTGATATAAACCATGTGTTTTACTCGTTCGCTACCATACGCTGCGTTATCTGGGGGTAAAGGTAAGTAACAATATGCGCTCGTCCCTTGCCACTAAACCACTCAGTGTCAAACTCGAATTCCGTGTATTAGAATACCAGGTGAAACATTGTAGGCAGAATGGTATTTGGTGATATATAGATAATCCATTGTCTAAATGAAACTCTTTTTTCTAACAGACAATACCCGTTCAGTAATATCACTGCGTATTCTTGGCAAACGCCGCCGTTTTTTTTTTGTTTTTTTTTGTTATAAAGATTGGAATATTTGGCTATAAATCTGAGCTCAGTATGACACGTATTGCCCCCCCCCCTGTATGACTCATGCGTTAGCTGAAACATTGATACCCGCTTCGTAGAAAACAACTTCAATTTTCCTTTTAACAGCAAACTTGCTAAATGCAGGGACGAAACGAAAAGAATGATACACGTCCTATTTATTGGCCAGACGCTGTATTTTTTTGTTTCTTTCGACCCCATTTCGTTCACTTTCTTTGTCTTGATTTGCATTTTCAATTTTCTGATTGGACACTATTGTCGTTCTCAAAAATTTTGGCGCCTCGCTCTAATTATATATTCATCACGCCATCACACCTGTGAATGGCCGTCACGGTGAATAAACTATTTTGACGTAGCATTATGTTACTCAGAGCACGTTCCCAATTTCCCAGTAAATACTAATATTTATTAAATGATACAGGCTGCGAATTAACGCACGGGTTTTATTCACGCTATTTTCACGGGGTGTAGGACTATAGTCGTTTTGTGCCACTAAAATATCCACGAATAGCATAGAACTTCAACGCTTCGGCTTCTTTCCAACTCTTGTCAATCGTGACTGCAGTATTGTACCTTGTACCGGTTTTGTCGTAGCATAATTTCACTCAGTGCACGTCCCCAATTGCCCAGTAAATAAGCATATTTATCGAATGATAAAGACTGCGAATTAACACACGGGGTTTATTTTCGCGGGAGGTAGGACTAAAGTCGTTTTGTGCCACTAAAATAGCCACGAATATATAATAGAACTTATCCGAACGTCGGGACGATCGTACGAGTACTAGTCGTAAACAACCCACAACACATCCGTACATAACTATTACAAAGTAATGGGAGTAATAATAACAAAATCATTACTTTTATTCTCTAATTGCATTCACAGCAATGTAAGATTTCAGGTCGATGACCTGTTCAATTCTCCATTAAATAAACGTCATGCGACGCCGGCTAAAACTAGTCATCAGGGGATACACATTCGGATAACCATTCAGATGAACTAGTACTGACGCCAGGCAGTCAGTAATTTTCGAGCCCAGTGGCGTACGACAAAGTTGAACACGTCTACCAACGATTCCTTGGGAATTTGGTTTACATTCCAATTTATGATTTATATTCTCGGCTGGCAAAATATGGCGCATCACACCGTTAACACGCCTACCCTGCCCTACCCTACTCTACCAAATTATAATATCAATGTAGTTTGACCTCAGTGTACCACGCACTGTTAACATGCTTTGATGCCGCTGTATAACCCGCGTGTTAACTGAAGCCTTAATGCCGGATTCTTGGTAAACAACGATTCTTGGTAAACGACGTCAACTACTAGTACATTTCCTTTAGCAGTCAACATTCTCTAATGTACATTTCTGCTCATGCTTTGTGCATATTTCAGAATTCTTGCCTCTTGTTGAAAAATACAATATTGAAATGGCGTCAAAAAGTAGCTCGTCAAAGTAACTATAACAATCAATACTCAGAACTGTATAGTGTTTTTAGTACATTTATTTATGTCATTACATTACTCTAAAACATGTTGTATTCCAATATTAAAGATATCGCTGCCAATTAAACGTCGACGATTTTGTTGAAGAACGAGCATAAATTAATTTGGATTGTTAAGGACATTGAGAGGACAAATGAAAATCAAATCCAAACAAAGTCAAGATCGTACAAAGAAAAGTGGTATTATGAGATGACATATATCAATACATAATTTTATGTTACTGTCTATACACTTGTCACTGGATATCATTGGATATCACGCTGTGCTGGTAATTCCGGTATATAAAATGACTTTATGAATAGTAAATTACATTACGTCATGATTAGTGACGTCATTGAATCAAACAATATACAGCCAACTAATACTGTGTCCTACAAATTAAATTAGTTCAAGTTAGCCCATAATTATTTATCTTTCTTTACAAATTATATATGGTCATTCTACATTTTATTTTAGTCTTCCATGTTGTCAAGGACTAGCGTCTAGTTGTATAAAGTAAATATTATTATGAAATGATTTTAGATGGCATTTTAACAGATGCATTAATCCATGATTATGTAACTATAAGCGCAGCTCATTGGAGAACAAAGTTACAGGGCACGCCAAGTTTATTTTATTTGGATTAAGAATGACGAGAGACGGATCAGAACACGCATCTAATTATTTTGTAATTGCCGATGACAAATGTACCAAGGCCCAATCATCGATTTTTAACGTTATATACAAACATTAAACGTTACATATGCTATTTGGCAACAACGAGAAGGCGGGTCTCTTGACGGAAGAGCTAATTAATTCTAACAGTGCCTCAAAGGTAGATATGATATCCGAAACGCCCACCTCCCCATTTATACAGTCCATCGCCATCCTGCGAAATATATTAGTATATTCAGTTTGTGTCGCCATAGTGTGGGGTGATCCTCGACACATCTGCAGCCATTCAAGCTGAACCATCAACTGACCAATCTGTTCGACGTCATATCTGACACTGTCATCTGCAAGTACTTTAAACTTCCCCTTTGTAGTGTTAATACGTGCCCTGGTATCTCTAGTAACCTGTAATAACAAT
The DNA here is from genome assembly GCF_978046115.1 of Saccoglossus kowalevskii. NCBI lineage: Eukaryota > Metazoa > Hemichordata > Enteropneusta > Harrimaniidae > Saccoglossus > Saccoglossus kowalevskii. Next base: position 20,772,802 of record NC_140644.1, on the reverse strand, counting down.
GCACAGGACACGGACTGTTACTATGGGAACAATCGTTTTGTGTCCACCATATTTTATACCACCTGTGTTGTTTTCTGGAAAGGGGTTACTTAAAATGTCTAAGTTATGCACTTTTCCTGATACATTAATGGTAAATTATGTGTAATAAACCTAATATTATTTACCAATATATTCTTCGCTTTAAGATTGTTATATGAGAAGCCACTATCGTGAATTGCGTGTACCCCCTTCGCTATATCCAAGACTACTTGAACTATTTGTTCAGGCGACAACTCTGTTTTGTCCAAACTTTGCTCCATCTTCGGCATTAAAATATATAGTGTGTCGGCGTCTGGCATCCACCAACCAACTACAGCAAGTAAACTGTCGTTTTGTTTGAGCGATCTGAAGAGAGATATACAAAACATAATTAGCATACAACTTAATAATAAAACTCATTCATGAGTCTAAGTTTGAAACTTGAGTCGGGGATTATGAAAAAATACTCTCTCGAAACGACCCTTTTCCAAGTCAATCTTAACAACTATTAGTTTTCATTAAGAATACAATTACTTACGAGTTATGGTATAGGCTCACTACAGTATCGTTCCATGCTGGCCCACTTTCTCGCTTCATTACCCTAATTATATACCCACCGGGGTTGTCCGTCGGAATATGCCACCCACCGGTGTAATCATACAGCCTGCTATGTCGCCCACTGCATAATTCTTGCCCAAGCCGCAGTCTGTTATTTTCCATGTCAAACTCTATCGACTTCATACCAATTTCTATGTCAGCAACTCGAGGTAACAATAATGCTCCCACCATAATCGCGTGCTGTAAGCTCAGCAACTGTCGCTTCCGTGCTTTGGCCAATGTTTGTAGCAATTTCATCCTTGTCTCGTGAGAGTTTTTAACGACTTGCATAAATCCGAAAATAACTATATCAGTTACCACATCCACGTCAATTCCGGTGATGAGTCGCCCTGCAACTTTTAAGGGTTCTTCCTTCTCGTTTTCTGGAATGCTTTTTGCAATTTTATGTATGCATTCTAAGCCGAACACTTCACGGAACACTGCCAGCAGTGAAGTCTTCGCGGCACTTGAGAATGTTGTGCCTAAATCACGTATTCCTAACATACAAATAATGTCATCTTTAGTCATAACTTCGTCTGCCACAATCTCGGCTATTTCAGTAATTCCAGTACTGATAATATTATTCATCTCCTTATAGGACGCTTCTTTAACTTTGCTTCTAAAAGTGTCAATAATGCCGTTTAATAATACTCCTTTCATCACATACGTGAAATAGACGACTTCTAACATGTCCGGAGCTACGTCATCAGAGAAACACTTTGGGAGAAGTAAGAGAAACGTGAACGTATTAACAAACAGTGCTTCCAATACTAACCGATCTGCATTTTTTTCAATCTCAACTTTTACTTTCTCAATAGTTTCCTCAATCATGTTCTTAATTCGATCTCTCATCTTCTCCAATATTCTGTTTAGGGAGTAGAATATTGTGTTCCCAACATCCATTGCAAGTTTGACTTGATGCTGCTGATTCATTTGGTCGGACACCAATGAATCAGTTGATTTAAATTGTGCGAGAATCTTGTAAGGTGCTAATACCGATTTTAGTCTGCGAACATTTGCCTCAACAGGTGTAAGCACATATTCATTAACACGATTTTTCAGACTATTAATGAATGTTGCGAAATTGGTGATGTGCATTCCTTCGCATTGTTTCTTCCGTCTCGCTGCTCTAATGTGTTTCATCATTAATGTAAAGTACATCTCCCCATCACTTCCCGTTCCGATCAGGTTGTAAAGTTCGAGACTACTTAAAATGGGTCGCGTTTTTTCTTCCGATGTTAGGTGAGCCCTTCTATGACCGCTTTTGTTCGGCGTTTTAACTTCGTCATCACTTTCATCAGAAGAAGCGTCCATCGATTCTGCTGCGTTGTCGACATCAGCTTTGTTACATACATAGAACAAATGGGTGTCCGGTAGATTTTCTTTACAGTACTGAATTATATCTCGATCCTTATAATAAATGAAGAATACATGTCCACAAAGTTATGCGATTTCGGGCAACATGACCTTACTACAATCATACTTTGTCAATCAATCAATAAATCAATCAATTTAAACCTTGGCCGTTTCACAATCCGCGACGAATCACCTCTAGACATGGGCAAAACAAATGTATTTGAGGTTGAGGTTGCGAAAATTTGAAATGAAATCTCACATAAATATATGGCTTTATATCACCCACGTGTTATAGCCGACATCTGAAACTATCAGATAAGATAATCGAATTAATATAATTTCCCAACAACAATTAAAGAAATAATGTGTAAAACGACGACGTTTTCGACTTATTTTGCGATAGTCAACCATTATGTAGAAGTGTAAATCAGCTTGCACGGACCAATGCAGATTGCCAGGATTTGTATTGCATAGTATGGAGAAAATTGTTACACTGTTACTTAATATATTGCATAAATCGTATACCACTTTATTTTCTATATTTTTTGTTTTGTTTCCATACTGAGTACAGTCACAGTCTTAATCCTAATTGCCCTTCTTGTTTCTTTGAGTTCGATATTACATTTAAATTGTTTAGACTGGCATTAGTTAATTCAGTGACACAATAAGAATAAAATAATACGATGAAACTCACTGCAGGCCTGAATTGCATATTGGCATCTATGACATACACCAGTAATGGGATCGTCCGACGTAGTTGCGTTGTGACCACTGATATTACGTCATTCAGTGATTCAGTACCTGTACTTGCAGGAAACTCCAGGATTTCCAATCCATGTTGAAGAAGTGGGTCATCAAGTCCAATTTCCACCACAGAGTTGTGTACGGACTCAGCTTCCTGACGCACAATCAATTTTCCGATTGCCGCGGTCACCGCTGCTATGTTGTCTTTAGTGTCAGGCAACGGTATCTTAGAATCTTCAACTTCCTTATTCTTAGCGCCGAGTCGTTTAACGTACGACTTCTGACTGTACTTCAAGAATACAACACGGCAATCAGCTGCCATTTCCGATACGGGCAAAACATCGTAACCCAACAGTTCATTGATCAGGGAACTTTTTCCTGAATTCCGCTCACCCATGACACCTAAAGTAATACGCTCGTGCAACTGCTCATCGGTGGGCAGATCAGTTTCTTCATTGGATCCTAGCAAGCGCTGAATCTCAAGCTCCAGTTGTTTTGTGCTTGCCTTTAGATTTTTCAAATTGGCACGCCGTAGTTGGTGATATTTCAAAACGTCCTCCATCTTGTCCCCAATGTTTTATACTGCTCAACGTTTAACCATCATGACATGTGTTACGTGCATGCGTACATGTCTCCTTTGATCCCACAATTTGCATGTTTGTATTGCATAGGTCATTTATCTGTTACCATATAAAAAATAAGAAGTCAGAAGCTAATGTGAGTGTCAGGTCACAGTATGATTATATATTAACATTATAGAGATATCACTGACAATGTGTATACACAATTGCAATGGCCGACATTGTTGAATATTGAAAACGTACGAGGGGCGTTCAATTAGTAATGCCCCTGACCCACTTCCAGTTGTCTGATCTAGGTGAAATTCTGCATGTGTAATGATTCTCTGTGGGTTATGTTGCTAAAACAGATCTGAACTTATTGTGGTTTCTGATTTACAGGTGTTTAAACAGAGTCAGGTGTGAAATGGAGCCAGTTGAGTGTCGTGCAGTGATCCGGTTTTTGTATTTGAAAGGCATCTGTCCGTCAAGTTGAGGAAGCCATATTGGAAGATCGATGCATTACTGGTTGCCAAATAGCTCACGAGGTCAAGATTAGTACTGGGTCTGTGGAAACTATCATTCATGACCATTTGCATATGCATAAGAGGTCTGCCTGATGGATTCCTAGATTGCTCACACCTTTCCAGAAGCAAGAACGCGTTGAATGCTCGAGGACATATTTGGAGATGTGCCAAGAAGATGAGTCAAAGTTTTTCAAAATGATCCAAAAACTAAAGCCCATTCATTGCAGTGGAAGCACTTGGCTGACCACCTCCAAAAAAGGCAAGGGTGCAGCCCTCCGCTGGCAGGGTCATGCTCACAGTCTTCTGGGACCAGGAGAGAGTAGTGTTGACAGATTTCCTGGCAAAGGGTACCACAATTACAAGAGCCTATTACGCTTCACTTTTGATGAAATTAAGAGAAGCTATCAAAATCAAGAATAGTGCAAAATCAGCAAAGGTATCCTCCTCCTGAAGGGAAATGATCCGGTCCACAACTCGCCTGTCGCCAGATCAGAAGCACGGGCATGTAGCTATGAAATCCTCCCCCATCCCCCTTACTCTCCTTACCTCGCACGCTCTGACTTTCAACTCTTCCAGCCAAGAAGTTGTTTTTGAAAGCAAAGCGTTTCCAAGATGATGCAGCATTGATTTAAATAAATTAAATAAACGTCATGCGACGCCGGCTAAAACTCGTCATCAGGGGATACACATTCGGATAACCATTCAGATGAACTAGAACTGACGTCAGCCAGTCAGTAATTTTCGAGCCCAGTGGCGTACAACTAAGTTAAAATTGTCTACCAACGATTCCTTGGGAATTTGGTTTGTATTCCAATTTATGATTTATATTCTCGGGTCATCAAAATAAGGCGCATAACACCGTTTACACGCCTACCCGACCCTACAAAATTATAATATCAATGTGACTTAATTTGACCTCAGTGTACCACGCACTGTTAGCATGTTTTGATGCCGCTGTATAACCCGCGTGTTAACTGAAACCTTAATGTCGGATTCTTGGTAAACAACGATTCATGATAAACAACGTCAACTACTAGTACATTTCTTTTACAAGTCAACATTCTCTAATGTACATTTCTGCTCATGCTTTGTGCATATTTCGGAATTCTTGCCTCTTGTTGAAAAATACAATATTGAATGGCTTCAAAAAATAGCTCGTCAAAGTAACTATAACAATCAATACTCAGAACTGTATGGTGTTTTTAGTACATTTATTTATTTATGCCATTGTTTACACTCTAAAACATATTGTATGTCCAATATTAATTTAAATATCGCTGTCAATTAAACGTCGACGATTGTATTTGAAGAACTAGCATAAATTATTTTTGATTGTTAAGGACATTGAGAGAAAAAATGAAAATCAAATCCAAACAAAGTCAATATATGACAATGAAAAGTAGTATTATTGAATTGACATATATCCATACATAATTTCATGTTTCTGTGTATACACTTGTCACTGGATATCATTGACCACGCTGTACTGGTAATTCCAGTACAAAAAATGACTTTATCAATAGTGAATTGCATTACCTGATGATTAGTGACATCATTGAAAACAAACACTATACAGCCAACTAATACTGTGTCCTACAAATTAAAATTTTTTAAGCAAGTTAGCCTGTAAGTATTTATTTTATATGCAAATTACATATGGTCATTCTACGTCTTATTTCAGTCTTCCATGTAGTCAAGGACTAGCGTTTAGTTGTATTAAAAAAATAATATCACTGATTTTGAATGGCATTTTAACAGATGCATTAATCCATGACTATGTAACTATAAGCACAGCTCATTGAGGAACAAAGTTACAGGGCACGCCATATTTATTTTATTTGTATTAAGAATGAAGAGACACGGGTCAGAACACGAATCTAATTATTTTGTATTGCCGATGACAAATGTACCAATCATCAATTTTTAACATTATATACAAACATATGCTATTTTGCAACAACGAGAAGGCGGGTCTTCTGGCAAAAGAGCTCATTCATTCAAACCTCCTTTGTAAATTTGTAAATGCGATTCCAGACCCCTTAGGTACCAGGGGAATCGCCCTTCCACAGTTGGCAAAATAGCCACTCGGTGACATTTAACAGTGAGTGCTACAACAGTGCCTCAAATGTAGATATGATATCCGAAACGCCCACCTCCCCATTTATACAGTCCATCGCCATCTTGCGAAATATATCAGTATATTCGGTTTGTGTCGCCAGAGTGTGGGGTGGTCCTCGGCACATCTGCAGCCATTCAAGCTGAACCATCAACTGACCAATCTGTTCTACGTCATATCTGATACTGTCATCTGCAAGTACTTTAAACTTCCCTTTTGTAGTGTTAATACGTGCCCTGGTATCTCTAGTAACCTGTAATAACAATGCACAGGACACGGACTGTTACTATGGGAACAATCGTTTTGTGTTCACCATATTTTATACCACCTGTGTTGTTTTCTGGCAAGGGGTTACTTAAAATGTCTAAGTTATGCACTTTTCGTGATATATTAATGGAAAATTATGTGTAATAAACCTAATATTATTTACCAATATATTCTTCGTTTTAAGATTGTTATATGAGAAGCCACTATCGTGAATTGCGTGTACCCCTTTCGCTATATCCAACACTGTTTGGACTATTTGTTTGGGCGACAACTCTATTTTGTCCAAACTTTGCTCCATCTTCGGCATTAAAATATATAGGGTGTCGGCATCTGGCATCCACCAACCAACTACATCAAGTAAACTGTCGTTTTGTTTGAGCGATCTGAAGAGAGATATACAAAACATAAATACCATACAACTTTATAATAAAACTCAATCATTATGAAAAAATACACTCTCTAAATATAACGACCATTACCCAAGTCAATCTTAACAACTATTAGATTTCATTAAGAATACAATTACTTACGAGTTATGGTATAGGCTCACTACAGTATCGTTCCATGCTGGCCCACTTTCTCGCTTAATTACCCTAATTATATACCCACTGGGGTCGTCCGTCGGAATATTCCACCCACCGGTGTAATCATAAAGCCTGCTATGTCGCCCAATGCATAATTCGTGCCCCAACCGCAGTCTGTTACTTGTCATGTCACATTCTATCGACTTCATTCCAATTTCTATGTCAGCAACTCGAGGTAACAATAATGCTCCTACCATAATCGCGTGCTGTAAGCTCAACAACTGTCGTTTCCGGGCTTTGGCCAATGTTTGCAGTAATTCCATCACCGTCTCGTGAGAGTTCTTAACGACTTGCATAAATTTGAAAATAACCGTATCAGTTATCACATCTACGTCAATTCCAGTAATGAGTCGTCCTGCAACTTTTAAGGGGTCTTCCCTCTCGTTTTCTGGAATGCTTTTTGCAATTTTATGTATGCATTCTAAGCCGAACACTTCATGGAACACTGACTGCAGTGAAGTCTTCGCGGCACGTGAGAACGTTGTGCCTAAATCACGTATTCCTAACATACAAATAATGTCATCTTTAGTCATAGCTTCGTCTGCCACAATCTCGGCTATTTCAGAAATTCCACTACTGATAATATTGTTCATCTCCTTATAGGACTCTTCTTTAACTTTGCTTCTAAAAGTGTCAATAATGCCGTTTAATAATACTCCTTTCATCACATACGTGAAATAGACGACTTCTAACATGTCCGGAGCTACGTCATCAGAGAAACACTTTGGGAGAAGTAAGAGAAACGTGAACATATTAACAAACAGTGCTTCCAATACTAACCGATCTGCATTTTTTTCAATCTCAACTTTTACTTTCTCAATAGTTTCCTCAATCATGTTCTTAATTCGATCTCTCATCTTCTCCAATATTCTGTTTAGGGAGTCGAATATTGTGTTCCCAATATCCATTGCAAGTTTAACTTGATGCTGCTGATTCATTTGGTCGGACACCAATGAATCAGTTGATTTAGATTGTGCGACAATCTTGTGAGGTGCTAATACCGATTTTAGTCTGCGAACATTTGCCTCGACAGGTGTAAGTAAATATTCATTAACACGATTTTTCAGACTATTAATGAATGTTGCGAAATTGATGATGTGCATTCCTTCGCATTGTTTCTTCCGTCTCGCTGCTCTAACGTGTTTCATCATTAATGTAAAGTACATCTCCCCATCACTTCCAGTTCCGATCAAGTTGTAAAGTCCGAGACTACTTAAAACGGGTCGCGTTTTTTCTTCCGATGTTAGGTGAGCTCTTCTGTGCCCGCTTGTGTTCGTCGTTTCAACTTCATCATCACTTTCATCAGAAGAAGCGTCCATCGATTCTGCCAAGTTGTCGACATCAGCTTTGTTGCAAACATAGAACAAGTGGGTGTCCGGTAGATTGTCTTTACAGTATTGAATTATATCTCGATCCTTAAAATAAATGAAGAATACATGTCCACAAAGTTATGCGATTTCGGGCAACATTACCTTGCTACAATCAGATTTTGTCAATAAATCAATCAATTTAAACCGTGGCCGTTTCACAATTCGTGACGAATCACCACTAGACATGGGCAAAACAAATGTATGTGGGCGGAGAGGTTGAGGTTGGAAAAATTTGAAATGAAATCGCACATAATTATGGCTTTATATCACCCACGTGTTATAGCTGACATCTGAAACTACCAAAAATAATCGAATTAATATAATTTCCCAACAACAATTCAAAAAATAATGTGTAAAACGACGACGAGATATTGACTTATTTTGCGACAGTCAATCAGCTTGCAAGGACTAATGATTTGTTGCATAGTACAGAGATATAGAAAATTTTTACACTTAATGTGTAAATCGTATACAACTTTATTTTCTATATTTTTTTGTTTTTGTTTCCATACTGAGTACAGTCACAGTCTTAACCCTAATTGCCCTTCTTGTTTCTTTGAGTTCGATATTACATTTAAATTTGTTAAACTGGCATTCGTTAATTCAGTGACACAATAAGAATAAAATAATATGATGAAACTCACTGCAGGCCTGAATTGCATATTGGCATCTATGACATACACCAGTAATGGGATCGTCCGACGTAGTTGCGTTGTGACCACTGATATAACGTCATTCAGTGATTCAGTACCTGTACTTGCAGGAAACTCCAAGATTTCCAATCCATGTTGAAGAAGTGGGTCGTCAAGTCCAATTTCCACCATGGAGTCGTGTATGGACTCAGCTTCCTGACGCACAATCAATTTCCCGACTGCTGCGGTCACCGCTGCTATGTTGTCTTTAGTGTCAGGCAACGGTATCTTAGAATCTTCAACTTCCTTATCCTCGGCGCCGAGTCGTTTAACGTACGACATCTGACTGTACTTCAGGAATACAACACGGCAATCAGCTGCCATTTCTGACACGGGTAAGACATCGCAACCCAACAGTTCATTGATCAGGGAACTTTTTCCTGAATTCCGCTCACCCATGACACCTAAAGTAATACGGTCGTGCAACTGCTCATCGGTGGGCAGATCAGTTTCTCCTTTGGATCCCAGCAAGCGCTGAATCTCAAGCTCTAGTTGCTTTATGCGTGCCTTTAGACTTTTCAAATTGGCAAGCCGTAGTTGGTGATATTTCAAAACGTCCTCCATCTTGTCCCCAATGTGTTACGTGCTTGCGTACATGATCCCCTAATTTGCATTTGTATTGCATAGGTCATTTATCTGTAACCATAGAACCATAGTCAGAAGCTAATGTGAGTGTCAGGTTACCGTATCGCTGACAATGTGCAAACACAATGGCCGACATTGTTGAATATTGACAACGTATATACTCTCCTGATGTCACTCGTATTGTATATGCAGAGCTTTTTATGTCACTCGTAATGTATATGCAGCCTTTGGTATCGTTGTTGATGTATATACAACGTCCGATATAACTGATGACACATATATTGTAATGTATGTACATTGGTATATACCACTGATAGGTGTATATACCACTTGTAGTGCATGTACAACATCCAATATCACTTGTATATACAATGGTCGATATGATTGATAATGTATGTGCAATGGTATATATCACTGATAAGTGTATATACCACTTGTAATGCATGTACAACATCCAATATCACTTGTATATACAATGGTCGATATGATTGATAATGTATGTGCAATGGTATATACCACTGATAAGTGTATATACCACTTGTAATGCATGTACAACATCCAATATTACTTGTATATACAATGGCCGATATGACTGATAATGTATGTGCAATGGTATATATCACTGATAAGTGTATATACCACTTGTAATGCATGTACAACATCCAATATCACTTGTATATACAATGGTCGATATGATTGATAATGTATGTGCAATGGTATATACCACTGATAAGTGTATATACCACTTGTAATGCATGTACAACATCCAATATCACTTGTATATACAATGGCCGATATGACTGATAATGTATGTGCAATGGTATATATCACTGATAAGTGTATATACCACTTGTAATGCATGTACAACATCCAATATCACTTGTATATACAATGGCCGATATGACTGATAATGTATGTGCAATGGTATATATCACTGATAAGTGTATATACCACTTGTAATGCATGTACAACATCTAATATCACTTGTATATACAATGGTCGATATGACTGATAATGTATGTGCAATGGTATATACCATTGATAGGTGTATATACCACTTGTAATGCACGTACAACATCTAATATCACTTGTATATACAATGGTCGATATGATTGATAATGTATGTGCAATGGTATATACCACTGAAAGGTGTATATACCATTTGTAATGCATGTACAACATCCAATATCACTTGTATATACAATGGTTGATATGATTGATAATGTATGTGCAATGTTATATACCACTGATTGGTGTATATACCACTTGTAATGCATGTACAACATCTAATATCACTTGTATATACAATGGTCGATATGATTGATAATGTATGTGCAATGGTATATACCACTGTTAGGTGTATATACCACTTGTAATGCATGTACAACATCTAATATCACTTGTATATACAATGGCCGATATGATTGATAATGTATGTGCAATGGTATATATCACTGATAAGTGTATATACCACTTGTAATGCATGTACAACATCTAATATCACTTGTATATACAATGGTTGATATGATTGATAATGTATGTGCAATGGTATATACCACTGCTAGGTGTATATACCACTTGTAATGCATGTACAACATCTAATATCACTTGTATATACAATGGCCGATATGATTGATAATGTATGTGCAATGGTATATATCACTGATAAGTGTATATACCACTTGTAATGCATGTACAACATCTAATATCACTTGTATATACAATGGTTGATATGATTGATAATGTATGTGCAATGGTATATATCGCTGATAAGTGTATATACCACTTGTAATGCATGTACAACATCTAATATCACTTGTATATACAATGGTTGATATGATTGATAATGTATGTGCAATGGTATATATCACTGATAAGTGTATATACCACTTGTAATGCATGTACAACATCTAATATCACTTGTATATACAATGGTTGATATGATTGATAATGTATGTGCAATGGTATATATCACTGATAAGTGTATATACCACTTGTAATGCATGTACAACATCTAATATCACTTGTATATACAATGGCCGATATGATTGATAATGTATGTGCAATGGTATATATCGCTGGCAATTTACTGTGTAAATGAAATGCCCTGGTTGTGCATATGCAACATATGCCAATATCATTGGTACCGGGGGTTCTCACATTGAAGTGCTATTTGTATATGTGTCGCCAAAAGGGGTTCCAAATTCACCACTTCTGCCTGAAAAGATGTATGTTATTTTACCCTGTCTTTTTGAAAAGAGGTTCCCTTTTTTCATTATTTCTGTCTGAAAAGGAGTCCATATTGTCTCTAGAGCTTGAGTGATCAAACAATCAGGAGATTGAAGCTGATTTTTTTCTTTCTGTAATTTCATTTCGATTTGAACGATTTAGATTTGAAGTTTATAACTATAGCTTGCAGTTTATAGCTTATTCAATATGACTAAAGATATGGATGGGAGCTAAGTGACGGGCGAATATCGTAATATACTACTGTGCCAACACTGAATAGATGGATCGACGTGACTTACTTATGAGTCATGTGTTTCAAGTGTTGTGAACACTAGCGTTGTGTTCGGGGGGAACTGTGCTCGCTAAGCTGATAACACTTACACGTAGAAACACCAGATTCGACCCTAAGGAATACATATAAGTTCATTACAGATAGTCCAGCTTTATTCATTCAGACAGTCAGCTGAGGTAACGCCTCGCTGTTCATTTCTTTCCCACCTCCCTTACAAAATCTAAAAAAAATCTATTCTAAATCTCTTAGGCGTGGCAGAGTAAATATGCGACCAGACAATCGCTGCAGTCGTTGACACTATCACGTGATTACCAGGGGTGTGTCTCACACTTAAAGCATGTATAGTTACCACTATTAAATACAATTAGTAAACAATCTATTTATTAAATTTCCGTAATATATGTTATTATGTCTATCCTAAACATGCAAGTAGTTGATTCTAAACAATACTGCAACGGCGTGTAAACACAGTGTGCGTACATATATCGTTATGGTAACACATGTCTGATGCTCAGAAGTCGTATCCTCTTAGATACTCTTCTCCAATTATGGAGAATAAAACTGTCGTCAGCGGACCCCAATAGTATTTTTTATTATGCGTGCTCAAACGACAGTGCTCAGTCGCGGCCTGTGGCGAAATACTGCTCGAAGTAGTTTGTGGAAAATCATGTTGATTTATTTTGGCTGTTAATACATATTTCTGCATGACTGTCCTGTGATTGTAATTCTACGAATACATATTTCCTAGCTTCACGTATGATTTCATATGAAAATGATTTTTGCATCCACTCTCTTGAAACTTGGTTGAAGGCTGATATCAACAAAATGAGAACAAGAACAATCGTATCGGATCTGTCGAACGCAGAACTAAAGTCAACTCTTCGAGCAGTACTTTGTACACTTTGATTTGTAATATCTGCACACGTTATTACCAGCGAACTTGTGCTTTGATTTGATACTGTGGTCAACATTGGAAAGTATTATTTCTTGTCGAGCGTGCAGTGATGTACAATTTTGGATATGAGTACGGCAAAAAAATAAATATAGAGCCAGAGCATATATATTTATTTATGTAACATGAGTCAAGCATCTTATTGCGTGCACTGTAAACAAATTAACGGATTATATTTATCAGCGAAAATAGTGAAAACAACACAAGAGAAAACACAGTTGTTTAGGTTTTTTTTCATTCAAAGTGTTCATTGCCATTGTTGAGGCGCTGACTGAATGCTATTCATCTCGATCCTCAATTCTGATTGGAAGTATATATTTGCAATCGGAATCCGGGTCGGGTGTATAAAAACAGCCAGTGAGATACCCGCAGTATCATTCTCGTCCTAGTTCGAGCCGAATAGTTAACATACAATCATGTCTGGTCGTGGAAAAGGTGGTAAGGCAAAGGGCAATGTTACCTATTTCAATAATAAAAATTTCAATTTCAGTACATATCACGTCATTACTTTAAAACCCACATTCATCATTTAACATTGAACTCATAATTAGTTATTTTTCAACACAAATTAATCTCCAACACAGCTTACCATGCACACACCATTGTCCCGTCCGTCCAAAATACACATTTTATCAGACCATAAATCGAAGTTAGTTCAAACATTGTGACAGTAAAATGAAAGAGAACAAATTCTTGTTTGTTTTTGCTTAGTTTGGTAAATAGTGATACCACTCAACTAAGTTATTAGATATTATACGAATATAACATGCACAAATGTATAATTAACACTTTTTTACTGCAAATATTATGTAAGCATTTAATAATTTGAAAGACTAAAAATAAATTATTTCTTCTGAGGGTCAATACGCCTGACGATGTCCTGTAATTGCGTTTTAATTTCACTGAAGCTTGGCCTTTGACGGGGATCGGTTTTCCAGCATTTATTCATCAGTTTCCAGCAGTCATCGTCAAACTTCTGCAGTCTCTCGGGTCGCACGACAAGTACACGTACTATAACCGGCACAGCAATCATCCCGAGGACGAGCTGTGTTGGTAATTCGCCTGTCCCGTCACATATAAACCACAATAGAACACCAAATGCATACACATCCACTGCCTTGTCGTAATCAAATCCTAGCGTGATTTCAGGAGGCATATATAATGGGGTACCACATACAGTATCACCTACGAATCCTTCTGCTTTACATAAACCCATGTCTGCTATTTTTACCTGTCCCTGCTCATCCAACTGAAAATACAATAACAAATAAAAAAAATAAAAATGTTGATAGTACAGCAATGTTGTATCTTAGTTGTATATGTTGCTTTGAATGATCTATTAAAAATTTCGATCTTACCAATATGTTGTGAGTTTTTATATCTCTATGTACAATCCCCTTTCCATGCAGAAACTCCATGCCTTCTGCTATCTGCAGAGCAATATTCAGCCTATCTTTCAAATACGAAATATCCGCCAGACCCGTAGACAGGTCACATCTCATCCGTGGCATTACTAAATAGACCTGATCATTGTGTACAATACTTGCAAATAACTTCACGATTCTTTCGTGGTTATGGAGCGCCCTATAAAAACGAGTTGAAAATTATAAGGGAGGCACACAGTTAAAATGTAATTCACTATGATTTAGACCTGGGTAAGATGAATAGATGAGTTACCTTGTATAGTGGACTTCCATTGCAGTTTGTTTATTCAATTCCAATTCTTTGAAAACACATGGAGTTTTACCAGGACCCATTTTACCACAGTCGTACACACTGCCCTGACCACCTTTGCCAATCTCTTCTCCCTTAACAGGAAATCCAAATTCTCGTTTGTCGATGACCGAGTAAGTTCGTAGTTCTAATTCTGCAATTGCAGGCGTTCTATCGCGTATTTTCAGCCTTTCTTTCTCACTTAGTTCAATGTCCGAAGTGAGCAACGTCTTCAACTTATCCATGGCTTTCGCGAACTTGCGACGACATGTTTCAAGGTGTTTCTTAGCTTGACGTATGATTTCATTTGAAATGATCTTTGCGTCCACTCTCTTGAGTGCCTTCAATGCTTCGGCTTCTTTCCAACTCTTGTCAATCGTGACTACAGCCTCGTACCGTTTTGTCTCTGAGGTAAAACTCTTTCTGAACCATTCGAGTAATCGTGACAAAACAGAATCTTTTCGAAATGAAACAACACTTTCAGCTCGATATGAACTCATGGTGCACTGTCTAATTATATCTGATACGTCAGAGCCAGTCCCCGTTTCTTCCAATCTTTTGACAACTTCGGCCAAATCTGTCAAAATACTATCTTCGTCTGTGAAAATGTCTGCAAGTGTTTGTTCGACCCCAGCGCTGATTTTGTCTAGAACGAGTTGCTGAATGCTTTCGCTACATTTGTCTATGGCTTGGTTTCGTTTAATATAATCGTCAACTGGAATTTCTGGTAGACTAAACTCTCTGGCACTTTCAATTATATCAGGGGTATCTCTTTCTATTGTGGATGATATTTTACGGTGAATGTAATTTTTTCTTTCTTCGAGTTTTTCTATGGCGTCAGTAAAAACCTTTTTCTCTGATTCTTTGCAGCTTCTGAACGTATCTTCACTCAATGTCATCTTTTCTTTTGCGCCGGTTGCATGTGTTATAAAGAAATCAATGCAGTGTGTGTGAGAAGCTAAGAGAATTCTAGCGGCCTTTATGATTATACCATCCAGTGATGACTCTACGAAGGTGCAGATGCTTCGCTGTAATCTTTGAAAATCAGCTACGAATGGATCATGACCACATTTCTTGGCTCGTCGGTATTCTTTAACTTTCCAATTAGAAATACCATGGAATCGAACACACTCTTCCATTCTCACTCCATGCGGTAGAAGGCCATCTTTAACCAAACTGTCGTAAGCCCGACGTTTCTTTTCTTCAGCAGAGATTTCCACCTCATCATTATCTGCATCACTATCCACTTTGGTTACAACAAAGAATATAGTATCTGTTTGGTCTTTAATTTTCTTTATGTCTTTTCTGTCCTGAAAAATAAAAGTAATTAAAAATGTGTTATCGCATTATATTTATGAAAATATAATTTGAATTTGAAGATATACCTATATTTATAAAAATATAATTTGAATTTGAAGATATATTTGAAGATATATATATTTGAAGATATACCTATATTTGAAGCATATATTTTCAACATACCATACAATTTTAAAATGAAATTATCTTAGGAAGTTCTGATCGAACTGAAGATTATATCTAATCTACACATGATTTCATTATTAGGCTTTATTACCATTACCGGAAATGAACTGAATTCTTGTTGTTGTTAGATTTAAAACCATTTAATTTAGAGAGTTTTTCATTGTGATAATAGTTATACAATGGGAATTTCTTTTTTATAATAATAATTTATTCAGTATGCACCCTAGGCCTCCGGCCCTTTGTGCTAAAGGGAATTGAAACAACAATTTAGTGACCTTAATTAGAAATACATAAATGCATGCGTATAAAAAGTATTGTTCTCTCTGTTTGAAAGCAAAAAATAAAAATGTGGCTAAATTTCTCACAGTGTCCACATTGGATGAGGACATAAGCTGAACAAACTTCTCTATATCAGGGTTAATAAAATATTGTCTAGGAATATACTTTGCTCTCAAAGACTGGTAGGAAGTACATATCAAAAGAAAATGGTACTCGTTGTCTATGTTGCCATCATGACAACTGTGACATGACCTATTTTCCCGTGGAAGATTTACACGTCTTCCCTGTTCAATATTTAGAGTGTGGCTGGACACACGAAAAGAAGTTAAACAATTTATAAGTATCAAGTCTACTAAAGCTGTTTATGTCTTTACATAAGTCTTTACATCGTTTTCTAAACGGGTTCATTTCCAACTCAGTGGTTATACCAAGCCTCAACAAAACCGTTATTCAATAGAATATTTTTTAGTTCATTGCTCTAGATAACATTAATGTACAATTCTGTTTGTATCCATTTTTAACATTTTTATCCAATATTTTACCATTCCGGGTAGCCTTAATGCACGTAAACTAAATATTCCAAGGCCCCCCCCGTACTGCAGCATTAGTTGCTGATATATTATGTTTCAGGATATATTTACAGAATTTGGTATGTACGCGTTCTATGTTCGGGGCTGGGTGGTAGCCCCATATTTCACCACCATAGCTAAGAATGGGAAATATTTTGGAGTCATAAATTTTGAAACAGGTTTGAACAGGGACGTCTTCGTGGGCTTTTAGTGGGGCAATAACTGTGAACATTGCTTTTTTGGCTTGTTCGGCAAGAACCGACTGGGCTTTTGTCCATGGTTCGCTGCAGGATAATACCACACCCAGGTATTTGAAATATGAAACTACTTTAACGGGATTGCCTTTATAGTGCCATTTTTCGTAGCCGCGCAGTGTTCTCCCCTTTCTAAACACCATTAAATTTGTCTTTTCCAAATTAACTTTGAGTTTGTACTTTGCACAGTAAGTTTCTAATTGATTTAATACTCATTGTAGTCTCTGCTGTCAGAACTAAATCGTCTGCAAAAAAAAGGTAGAGTATTTCTAATTGCCCAACAGAACAACCGCTAACCCATTCATCTTTTAGAAGTTCCTCGTGAAGGTCATTCAAGAAAAAAAAGGAAAGGTGAAAGGGTACATTTTTACTAATGCATTGCTCAACTAGCAAAGAGGGACATGTTGGGTGAACGAGTGAGTAAGTAAGTAAACTGCCTTAAAGACAATAATATTCAAACACTATGGTTATTAAACGGACACTATATTTAGAACTGCTCATGCAATTTGATGTAAGCTGAAAACCTAAATGTGTATTTAGATCAGTCGGTCAGTCATGCATGACTTTAGTTGTACAATTCATTTAAGAGACCGACCGACAACACCTGGATAATTAGTAAACGTATAAAATATATACGTACCTGCTCAGTCAACTGGTTGTTTCCATCTAATACATATACTACAAATGGAACTGTATTTTTCAGTTCACCCAGTACTATATTATCTAGATTTTCATCTTCTTGTAATCCAGGCGAATCAATTAGTTTAATGCCAGATTTCAGGAAATCATTATCTATTTCTGCTTCCACATGGCTTCCAATATATATCGGATCATGTCGTTGTTCTTCTGTTAAGTCAACAAGATCTCTTGGTATTGTCTTCTTCTTTATGGCTCGCTCTTCTAGAACTTCCCCACTTTTGGAAACCACTCGGACTAGTTGTTTCTTTCCATATTTCAGTTTTACCAGTCGTGCTGTACATGGTATTTGTCTCATTGCAACAACGGTTCCACCCAGTAACTCGTTGATGAGGGAACTTTTCCCTGAATTAGTCTGTCCGATAACAATGAGACTAGGATTTTGTTTCACTTTATCAATATCCAGCTGGTCCTCAGCATCAAGCAATGTGATAGCACCAGCGTCCATCTCGGTCTGTGTTGTCTTTGAAAGAACCGTTTTAATGCATTCGTACTCTTCTACGGTGGACGCCTTTAAATCTAAGAGCCTTCGTGAATCTTGTGAATATGCGGTAAATGCATTCTTCAGTGACACAATGCGTGTTTGTGTTTCCTGTGGGTTAAGCTTTGTAGTGGTGTTCGAAATACTTGCTTCTTTCGATGCCGCCATTTTTTTTAGGTTGTTGTAACACTATAATTGCCTTCTAGTCGGTGCTACATAATATGGTCCCTGGGAATGAGACTTAAGCACTTAAGTTTACCTGGGCAGCCAGTACTATTTGCATAAGTTGGATGACGTGCCGTGTCACACATGAAGCTATAATATCTTTCTTTACCAATAACTGGTCTCCGTCAAAACGGTCGACTTATGTGAGTATTTAAATTCATAGCTTAGCTATATATGCAGCAAAACCATCACTAGCAATTATGTCTCTCAGCTTAGAACAAGTGTACAGCGAGTTCAAATTGAAACAGAAGAAATTGGGTCAATTATACCAAGATACCAATGGATACGTTCAACGGGTTCAGAGTGTAATTCGCCGTCCCCTCCGAAAGAAGCTACAGCCAATTCTACTGTCTGAACAAGATGATTTGAATGTGAAGCGTGTAGTGGAATGTAGCCCTAAACTATATGTACTTGGCCACACGAGATGCGGAAAGAAGTCATTTATTAACAAACTATTGGGTAGGAAATTGTTACCACCATCTGATTTACCATGCACTACTACATTCATCAAAATATCCTACTGTGAGTCAGGCTACATTCAAATGCTTGATACAAAGGGTACAGTTGTGAAACGGGATACAGTGGGAGAGGAGAGTATTCCCGATGGCTACACTAACTCAAGCCCCGTATTTACAACAGCCAATGAAATTGAGATGATAGAGATAGGAATTAACCACCCGCTTCTAGAAAATGGCGTCACTATATGTTATCTTTCCACATCGGACCTGGATTGTGCTGCAGATATAATCAGAAAGGAGTGCAAAGAAAGTATACTGCTACCAATCATTTATCTTGTTGATAGCAATTATGGAATTCGTCGCAGAGTAAGTAAACAATGCTTGAATTATTAAGAAAAGGAAACTTAATTAGAGATTACTGATTACTTGTTATAGAATGTGTATTATATGTGAATTGTTTTGAGACCCTGTATTGAAATACTCACATAAGTGTCGTCTGATCGCATGTACATTGCTAAGTATATGACATACAATAATTTCACACTAACTGCAACTTTTCGTTTTCAATCCATTGATAGGATCAACAGATGCTATGTACAATAAACAACTTATCAGCTGACTTGTCAATAATTTACGTCGGCAATAAAGTAGATGTTGACAGAGTTGCCGAAGCTATGGATATGCCATCAGACGACAGTGACGAAGAAAGTGGCGAGGAGTTATCAGTCGATAAAAAAAGAATAACGTTTAAAACGCTCCTTGATCATGGTTTTATAAGTGGCGATGCAGACAGTGTTGAATCATGCCGTGATTTTTATGGTGTTTCTAGCAAGACAGTCACTGGATTTGATAATGAGTTTCAGAGGTTGAAGGCAACCATTGCTTCACTAACACAAAACATACTCAATGAGTACACAGTCCAAGCCTCAATAACGCTTCATTCTACACTGGTTGGATTGTTTCTTTCCATTGGTGTCCCAGCCTTGAGAAAATCTGATATCAACTCCAAACATACAGCGGCAAATAAGGAACTGTTTGTTCGTGGTATTATAGCAGCTCATGAAAGGGTGGAGCATACAACTGAAAGTATGACAGAAATTATAGACGATGCACTTACGGGGAGTAAGTCAGTGATTACTACCCTGGCTGCTAATATGAAATACGACCCAATAAAGATCGAACATTCTGTCCACAAAGATGAAATGCTCATCCAATTGCGAAATCAAGTTCAACAACTTGTAATCATGAAATTTTCACAGATAATGCAGATGAAATTAGGATATGAAATTGAGAATCTTGTGAAAAATGTTACCGGATTACTTGAACAAGGGACAAAGAGCCTCGGTAAACTCCTTGCAAATTACACTTGTTCCATTATCCCGGTACCAAAGGTCAGCAACATGCAGGAGAAACTGCAATTCCATGTAAGATCTCACCTGATAGGCACGCATAAAAAGCAGGGCTTACGACAGAAATTATCGTACATGTTAATGGGGCTGACGGTAAATGATAAATGGAGGGAGACTGTTGCTATGGAGATTTTGAATTATATATCTGTTAATGATATAATAGAAATTATTAGTAAGGATATACATAGGGGGATAAATTCATACGAGAAGAAAATGTTAACTTTGATCGGATGTCTGGATACTATGAGTGAAGTCATGTCCCTGTCAAGTGATGTTAAAGATACCCCGGATGTGGTAACAAATATTTGCTATACTCTGCAGAGCAGCGAGGCCACGTTTGCTAGTTTGAACTATGGATTACTAGTGATAAGTGATGATGCATCAGAAGCAAAACAAGAATTCAGTGGTAAAAGGCACGCTATAAAGAGGTTGGAAGCGTGGGGAAAGTTCGGTGACGTTGTGGTGAGAATTGCGAAAGATAATAAATATCATAAGAGGGAAGCTGTTCTCGTGAGCATCGCAAGGTATGTTGAATTGTTTCACGGATACTTTGCTTATTATGTGTCATGATTTCTATACTACAACATTACAGGTAAATATAATTACACAATTTTCTGTACAGGCACGTATTCAATTTGGATAACATCATTGTTCCTGTCCTGGGTAGTGTTGACTGTGTTATCTATGGTGAAACACGTATTGCTACTATAGTACCATATATAGATCGTAATTTATGGACCACATTATCCGATGGAAGTCTACAGAAAGAGAAAGTTAAAAGCAGGCTTCGGATTGCTCGACTTCTGTCCTTTGGCTGTGAATATCTCTCTGATCAAGGATTTCCAGTGGTTGATTTGCGTCCAACAAATATAATGGTATATAATTATATACATACATACATACGACATGCTAATTATGCGAATATACATGCAGACCAAATACAAATAAACAAAATTACAAAACATAGTGTTCTTTTTTGTTCTAACAAGATGGTATTTCGTTTCTTTCAGTTAAAAGCAGATTGGACTCCCACGATCAACATGCTCAAATCACGTGATGACAGCATTCCCTATCCTGATGGGAAAATTCCGTTCCATATCCCACCTGAAGAATATACAAACCCACCTTCGTCCGATATTTCCCCATTCATCACAACGAATGCTAGCGCTGTCTATTCCTTTGGAGTTCTACTTTGGCTATTGCTTCTCGGCAGGTTTCGGCGACCTACTTACGCAGATGTAGATGACGCACAGAAAATTGAGATACCGGAGAATAACATGGTCGAAAGTATCTGTCTAATTGACCACAAGGATAAAAAAATTCACAATGTTCTGAAGAGATGTTTTTCCACTGATCCATTACAAAGGCCATCTTGGAGTAAAATAGTGTCCTTTCTTGCATAATGATTTTATCGGAAAAGCTCTTTATCGTTAATAATATTTTTATAAAACCACAGTATATCTCAAGTTGAATATTATATTTATTCCACTGTTCCTGATGATAATGCACCTTGATAAGAACAATGGATGGAAGTTGTCTCTTCAAAAAATAGATCGCTATTGCATTGTGCAGGGTATTTTCTTAATTCGTAGTAATAGTGTATAGTTTTTGCTAGTTTTAGTACAAAGGAATGCAATATTGCGAGTTATTATCGACAGTTGCAACATTATGATTAAATCCGAAAAATATCTATACTAAATACTAATACACTACTAAGTATTATATATCTTTTTAATATATTTTCAATAATCATGTTTTCATCATCTCGTTTTAAAAACAAAGCTCCACGCCATCCACTAAAACAGCTGAGAGCAATAAACACTGCGATTGGTTACGAGAAAATAATTTGAGTCATGTGATGTAATTAAAACTATGTCAAATGGACGGTTCTATTTGACTTCCACAGATATTTCTTTCAACGACGTATTCACTAACATCTGTGCAAAAATGTGTTTGTTGTTTTTTGTGTTTGTGAGCTTGTACATTTATTTTAAAACTACTAGAGTATCGGTATCATAGTAATCACTATGTCATCATATATATTATCTGTTTTTTCGCGTCAGATTCTCGTGAGATGTCATGTTTGATATAATAAAGGGTGGTAGTCGCCACGACGCGCATGCGCGATATATGGGTCTCAGATAAACAATGATGGCGGGAACAATCTAAGAGGTTACCAAGATTCAATTACGCATATTTTGTCGGTGTTTTGAATGTTTGAAGGAGTCGTCGGCGGTAATTAGTGCAAGTGCCGCCCAGCACAAAACTCGCACTCGTGATATCATGAGAAAATTGGATTATGGGAAAATGTTTATCAACACAAATGTTGCACATGCGTAGCGCGACGACTACCGCCCTTCAACCGTGAATATTCTGATCACACACATCCATTTTAGTAGCAAAATATTATAGTATTTGATTTGTGAAAACTTGCACACTAACATAACAAAATGACATGTTTTCAGACATCAAGGGGTTTTACAAAATTAGTCCGGGCGCTGTTTGGTCGGAATGTCAGTTCCATTTTAATGTATGATCAGCATATCTGTAATATCATATATAATAAATTATAATTTTTAAAAACATTTCCACCGAATTTGTATAGATTTATATTTTTCAGACAGAGTTTCTACTCCATAGGTAATTATTGGGTCTATTATGCCTCTACTACACTATTTTGTACTTTGCGGTACTTTGGCGAAGATTATTATGCAACTGGTCATGACTACTCACACCTTGGCACTTTTCTTACAATATTGCATTATAATAATTATTTACAATAATGAAATAACAGTCCAAAGTATTTTATTTTGAAGCAATAACATAAATCAAATTGATCTCGTGCGTCAGTCGACACGCCAAACGACAAACATGAATACAAAATTTAGACATTATTGTCACGTGACCTGTAATCCAGGGTTGTGTACAATGTATTACAAACGCGGTGAATTGCCATGCCCTCCGCGTACATGTTGAAATTGGTACAATAGCCCAACACTCAATCACTGTGTGCTCAATTGTTCAGTTTTAGCAGAGCGATAACGCCAGCGGAAAGGTCACACTGTCTAGACGGTCATGCTGTTTTCAGCCCAAACTCCTGAATGGTGAAGGAATGCAGTTGGCAATTTGCCATTGCTGAAGAGGTGGATATGGTGTGGGGTGTGAATGGTGGGGGTGTTTCAATTAGAAAGCTGCAATCGAATATGCCAACCCCTTTTCAGCCAAAGTGCTTGAAATAGGTTATCTTTCTGGGCCAAATTGTTTTCAGGAGGAATTTCAGCATTTATCACCGAAATTATAATCATGAATCACAAAAATCACCCACAAGCTTTGCTTAAACTATACAATGGATCCAGTTATACATTAATCATGTAAAAATTCCATTTTTAGAAAATTGGTACTTTTTTTGCATTCTGGCTGTCGGGAAAGGGTAGGAGTTTAGAGGTGCTGGTGGTAGCCCCCTTTTGTTATGCCATATGCTATGTGGTCCTTCAGCATGTTGACTGTCTCACTTGTGGTACATATGACGTTGCACTCTGTGTGATATATTTGGTTTATTTATAGAACAGCAAGGCGATCATAGCTGAAACGCCACAGTATACAGTGTGTATCATACTTACCTTACGACTATTTGTTTCCCATTGTTTTATTGTTGGTAGGAAAAAAAACATAACAACTATACGGACGAATGTGAATACAAACATTTTGACGTTAATGATTGCAGTTACTATGCTGATTGCAACTATTAAAGCGGGGGAGTCGTCACCTGTGCCTGCGTCAGATGGCCATAGCGTGTCATTGTTTTTACAAACAAGCGTCTACCCATGAGCCTTTGCGTGTTTAGCGTGTGTTGTTATCGTCGCCTGGGACTCAATTCCAGCGCGTGCGCAGGTAACGACCCTCCCGCTTCATTGTGATATGATTTTTTAAACGCCCACAATCAATGGACACATATTTTTTTCTCGAGTGGCCTAGTTAATTTTTACCTGAACCAACATTTTAAAGTCGTCGTTCAACATGAAACGGGAGTTATACAGTATACAGTGAATACAGTGAGCAACATCCTGTACAAATCTAACGATTAAAAATGGCAACAGTTGCAGCAAAAAACGTTTCTACGCACATTACCTCATTGAAAGAATCATTTTCGTTGTATCAGCGTGATTCTAATGAAATACAGGACGCACTAGAGAAAACAATAGAGGTGTACGACAAAATACGACGTACCCTGTCAGAAGAGGCACAGACTAAATTCGAGAGAAATGGAATTACACTACTCGATGAAGAAGACCAGCAACTAATTGAGAAGGTTCGTGTCAAACCTTGCATCATTGTCGTTGGCCAGACTAATTCTGGGAAGAGTTCGTTCATCAACGAGTTACTTGGTGGCACAGTGGTGACTGCAAGCGAGGTGCCATGTACAGCTCGTCTAGTCAAAATGAAGTATGGAGAAACCCAGAGAGTACGGGTAATTTCCAAAACCCGCAACGTCATACAAACGATAGACATGAAGGAAACAAGTAAAGCAATACCAAAAGCAATAGTGGCACTCGCAGACAAAGAGCGAGAAGACGACGAAATGATCGGTAGTTATGTTGTCGCCGAACTTAACAACGACTTCCTGAAAAGTGGCATTGAAATAATTGACTCTCCGGGTTTACAAGAAAACGAGCGCCTGAATAAACTTGTACTGGGAGCGGTTGATGACGATTTGAAGATCATTATATATGTGGTAGATGGTAGAAATCAATTGAACAGTCAGGTACGATAAACTGTATAATTATACCTTTATATAAACGGACTTTTGAAGATTTGAAATTACAATCAGTACATGAAAAAGTCAATATGTGTCTTTTCAAGCACGGAGAAGGGTCGTTGAACAGAATTGGTAATTTAATGTGATGATCATGAATCTCCCCTCAATTTGAGTTTATTCCATTAGAATAATTAAAGTGTATTCGCAAAATTTGTATTTGTGCGTTGTCTATTATCATGTAAACATTACTTGATATTTCAAGATTTTGCCAGTTGACATACTAATACTACCTTGTTTCAAACTTTTAAAAGTTCCAGCATTATTACGTCATATTCGCTAAAATTTTACAAGCAATATTACCGTAAATTAGGTGTGAATCCATGCAAAGTTCCTGTGTATTCAGTAGAGTATACTGTTTGTCTTTCACAGGATTTGACTGATATCAAGAAATTGTGCGATGGTAATAAGCGGAATGTATTTTTTGTAGTTACTAAACTCGACGAGCACAACACAAACAGCGGAGATGATATGAGTGCTGCGCAGACGAAAAAGGGTCGCGTCTACGACCGTCTGGTTGATGAGGGGTTTCTACCCGATTGTCCAATGGAGAATTGCAGCAATTTTCACGGAATTTCGAATTGGCGATTGAAATCGTACCGGAGAAAAAATAAGAATAACCCAGATCCGTTCGTGGCCGACTTCTTTAGATTACAAAAATGTATCTGTGATTTTATTGCACAGTCTCTCAATAACTTGATACTTGAGTCCAGCCGCATCCTTCTTGCTTCTCATACACGGTGTCTCGACTACTTCATTATGAAAACCACGGAGACGAAAACTCCAGAGTATAAAGAGAAAGAGTTGAAAGCATGCAGGGAAATTGTGAACGATGTATTCAAGAAAGCCATTTCAAAACTGGATCATACATCTGTGATTCTACAGCGTGACCTTAGAAACGTCATTGACAAAGAAAGAGAAAATATCGTGTCGTCCGCTCGAGAATATCAGATTACCGACGTGGCAGAAGTAGAAACCTGCAATAAAACGATACAGAAGTTAGTAATTAATATAATTAGCACAGCTGTGAATGAAGCAGTGGCAGACAGCTTCAAAAAAGAGGATGACATTTTAATTGATTTATATAATTCAGTTGCAGAGTTAGTGGACCACAGCGAACTTTCTGAAGTAGCCTCCATTATGAAACAATGCACAATGAGCTCGTACCGTACAGTCATGGCAACACCACTTCGTAGAGATTCAATACTTACCCGATTAAAAACATGGTTAGAAAATATGACTACTGCAGTTCAACCCCATAAAGATGATACTGTCATTATCGATAATAATTGGAAAGAGGATAGGGCTTTAGAGACCTTCAGTAAAATCGACACGAAGGCCGTATCAAAAGACGCAATTAGTGAAGCCAAATGTCATCTTCGTAGTAGCAAAACGCAGTTCCAAAAAGCTATAAATCAAATAGAAAGCCTGATAAATTCAGATACGATGATCACAGAGATGGATGCAAAGAATATCAGAACGTTTGCACCTGATGTGGCATCACTGGAACTGAGGATTTACTCGATACTTGACAGAAGAGAGTTTGGTATTCCTGAACGTGGTGAAGTGATTGGAACAGGCAGTCGGAGTGTCGTGTACGACTGTGGTGAAATGGGACGAGAAGCTTTACCGTGTGCTGTGAGGGTTGTCAAATATGAAGTTGGAAGTAATGACCCAATGGAAGTACATTACACAAGGTGACCCGATATTCTTATTAATAAAATAAGTTGAGTAATACTACTCCGTAATATATACATAATGTTTATATTTTTTATTACAGACTTGTACATGAACATGAACGTATGCTACCTCTGCTGGCAACAATAATATACAATAACGAGTTATTGTTACTGACACCAAAAATGAGTTACAACCTTAAAAGCGCCCTGCCTAAATACAGATATTTGACTGACCGACTTCACGTCGCTCTCCAGGTATCACAGGGCATTGAATTCTTGCATAAAAAAGGAATTGTGCATAGAGATATAAAGCCTGAAAATATTTTGGTAAGTGTGCGCTTTATAAACCTCATATGCCAAGTATTTATTTTGAACATGCATTCAAATGTGGGACACCCTAATAACGTCATACTTGATTTTGTAATACAATCAGATAACCACACTTGGTTCGTGACTATCTTTCCGCAGCTAGACGAACATGGAAATGTGAAAATTGCAGATATGGGTTGCTGCAAGGCCGAAGGGTTTCTACAAGATACGTTCATAGGCACACCAATGGTTATGGCCCCAGAGATGGCAATGGGCGCTGACTACGACAGGATGGTGGATGTATATGCATTCGGCATATTGCTGTGGTTTATATGTGATGGGACTGGATCCCTGCCAGAGACATATAAACATCATCAAGCTAACTCACACCTGCTAAATGTGTTTGGTGTACGACCAGAAAGATTGGACAAGTTTAATAAGCAGTGTTGGCGTCTTATGGAAAAGTGTTGGAGACAAGAATCTACAAGGCGAGTTACGTTCAGAGAAATAACTAAAGAACTTCAAAGCATCATTCAAAGTGTCGACCCCCTAGCAACATGAATAAAATGGCGATTGTATATCTCTACAGTCTATACTCTGCTATATCAATGTTTGAACAGTGACAAGAACTTTATCAACAACAAAGCCTAGCCAATACCGCAAATAAAATATATTGAGACGTTGCTGTGACAACCATATCGGGACTGTGTCCTTTTACTTAATAATAAAATGTGTCACATATTTTAGTGATTCTGAATCTGAATCCTTGACCTAAGCACTAATTTATCTGTATAAAAAACAACCGCAGTCATCAAATTGCCATTGTAAATGACCCTCAATAAAATAAATGTGTATGTTGAATATAATTGTGACAGAAAAGATTAAAATATTTAAAAACCTAATACAGTATCATATGTTGACCTATGCGTGAGTGCAAAGTATTAACATCGCTAAGACAATACAGCGGTACAATATTCATTTCCAATTCGCGGTGTGTATTTAGAATCACAAAAATGTTCGATGAATCTGAGCTGCAAGTACTAGTGCACATAATCGGGATGTGGAAGTATCCTTAATAGTTAATCGGGAGCTGTTTATCACAATATTTGAAAAAAATGAATCTTTCATATGATACCCCCCCCCTGATCTTTGTGAAACGATTATGCAAGTTAAAGAATAACGTCATCATGGCACTAAACTGTGTGGGCGTTATGCCGACGAATACTGTAAGCCCGATGATTATCTAACTGTGTACAAAGGTGAATGAGTCATTTGGTATTTATCATAGTTTGTGTTGTGTGTCGGTGGTCTGTTGAACATTTACTGATCTGCGTCGCTAAGGTAAAGTGGTAAGCTGTGATCATCTTGACTTTCACCATACTTGTCACGTCTTTTCATCTTCATAGGGAGAATTTGTACGTTCATTTTATGGTTACAGTTTCTACAATCTGTCTTCACACCAACCCTCCAAGTAAAGTCACAAAATACCTGTTGAATTGCACATAGTAACGGCCTCCCGCTGGATGTTATAGGGTGCCGAAACACGGAGACGGCGATGGCAACAATGAAGGGAGCAGTTTCCAAATCGTTTATGAAAACACCGAAAGATGCTTTTTTAGCATACCAGCGTGATTCAAAAGAAATACTTGAAGTACTGCAAGGTACAAAAGATGTTTATGAACAAATTCAACAAATACTTTCCAGCAGTTCTCAGATGAACCTCATTAAAAGTGAAGTCACACTTTTGGACGACGAGGATCAGCAGAGGATAGAAACCGTCAGTCAAACTCCACAACTTGTTGTTGTTGGACAGACCAATTCTGGAAAGAGTTCGCTTATTAACGAGCTATTAGGTGGCACAGTGGTCGCTATGAGTCAGGTTCCATGTACGGCTCGAGTGGTTAAAATTAAGTATGGCGAATCAAACAAAGTAAGAATAAGGTCAAAAGATGGAAAAATCTTAGAAGAAAGAGCTATGAAGTCTAAGGTAATACCAAACGATATCATGGAGCTCAAAGAAGAAAAACGCCGAGACCCCGAGATTATCAATAGTTGGGTTGAAGCAGAAATAAATAATGACTTTCTTAAAAGTGGTATCGAAATAATCGATTCTCCTGGGCTACAGGAAAGTGAAATTCTCAATGAGATTGTTTTTGAAGCAGTCGACAACCAGAAGTCTTTCCTTATGTATGTCGTGGATGGCCGGAATCAATTTACGGACCAGGTATTGTGAATACTAAACACGAATCCTGCAATTATTCATTACTTAGGACTTTCGAATGCTGAGTATTCAATCAACATCTTCCATGGGCACTATTTAGGAAATCTATAATTCAATGTTTCATTTGAAACATAAAATTTAAAGAAAATTTAATTATTGCTTGAGTTTAATATACAAATGTACTTTACTGTAAACTATTATGTTTATTTGTATATTATTTACATTACATAGGACTTGCTTGATATAACAAGACTATATCACACTACTACCGGCATTCGACGAAACATGTTGTTTGTAGTAACAAAAGTCGACGGGGACACGAAGACAGATGGAGATAACAGAGACAAAGTTCAAGAGCGGAAACGTCGGGTTTACGACAGACTGGTCGATGAGGGATTTTTAACTAATGGACCAATGGAAAAATGCGATATTTTTCATGGCATTTCATGCTGGAGAGTGAAATCATACCGGAGAGGTAAATGCAAAAATCGGGACACATTTGTTGACGACTTCCATCACTTTCAGAAATGTGTTTATGAATTTGTTGAAAATTCACTCAATGCGGAGATAAAGAACTCCTGTAACATATTAATTGCTTCGCATTGTCGCTGCATTGACTACTTTATCATGAAAGCCACAGAGGTGAAAGATCCTGAACACAGAGAGAATATCCTAAAAGAGTGCAAAGCAATTGAAGATGATGTATTCCAGAAGGCAATGTCAAAACTAAAAGCTAGAAAGAAGTTTCTACAACGTGAGATAAGAAACGTCATCGAAACAGAGACAGGAAATATTGTAGCATGCATTAGAGAATACACGTTGCTTGACACAGATGTAGAGAAGAATATGCAAACTCGCCATACAAGTGATGCTCAACTCTACAGTAAGAAAATAAAGCAACTAGTGACTGAAAAGGTTAGCATTGCTCTACGTAAAAGGATAGCTGACAGCTTTAAGGAAGAAGATGACTCTATAATTCAGTTATCAAAAGTCGTCAAAGATTTAGAAAATCAGAAACAAGATTCCGAAGTTGCTGCTATTATCAAACAATGTACTATGGGTTCGTATCGCGTAGAGACAGCATTCTCAATATGCCGAAATCCATTACTCTCCAGACTGAAGATATGGCTAACAAAATCATCTACCTGTGATGACATCAAAGACGATGTAATCACTGCTGATTGGAAAGAAGCAAGAGTATTGAAGACCCTCAGTATGATAGATGCCAAATTTGTCGCCAAAGAATTAATAAGCGAAAGTAAAGCGCACCTCCAAAAAAGCAAAAAACAATTCCATAAAGCTATAGACCAATTGCGTAACCTAATGAAGATGGATACAACAATTACAAATAATGAAAGAATGAACATCAGAGAACTTGCTCCGTCCGTGGCGGACCTTGAGCTTAGATTACTGTCTATCATATCCATGCAAGAATTCGGTGTACCAGAACTTGCAGACGAGATTGGACATGGTAGCCAAGGTACTGTGTTTGACTGTGGTAAAATGGGACCATATGGTGTAACATGCGTGACAAAACGCGTCAAACCGAACCATAGAGAGACTGTGGCAATGGAAGTACATTACACAAGGTAATTTTCAAAAAACAATAACATTTCATATAGATGTTAGTGCAAAACGGACTCAATATAATATGAGGTTCTTACGAGAATACCTCAAAGTATGCACGAATACAGTACAGCTGCAGTATCTACCAACTCCCAGTGTAGGTCGATGCGCGGCGTACTGTCTGAGTGCATACTTTGAGGTATTCTCGTAATAGCTATATTATTATACATCTTTTCCTTCCAAGGATACATCATGGGAATGCCGAAATCCAAGAACTTATTTGTGGTGAAAGCCATGTTTGTTTGTTTTTATTATTGGAAGACGCTTACTCGCGTAACCATTCCATATTTGAATTCGCATTTCCTTATATGGTAGGATGAAAGTACCCCGTAAAATACTGCAAAATTACGTCACGTTGTAACTTATGGCGTTACGGTGACAGATGTATAATGATACTGTTTCATTACAGATGCGTACATCAACATCAACGTATATTGCCTCTGTTAGCCACCATAATAGAAGGTGAAGAAGTATATTTAGTGACTCCAAAGATGAAATGTAGCCTTAACATTGCATTGCCAAATTATCCCTACCTGAAAGACAGATTGCAATTCGCTCTACAAATATCAGAAGGCCTCGAATTCTTGCACAGGAGAGGTATCGTGCATAGGGACATAAAGGCAGCAAATATTCTGGTGAGTATGTATGTCAGTTCGTTTTCATTGGTGATTCTAGAAATTCTATAAATTGAGCATTTTGCATTGGTTTGACACTCTTATTTCGTGTTGTTTCTTTTAGCTCGACGAAAATGATAAAGTGAAAGTAGCAGACCTTGGATGCTGTAAAGCCGAAGGTTTTATAAACGATACTGTCATAGGCACGCCTTTGGCTATGGCCCCAGAAGTAGGATTGCGCACTGTGTATGATAAAATGGTAGACGTATATGCATTCGGTATTTTACTGTGGTTTATTTGTAATGGTACCGACACATTACCAGAAGCGTATAGACCATACCAGTCAACACTACCTCCTATTAGTGTTCGACCAGACAGATTAGACAAGTTTGACAAGCACTGTTGGGAACTGATGGATAAGTGTTGGCGGAAAGATGCTGCAACCCGTCCTAGCTTCTTGGAGATCACGAAGGAACTGAAATCAATCCTAAATAATGTGGACAGTGAAGCAAATTAATATACAGGACCATTTCAAATCTACTGCGACACTGCAGTCAATTATAGTCTAATGCCAAAAACAAATATATTGAATATTTTTACTATTTCCATGTTTTATATAATGATATATTTCCTGTTTACTCAACATTTAATTTTTTTTTCCATGATCACACACACGTGATGCCTAATTTACATTTTTCGGTAACTCAAATGCTATAATGATAATAACGTTATTAACATTGTTTATTTTGAATACAACACAGTCCAAGGTTTTTCAAAAATCAAAAAATATTATTGATTTAAAAAGAAAACGTACGTTCCATACTTCAGATGATAATTATGTACAGATGAAACTATTTTAGAAAATTACACTTTCGTTAATATAACCGCAATTTCTATATGTGTGTTGTCAATAATATATATGAATATTGCATCATTGTCTTAAAAAAACATATAATAAACTATGGGATTTGTAGTGAGTAATTAATGCTTATTTATATTGTTACCATTCAATCAGGTAGGCAAATTCATCCCCAGTATCACACTTTTCACCAACTTTTGTTTGTTTGTTTTTATCTTGCGTGCCATCCTTTATCTATCATTGAATTGAAATCACTTATTTCGAGTTTGCATAAATTTCGGTTTTATATTGCTCAAGGTTCTTAATTTAGTATTTGTCCCAGATGGTATTTGGGTGACAGACATTCAAAGCTCAAGTCATGTGGGCTCAAAACACAACATTTTGGCTATAGTCTTGTTTGTATATGTTTTACAATGTAGTCAGTGTGTTTTTAATGCGCAATGACCAGAATTAGTAACAATTCAAAATTCTTTATTTACTTTCGAAATAGATTAACATTAAGCACAAATTTACAATATTCTAGGCATAATTTGAGATCGAATTTGATACCATTGTTGAACCAATATCGCAGATCTGGAATCTCTCAAAACAAAGCATGGCCAAATATGTGCAAATAACATAGGAGATCAATTTCTTTTGTTTTGTTTTTTTCGTCAGAATCACAAAATCCCGAATCACTGGACAATGTACAGATACTGATGTTCACAAATAAATTATTGTTATCCCACCACACAGATTTTTGTATTACGTCCATTGCCACAAACTGACATCAAGAACTATAAATTCGGTCTTGAGGAATTCTGGGGGTAATTCACCAATACACATTTAACATGTGGAATTGTTTTTATATTTATGAATATTCACCAATACATTGCATGGTTCATACAGTGAACAGTGAGTGGGTTTCAAGAAGGAAGTAAAGACGTTAAATACCTCGCACCACCTTTAACAAACTGACAGTTAAATTTATTAATTGCTATTCATATCTCTTCCACCTACACAAAGTGTCATTGTCCATTTCTACCTTAGCGTTAATTAGCAGGTTCACCACGAGCAGATTCATAGACAACGTCATATTAGAAATATCTGTTCATTTCAATGGAGAGACGTGTATTGTTCATTGTTTGATAGCCGATTTCAAATAATGAACGAGATAATAAAACAAATGACTTTTAATATATAAAACCACAGGGAGCCCAGGAACTATGATCAACTGTACACAGTTTCTATGAGCGGGGGGGTATAGGCTGGTATTTAGTGTAAGAAATAAGACAAGGGATGAAGACTCCAGCGAGCTCATATTTTTTAAACTTGAAAAAACAGACAAACCGAATGAAAACTGAAATATATAAAAAAAAATACCAGGATGAAGAATATTAGTTGCCCTTTCAAAGTTTGCCAAAATCTTACCTAAATTGTACCGGTATATGCAGAATAAATCAAGAAACACACAAATTGACTCCATTTATGAATAATTGGAGGCTTGGCCTCTTCAGGCCTGTTTGTCAAGAACCAATCACAAGACTATTTACGAACCAGTGGAGCGAGGCTAACCGGTGTGCCAATCTCGAGTACATTAAATTCTATTTCTCAACTTTGCCTTCAAACACCGGGATAAAATATAAAATAATACACAAGATGTGAAGCAATAATTGCTTTGACGGGTGATGGGTTAGACAGCATAAATCCACCTTCATTTTCTGCCGTTCTAGATTTAAACTAATTATACGTACTAAGTTATTGCATATGGGTGAAGGTCGCTACGCATTTACCTTTCTAATAGACAATTTTACGTTTACTGAGATATCTCGTGAAATGCATGACGTCGAACGTAAAACAGGGTAAGCATAGTCCATAGCGTCGAAGTGGCATCAAAAGGTCGCGTGGGGGTTTGACAAACGCTTATTTTTGGGTTATTTCCAGCCTTACTATTATGCTATACTACATTGATGATGGTCAATTTTGATCGCTTGCTTTCAAACTTGAAATAACGTCATCAAAGCTTTTGTAATGGCGCTCAGTACACTTCTGTATTATGTCCCAAATCCTCAGATCACAGTCAATTGGACGTGTTCCTTCTTCACTACAGTCATAAAGACATAGTAGGAGCTCTCCAAATTTGCATATCTCAGTACGGATTTTATCGCTATTGGACTCATCGTAGTTCCCTTTACAGATATTGATAACGGCTCTGTGGTCGTCGGTGATCTGCAAAGAGTAGAGCATTTATTTGTTAGTTTGCCCTTGAGTCTGTCGCTTATTGGGTATGGAATTGAAAAACTTATTAATTAATGTAACATTACATGATACATTACATTTTTAAATTAAACTAACGAAGTCGGCCATTTAGAGTCAGTATACTCAATTAGTTCTAGATGTCGTGTGTACATAGTAATATGTACACTGATGTAAGTATTAGTGTATAAGCCAAACAAAATGTTTTCACGCTACTGGTCTGTTTGTTTATTTATTTATAAATGTTTTCTTGATTTTACTTGCAATTATTAAGTTTTAACAGGCGACCGAGATACAATATAAAAATCGGCAAGTAAAACCAAATAATAATCATAAATAAACAAAAATAACAATTAAAAATAATGAAAGAAAAATTGAACCTATACCTACATCGGATTCTATTCAGACTGGATCTTAATAAATTTATTGGTTGTTAATCTGTGTCATGTAATTGCAAAAGTTAAAGTCTATTTCACATTTGAGATCTTATTCCAACTTAAATTAATTTGAAATTTGAAATGATGCCGTCGACACTAAGAACAGTATAAATATATTTTTGCAATAAAGTCTCACCAGCACATTTTTAGGCTCCAGATTGTTGAACGTGTACCCATTATCATGGATTTCCTTCATCCCAATTGCTACATCACGGGAAATCTGTAAACGATGCTCTGGTGTAATAATGGCAGTAATTAGACTCGATTTCATTTTCTGTACCACAATATGTAACTTGCTCGGACTGGGCTTCAACCAACCCATGATCTTGAGTAAGTTGTCATGTTGAGCAAAGGAACTAAAAAACAACAGATCAACGGTAATAACATAACAGTCATTGCATATTGCACACGTCTGCATGGAATTATTTAACAGGATGAGTATCATATAATATTAAATGTCCGGTTTAAAAAATAACAAAAGCTGTCATATACATGGGGAAGTATATATCGAGACGATGAAGCGATATTAACATTCCTACGTCCCAGAACAATTGTGTACGTGTTAATATAAAGTAATGTTCTCGGGGAAAGTGAGTGCATGTACAGCAATATAAAGCAGATTTCCTACCTTGCATGGTAAAGATTTAGGACCACAGCGTCCATTCTGTCTTCACCCTCAACTACCCTCACGACATAATCTTCAGCATTCGACAGATCCCATCCTCCCATGTACTGATGGATTCTAGTATGCTGACCGCGGCATAGCTCACTCCCGAATTGCATAGAACCGTTTCTTATTTCATATGATATGCTGCGTTGTTGAACCTCTAAGTATGCTAACTGTGGCAACAATGTTTCTTCAAAGTATGCAGACTGCACCAACTTTTCTATATCTTGCGATGTCCTTTTTGTGTTTAGACCACTCAAACGGATGAGACATAGGTCACGTCTGTTTCTCATTTCCTTCTTACAAACATCGATGGTATCTTCTGAAACCTTAATTGCATCAAGGTGTGGGAACATTGTCTCGAACAACACATACGCCTCTTTCTCTTTTGGAGATGAGTGGCTACTCTGTTCAGCTAC
Source organism: Saccoglossus kowalevskii (assembly GCF_978046115.1). Taxonomy (NCBI): domain Eukaryota; kingdom Metazoa; phylum Hemichordata; class Enteropneusta; family Harrimaniidae; genus Saccoglossus; species Saccoglossus kowalevskii. Next base: position 20,736,468 of record NC_140644.1, on the reverse strand, counting down.
AGGACGCACCAGCTCGAGTAGAAACAGATCATTGTACAAAAGATGTAATTTTTCTGAGATGGAGTTTACCACGATACTAGTGATCGGTGAACCGAACTTAAAAAGTTCACATTGCGTTGCCATTTCATGTTTAGTGATAACACTGCCCCCAAATGCTTCAGCTATTGCTAGTGCTTGTCTTGATGCAATTTCCCTAAGGGTTGCGTCTTGGGACTGTTGAACGTAATATTTCAGTTTTGTGATAATACCATTTAGTATGATGCTTCTGAATTCGTAACATATCTTAATATATCGCGAGATTTTTTTAATATTTGGTTTTGATTCGTCGGTGTGGCGTGCTGTTAGACGGTCTTGTATCGCGGACAATGAATTGGAATGGCCAGTAATGTTTTCAGATTCGTCCAAATTGCGGCAAACATTAGGGACCTTAGATTTGGTTGTTGCATATATATATTTAAGAATCTCAAAAAACAAATCGTTGAAACTTTGCCTTTGGCTTTCAAAGTGTTTTTCCAAATCTGCACACAGTTGTTTACTTATATGTTTCAACCTATTGGACACATCACTTAGAGTTATGCTTTCTCTTCTATTCAATCTAGGTCTTTTAGTTATTCTGGAGATATTCATAATTTTTGTCTTGATATCGTTGAGAACGTTTAACAGCTTTTGTTCAATAACTGGTTTCAGATATTCAGCCAAAGTGCATAAAAAGTCGTTAAAATATCCAGTCGATTGTACTTTATTTTCCAAACGCGATTTTTTCACCTCGGTTAGTGAAAGTCCTATGTATCTCTTTACTTTATCTTCTTCTGTTAAATAATTATTCTCTAACAAGGAATCAAGAACCTTCTTCGATTTCCCTTCAGACGTTGGTGCTCCAAATTCTTCATCAGTGTCTTCATCATCGGATGGTAGGTCCATTTCCATGGCTTCGCGATCTACATCTAGTTTGTTGCACAGATAGAATATATCGACTTGCGGAAACTGTTTTTTGAAATATTGTACAGTGGCCTTGTCCTAATTAGATGTGAAATAAATAATTATATTATATTATATTATATTATATTATATTATATTATATTATATTATATTATATTATATTATATTATATTATATTATATTATATTATATTATATTACATTACATAATAAGTTTGGTTGACGTCAGTAAGGGCATACGGTCACAAAAGCCTTGCACCAACTCAGCCTCACGTGTGAGGTATTACCTATTAAAGGCAACGTTTACGTTTATTTAAATATGTATGGACGTGGGAGAATGAGGTGACCCTTTGCCACACCTACCTCCAGGTCACCATTGGGCAAGGTATAGCACCTGTGAGCCTTGGGTGCCAACTTCCCACATAACAAGTTTGATTGATGTCAGTAAGGGCATACGGTCGTAAAACTCCTGCACAAACAGATCCGCATAGGTGGACAATTTTTCATGTAAATATGTATATATTAGTTTCAGTTGTTCTTAGCATTTGGCAGGGGGGGGGTCGTAACCTCTTGTGGTGAGAACCAGTGTGACTGGCCTGCCTACATCTGTTAATGTAATTTCGCTTTACATACCCGTAAATCAAAAATCAGTTCGCTGATTCTATTCTATACATTTTGAATTTCGGCATTCCCATGGTGTACCCTTGGAAGAAAAGATGTATAATAATAATGTTATTACGAGGATACCTCAAAGTATGCAAAGTATGCACCTCCTCTGCGCATCGGTCGATACTCCAGCTGTACTGTCTTCGTGCGTATCCTCGTAATAACCTCATATTATATTACAGAAATACGATTCAGTATACAATATGCTCACCAGCATCGTTAACGAATAATTTCCATCAATTACATAGAGAAGTGACACCATATTAGACTTAGCGTGAAGCTTACTCAATATTGTATCCAGCGATTCGTCTGAATTAGTGCTTGGTAAATCAATGAGCTCTATCCCAATCCGGAGGAATGACATATCCAATCCAATTTCTATTACATTCCCCAATAAGGCTTGCTCGTTGCTGATTCGCTCCTCACAATTCACTAATTCTTTAACCACATCGACGTCAAATATGCCTTCTTTGACGATGTTTGTGACACTACTAGAGACTTCGTTCCCGTCGGCGTCTAGCTGCCGAATGTAAGGCCTATCTGAGTATACAATACGCACTGCGCGCGAAGGAAGCTTCGTTTCAGAAACAGGTAAAACATCGTGACCAAGCAGCTCGTTTATAAGAGAACTCTTTCCGCTATTGCGCTGTCCCGTGATGTATATTCCAAACTTTTCTTGACGGAGTACTTCAGCCATGTTGTCGCCGTTGTAGGCTTCTCTCTGTTGCATCTCCCGTATGTGTTTTTCCAGTTGCGTTATTTTACGTGACAATTCGGCAATACATTCAAGTCGCTTGAACTGTGATGCGAGTTTCAGATCCATTTTAAAATAAGTTGTGACGAGCCGTTTTCTAGCAAGCAATGCGCGTGTTTCAATGTTCAAATAGTCACCCGACTAAAGTGGCGTATGTCGGTTGTAATCGATAGCTTTTCATGAATTGAATGTCTTCAGATTTACAATGGCACGATTCGTCTCTCTTACGATCCAATCTGATAAAATGTCGGGCCAACTCCGAGACATTTTATCACGGGGATGACTTCATATATATCGGAGTCCGTGTACAAAGGATTTATCTTAAAACCGCCCAAAAATCTATAGATATATATATTTGTAGGAATTTCGAAAACATTTGAATACACTTAGTGAGTCCTGACAACAATTCTGAATGAAATTCGTAGCGGAAAATAGGACCATGTCCCTATTTTCAAATGGAATATGATATAAAAGTTCGAGAACGTTTATTCAGCTATGCAGTACACATGCGCGGGTGCCTTGACCTTTGGAATGTAACCCGTGCAATGACCGGCAGTATGAATATTAATCCATCCCTTTGTACAACTATAATCTCTGGTATAATACCATTTATTATTTACGATTCCGATTTCAATCTATATTCATCGGTGTGGCTAATTCTATATATTGATCTGTGACACGGTGCAAACAAAATAGTTACATGTCAAATCACGTCCACCATCATGAAATCGCTGTTATCAGACAGTGATGTGATATGTAATACAGTCAGACGACATCCACTGCAGAACAATACATGGCGGGAAGTATTATGTATATTACATAATGCATATTATCATACATCTGTCACCGTAGCGCCATAAGTTACAGCGTGCCGTAATTTTGCAGGAAAGTTTTACAGAGTATTTTCATCCTACCATATTAGAAAATGCGAATTCCAAATATGGAATGATTACGTGCGTAAGCGTCCTCTAATAATAAAAACAAACATGGCTGCCACCCACCAGGGTTTGACCGGACTTTACACAAACAAGTTCGCTGATTCTGTTCTAAACTTTCCCATGATGTATCTTTGGGAGAAAAAATGTATAATAATAAGGTTATTACGAGGATACCGCAAAGTATGCGCTCAGACAGTACGCTGTCGCATCGACCTCCGATGCGCTTCGGTCGATACGACTCCCGATGTACTGTCTTCGTGCATACTTTTCGGTATCCTCGTAATAACCTCATATATAATATATTACGTAATATATTATAATGCATATTATATAGTGAAATAACATATCAGGATGCTATAATAAAAGATTTGGGAGAGCACTTTACTAACATCTGGTTCTCAAGATCGGAGACCGGAGAGAACATCAATAAAAAACAAAAGCAGAAAACAACGACGACAAGGACAGACGTCAGAGTATATCTTTTCATTAATATATGATTGGGGCAAGATAAAATTGTGAAATTTGTGCCTACAATGTTAGACTAGTTTGAGACAAATTGCGGGTCTGACAGACAGTCAATACAGCTCGACCTCTATGATTGGCTTATAAGTCGGTTAGAGTTAGTAACAATGTCAACAGGTGTGGCAACAAAACAGTATTATTATTTGTAGTCCATTTGGCAAAAAAAAAATTCATAACTATTCATTTCGGTGACTCATTTTGACATGACACTCAACGGTGGTGCATTCAGTTCAGGGACCCTGAACTAAGAGAGTGAATGGAATGACGGCGTGAATTTATAACCATGAAACTACAGGGTACACCACCCTGGTAAATGTACTGAGAAAGCAAAGTTAACAGAACAGGAAATGTGTATACTAAGTTTCTATGTAAGTTTGGTATTCCCTTAGATCGTACTGAACTGAACTGGGTATAGTCGATATGCAAACATATTTGATTAGCTTAAATTTTAGCCCATATTTGAGTGTAGCATCACATTCCCTATGAGTTAGCATGAACACAACAATTATAACTAGGGCCAAGATAATTGTTCTTATGCTGTGTGATTCACGCAAAAGCATCTAATTGGTTGTATAATTAGCGCCAGATACGCTTCGCTCCAACGTGTTTCTTAAGATACCCATGACAACGCGTATAACTAACCGGTATTGTTCGGAAGGTCGGGTGGTCAAAGGTCACAGCGGTTACTCAGTCATGTGACCACTGATCATGTATGTGTCAGGGAACACATACACACAACAAGATACGTTGAATACAGTGCCGCCATTTACATGGGATTTACCCAAATAGCTATAAATAGCTGGGTTCTGTGTAGGCCAGACATTATAGGACTGTGCGATTGGAGTCTAGAAAACATCATCGGTATACCAAGATACAGTAAGTCGTTTGCTTCCCATAATACTACTATTGTACGTCGGCGGCGTATTGAGTGGTCCAGAGGTGCTAGTGATTATTACACCCCTCCCCCGAGTTGATTCGAATGAAGAAATGGCGACGGGCCTACAGGACGTAGTTTTTGAAATGAACTTAACAGACGATGGCGATGGCGATGTCTGTGCCTCTGACGACGTACTCACACAGGCTTTCTGGGCACATAAACGGGATACACAGCGTCTACTGGCAATCAAAAGCAAGACTGTCAAATATTACAACGAGATCAAACACACTCTGTCGAAAAGCCTACAGAAGAGAATGGGCGATGAAGGCATCGTTCTGCTCAGCAAACAAGAGCAGAGCAAAATCGAGCGGGTAAATCAGAAACCTAGTTTAATTTTCATCGGGCAGACAAACTCGGGTAAGAGTTCCTTAATTAATATGATGCTGGGCGGTACCTACGTAGCTGCAAAACAGACACCATCGACAGCGCGACTTGTGAAGTTGACATACGGCAAGACACAGAGGGTACGCATTGTTAACCGGGATGGAAGCGTGCTGGAAGAAAAACCGTTAACGAAGAAAACTGTTCCACGCAAGTGGATAGAGCTGGACGAGAAAGCACGACGTGACCCAAAAATGCTTGGTAGCTACATAGTAGCTGAGGTGGATAACGAGTTTCTATCTAGTGGTATCGAGGTCATAGATTCGCCTGGTTTGAAAGAAAATGAAGAATTGGACAAGATGGTGTTGAATGAATTGAAAACAATCGTTCCATTTGTAGTGTACGTGCTCGACGGGAAAAATCAGCTGACTAACCAGGTATACATATATTTGTATTCATAATTATCCCGTTTTCTGGGAATTTTAAATTGACATGAGTTCCAAAATGCGTTCGCGTTTGATTTTTTGATAATTTTATTTATTTCACCAGAATCCCATCGGAGGCTTTAAATAGGCCATCCGGAATGTGTTTAATTTTTAGAAATATCTGTTTCATCAGAATACCATTGCTTTGACGTGTACATATCAACACAAATTGACAACTTTTCAACTTTCGTCTACGCAATGTGTTTATTGAAAAATCCAAAAATAATAATAAAATTGTAACAATATAGTATATGTAAACAAGTAACTAAAATGTATGCTATTCACTACATGTTGATTGTGCATCCCATTGAAACTGATTCAATTCTATCCATGTAATACAGGACCGAGAAGACATAAAGAAAGTGCAAGCCATAACCAAAAATATATTCTACGTTGTCACTAAAGTAGACAAAGATAACGACGATGATGACGATGACGATGACGAAGCCGCAGTTGTCCTGGAAAAGAAAACTAGGGCTTACAATAGTCTTGTAAAAGAAGGGTATCTCCCGACTGGTGTAAAAATGGAAGACTGTGAGCGTTTCCATGGTATTTCAAACTGGAGAGTAAAAGAATATCGGAAGCAAGGTCGCCGTGGTAGTGATCCGTTCGTCAAGGATTATTACAGATTCCAGCAGTGTCTGTGTGGCTTTGTTAGGTCGTCGTTGGATTCGATTATGTTGGCCGGAAGTAAATTGCTACTATCATCCCTTACGGCCTGCCTTGACTTCTTCATCGGGAGGGCGACTGCATCAAAGGAACAACAACGGGAATTCAATCAGAAAATTAAAGAATGTCGCCAACAGGAGGGGAATATATATTCAAATATGGCGTCCAAAATAAAAAATAAAACGAGCCAAATATCGAAAGACATTTCAGCTGGTCTCAGGGCATCTACAGACGGCATTATAAGAGATTCATCGAGTTACCACTTTACGGACATCGCTGTACCAACAGATGGAGTCGTGTCCAATGGGGAGCTATTAAAACAGTGCCAAACGCAAATGGAAGAATTCGTAATGACGAAACTGTGCACAGAGATCTCAGAAAAACTGAGCAATACATTCAAAGATGAAGACAGTATACTTTCGGATCTCATTAAAGTAGTACAAGAACTTGAAAAAGAGCAGCCAGACAAAGACGTCTCCGAAATATTGAGACTTTGCACTATGTCTTCGTATGTGGTTAGAAATGCTCTCAAATTAGAGAAAGCCTCCTGGAAATTGACAATTAGAAAGACAGCAAGGACAGTCCTACGTTTTATAAAGCATCCATTCGATTCAATACGTGGCAGCGTCCATGTGGATGAGCAATGGAAAAAGAATATATGTAAAGATATAGTCAGCAGGGTGAATTCGGAGAAGATTGCGGAAGAGGTTGTTCGCCAGGCGACAGATCACCTACGTAACGGACATGACAAATTTGGGGAAGCCATTGACAAACTCGAGCGCGTCTTGGAGGTGTCATTTCAAACAGATGAGGAGGAGAGATTGAAAATCCGTCAATACGCGCCCTGTTTAGCTCGCCTAGAGTTTTCAATTTATTCAATGCTCGACTTGAGATTTTTTGGAAAGCCTGACCTGAAAACTATGATTGGCAGAGGAAGTCAGGGGGATGTGCACGACTGTGGTGCCTATGGACCTGATCGACAACAGTGCGTGGCCAAAGTGATAGACATGACACGGAACATAAATGACACAGACGATCTGGCATTAGAAGTACACTATACAAGGTAGGTATTTATTTATTTATTTCAGGTAATCACCAGGAATGCCCATTGACATGTTTACATATATCATTTTTCACATATCATTGTAACAAATTAAACACACGAATTGTCCTTTGGGCGTCTTACACTCAATTTCTTATTTGTTTTAATTTACAGGAAAATATCGGGAAATGAACGAATATTGCCTCTTATAGCGAGTATAGAATATAAAGGTTACTTGTATCTTGTAACTCCTAGAATGAAATGGGACTTGATGAGAGCTATACCGTCTGTTAAGCGACTGCCTGATAGACTTGACATCGCAATTGAAGTTGCAAAGGGTATTCGTTTTCTACACGCTGAGGGATTGGTACATAGAGATATAAAAACAGAGAACATACTGGTGAGTTAGCCTATGTATTAAGTGATAAGATTGGTTAAACATATGCATATGTCAGGCGACAGTTCCGGACATTGAATGTCAGTGTTGTCCCTCCTGACTTTTTTTTTTAATTTCCATGTAACGTATGGTGCATTTATCACATGCATTTTGATACCATATTGCAATTTTGCAGTACGTGGCAAGACTGTGTGAACATCTTCCTATCATAATATCATTATGGCAATTTAAAGCGCTATCCGGGCCCTTGTCGAACAAAGGCACCTACGAACCGTAACCAAAGTTCCTCCAAAGTCGCATTTGTTAGTGGATGACTCTCAGTCATGGGATTTAGCCTTCCCATTGAGTCTGTCCAGGGGAAGGGGTCGACCCCCTTTTGGTGTTCACCATAAGGTGGGATTTTATGGATGTTTGTCTACGGATAATTAGTTAAATAGCGATGATGTGGTATGTCAATTTATATAATCAAATCGTTAATTACGTTAATTGTATTGCTTCTTAGCTGGATGATCGCAACAATGTGAAGATTGCTGATTTTGGGCTCAGCAAGGCGGAGGGTCTCATCACGAAGACGATAGTGGGCGCACCAATCGCCATGGCACCAGAACTAATAAGAGGGGAGATTCACGACAAATCAATAGATGTTTACGCATTTGGTATATTGTTGTGGTTCATTTGTGATGGGACAGGGCGTGTACCTAGTAGGTATAAGGAGATAAAGAGGCCGACTGATCTAATGTTTTTATGCAAGGATGGGCTCCGCCCTGAGAACAGGGGTTTCAACCAGGAGTGTTGGGCCTTGATGCAGAGATGCTGGCATGAAGATAGTAAGAAACGACCAGACTTTGACACAATAGTGAAGGATTTAGTCGGAATACGAAAACGTCTGGCTTAGCTTGAGTGTAGATATATTTCTACACACAAATATCACATAATCGCCAGATTATTAAAATCGGTCACATGAATTTGTTTATGTTGATTATAGATTGCATATACTCAACAATAGTTCGAGTGTATTAATACATTAGAGCGAATATAGTATTCCCTATAATCGTATGCCTACTAACTCAAAACTATATCACGACAGTTTTTTTCTTTATTCAGAAGTACATTCTCCAGACGTCAGAAGTACATTCTCCATATACGATGCGTATATTTTAATTACGACTTTTAGAGTGAATATTATTTGAGTGCTATTTGAGCTTTGATCAATTTTACCAGTTCTTGGTGTTGGAGAATTTGGTGTGAAAATGCCTGAAAATGTCAGTAAGGGCCATCCATTCGGCAGATTGTAAGATTGTCATTCTAATTCTGCTATTAACATAGACAACCTAAATTCCGATTTGGGGAATAGGCATTCATAAAACAGCCATGGTGGCATGACAAAAAAGACCAATCTCAGTACAAAATAGACATTTTTGAAAGTTAAATCTAGACGTTATGTGGCCTTTCTTTGATAAATAATTATACTTCAGTGGTTTGCCTTATTACTAATGTTTTCAATAATCACGTGACCACATATACATGTATAACGGTTCTATTAAATAAGCTTATTGGTCGAATATTCTAGGTTCACGGAAGGTTAATTATTGGTTAATTTATCAGTCAATTAAATGTTTATATATTTAACGAGGCAACTGAATAAAATCTCTCTTAACATGTATTGAAATATTAAATCGACACTGTGTGTGGTTAATTATTTCTAGTGGGTGAATCATTTGAAATCTTAGGGTAGGATCGGAATTTGTGAGGAAAATGCAAATAAAAGTTTTAAAGGAGTTTTAAAACACGTTTTTTTTTACACAAATCCAATCTTATCATTTTAAAATGAAAACAAAATGTCGGGTCATACTGGATTACTCCGACCTCGATGTTCCCAGACTTCCTATATTTCAAATGTCACGTGATAACACATGTTTTGGTTCAGTCTTAGAGTGAAATACCCATGCAGTTCATAAATTGTATAGTGAATTGTCTAACTGTATCAATGTATAATTTCCTATAAAAATAAACAGAAAAAAGTGCATTTCGTCTTCCATAATTATTAGTATAGCCAATATTCATTTAAATTTCCGTAATATGCGTCGACTGGATGTGTTGCAATAATGGTGCAAATCATGTGACTCAGTAACGGTATGTGACCATGACCATGCACTTTGAGCTATTTTTAGATGACGCCCAAGTAGGTTGATCAACAAAACCGAGTCACATTGCACCATGAACATCACATTTTTTAAACAAGAGTACGATTTTGTTCAACTATGCTTCTACTGCACAGTTCAGTAATAGGCACGTATTATTAGTGCAGTGTACTGCAATGTAAAATCCCCTCTACATTGAATTCGAGGCGATAGAGATTATATTACAATACAATGGGTATTCAGGATGTAAGGTCAGAGGTCACACTCAATGGACTGTACCGTACTGGCAGCGAGAACGGTAATTCCCCGGCGAAAAACCGTGATATAAATAACACTTTTCCATGATTTCTCTAAATCGGTTAAATCGATATGGTATTGTGTAGATTATATTACAAATCTGGTATTTGCATTTATGACCTGGGTTTAAGAGAGTTTTCACTTTCATGAAGTGGGCGGGTCAAGTTGTAAACACTGGTTTGTATAGAACTGGACCGGTACATAACAACAAGGTCGTGAATTGACTTCTGAGTAATCAAGTCCTACGTTTCTCCGCTGATCAAAACGCTTCTAAACGCAACACCTACAAAATGGCGGCACGGGGTGCAAGCCAGGGTACAGCAATATACAGTAATAGTCATTTGGGAGAACACTTTACTCACATCTGGTTCTCATGATCGGAGAACGGAGACAACATCAATAAAAACGAAAGCAAAAAACAACGACGACAAGGACAGACGTCCGAGTATATCTTTTCATTAATCTATGATTGGGGAAAGATAAAATTGTGAAATTTGTGCCTACAATGTTAGACTAGTTGGAGACAATTTGCGGGTCTGACAGACAGTCAATACAGCTCGACCTCTATGATTGGCTTCTAAGTCGGTTAGAGTTAGTAACAATGGCCATATTGAACTCTATTCTTCAGTGACCGTTTTGATTGAATTGTAACAGCTAAGGAAGAAGGCGTGCGAAGTGAGCAAACGCTTTGGACGGGTTAAGACCCGGTCTAGACGCTTAGTACGGGCTAATAAAGTGTGTGCGAACGGTCAGCCTGGACTAAGCGCCAGCTGTGGCAACAAAACACTATTATTACTACTATTAGATACCCTTTGGATATATTTAATAAAAATCAATTAATAAAATATTACAACCGCATTCAAATGACTAAAATGTTTTTCTCAAAGAAGCTTTTTTAATTAATAAAAGTCTAAAAACCAAGGGTATTTGAAAATTACAGGAATGTTTATGTGCGCATGGGCACGCGAGTTGAGTCGGTTGGGAGTAGACACGCGGAATAGAGAACTCGAGGTGACAAGTTGACCGTACGGTAACAATAACTCAACTGTTTATTCGCTTCAATCGAGTACAAGCAAGTTACTTGAACAACAAACCAACTACTAAGTTAACAGTAACACCGGGAGAAGGGATAAAACGAACTCAGAACTTACAGAATATTTAAATTCAATATCAATGTGGAACCATATCCCATCAATATCAAAAACATTGATTTGAGAACTAGTCTGGCTAAGTTCTGTCTGAGTGACCATGCCCTCAAGATTGAGACTGGCAGACACAATTGTACTCCACTCAATAACAGGGTTTGCGACATGTGTAACCAAGGTACCATTGAAAATGAATTTCATTTTATGGTGGAGTGTACCAAATAGAGTGACAGACGCAGTGTTCTGTTTAATACAGCGGCTGATGTGGTTGACTCCTTTCACAACCTGCCTCCTGAAGAACAGTTCACTGCACTGATTAATAAATAGTATTGTCATCCAGGTAGCACAGTATATCAACAAGTGCTTTGAAATTAAACAACAAATTTGGGATTGATTGAAGGAGTTGTTTTATTATTTTGTTTTGTTCCCATTAATATTCTGTTTTTGTAGATTACTTTATTTTTTAATTACTTCCTTATTAGTGTATTAATACTGTATACTTTTACTATTATCTGTAACCATTGCCACTCTCTCCGAGGAGTGAGTAAATGTTAATAAATAAATAAAAATATCATTTGATTCATAACTATTCATTTCGGTGTCTCATTTTCTCATGACACTCAACGGTGCACTCAGTTCAGGGACCCTGAGCTACTAGTAAAGTGAAAATGGCCTGGCGGCGTGATTTCAATACCATAAAACTAAAGGGTACACCACCCTGGTAAAAGTACTGAGAAATCAAAGTAATTTTGGTACTCCTTTACATCGTACTGAACTGGACGGGGTATAGTCGATATGCAAACATAAATTAAATTTTAGCCCATAATTGAGTGTAGCATCTCAGTCCCTATGAGTTAGCATGAACACAGAAATTATACCCAGGGCCAAGATAATTGCTTCTCTGCTGTGTGATTCACGCAAAAACATTTAATTGGCTGTACTAGCAGTTTTGCAATGATTGGCTTACCCGATGATTGGCTTACCCGATGATTGGCTTTCACGGTGATTGGCTTTCACGGTGATTGGCTTACCCGATGATTGGCTTTCACGGTGATTGGCTTACCCGATCATTGGCTTTCACGGTGAGTGCAGAAACTTGTCTTTTCCTCGGAGTTGAGAATCTTATGTTGTATGTGCCATTAACAACCGGTGTCAATCTGGGAATACCATGTATAATTAAAATGATATAAAGCATATGAGATATGTAATTATATGCATAAATGATATACATTAATGAGAATTGGTATTATTTACGAAAATATTTTTTCACAATTTTATAAACTGGCATGGAAATTTCCACCACCAAAGCAAATTCACATAATTTTGTTACTTTGCATGTGTACTATGATTGCATATTTTAATACATACACACTCAAAATATTTATCATATAACCTGGACAAAAGAAGGCATTATTTTTCCAAACCATGAGACATTTTCCCTATCTGTGTAACTTCATGTTTTAGTATAAGGTAGTAAGAATGTATATACGTTAACTGGGATGTATATATCCTAGCTAGTTTCTAGTGCAGCCTTTCATATTACTTGACAATAGTCTACAAATATTTGGTAAGCTATAAAATTGGTATACGTTAACTCAGATGTAACAGAATTAAGTAAAAGTTACATCCCAGTAAGTAAAAGAACTAATGTTTCGTTGCGTCTTGTATTTAATTGGCCGTAAAAGAGCTGGAGGAGACAACTTAACACTTACTGTCCGTCAAATACTGAGATACAAAGGGTGGCAACCGCCTGACTCAAGGTGTTGACGGGTTGTTAAATCGCGACTTTACGTACTTCTTGGCCGGTCTGCCTTTGATATAGCTCTGTAAAATTCACTACAATGAGTAGAATTCATGTGGGCATGGAAGCTGTGATGTTTTTCAATAAAGAAAACTTACTACGAACACATGTGTATATGTGCTATTTATTCGTTTTCAACGCATGAACCTCCCCTCACGAACCTTGATATGTCGCATTTTTTGTTTGGATCCCGACACCCGCGATTTAGCGAGGGGTCACCGTATCACTAATGTGTTGCAATACAACAAATATAAAATTTAATAAATTTCAATATAAAATATTACATCAGTAACTTTACGGTTAGTGTTTGTTACGAAAATATTTGTTCACTATTTTATAACATGGCTTGGTAATTCCCACCACCAATTATATATAATATCACATCATGTTGGCAAAGTTTTAACTACCGGTAATCCAAAATCACTCTCGATAATTTTGTCTACTCTGTATTTGTACTACGGTTGCATTTGAAGTTTTTATCATTTTAATAGTGTGCATATTTTGTTCCGGTATTACATAAAGGTACACTTTACAAAAATACCCATGGTATATTAATTATAGAATCCATTATGCAGCCTGAACAAAATAAATTTTACTTGATATAATGATAACGTGTTACTTCAGGAAATTCTAGTAAATGAGATTTTAAAAAAGGAATTGTCGCTTGCCCATTAATGCTGTATGTTGACACTACCTTCAGGTCCTACCTGTTATCCAGAGTCTCATGTTGACTATGCGCCGGATCGTTTACTTACTTAATACTTACTTATCAGTGTAAAATTCGACCGAGAAAAAGTCAGAATAGTAACAAAAAGATAAAAGTCAGTTGCCCGTGTCAAGAAAGCTTACAGAATCAAAATTGTCTGTCAGCCGACGCTGTCCTTACCAGCGATATTTTACACATAGAAATTGAGAATCACAATTGCATAGAAATGAACACAGCTATTCCGGCCATCAGGCCATCAATCGAATCATCAGTCTTCATGATCGATTTAACCGATATTTCCATGTTGTCAATTCGAGAGTTTGTTTTTACGTACGGCGACGTCAACATCATCGATTACATCTCAGTCCCTCAACGCTGTGATTACATTTAAGACGCGTTGAAAAGGAAGTCCATTTTGGGCTATTGCCATTGTCAATAATATAACAACGTTGCCATGTTTTTAAGCATACAACGAACTTGAAACAAAAGAAATCGTTCGATCGAAACGACCTGCGTCTTTGGAAATCGAGTCTTATGGCCCTTGTGTTTCCGAGCGAAAATACCATAATCCCAGGGAACAAATATTAATGCTGTAATTCACTCTGATGTGGGAATAGGTGACAAAGGTCAAAACAAATTTGAGGGAATCCGAAAACGTAACTTACTGCACGTGAATTTCAGAACGAACTTTTCAACGACCTGGTTATCTCCTTGCGACTGCAGTATTTGAAACAAAATTGAGGGACTCTAAAAACACAATGTATGGCACGACAAAAATGCAATGTGATGCAAGTAATGCAATATCACGTTTATTTGGCGATATGAATGATTCAGCCCAGCGTACCAAATCTAAAATTTAGCGTGAATGCCTTTCCAAGCAAAAAATGTCGAGGTAAAAAAAATGACTCATTGGTTCAGCCCAGCGGTAATATAGCTTATTTATTAGTGGCGCCAAATCATATTTTGATTTTAGTAATCGATGGTAAAAACCGTGCTTCTGCTATGAGAAAGTGCAGATCTTGAACCTACTTCAGTGCAAATAAATTGTTTTATTGCCTAGCACGGCGAACGCGATATAATGCGAGTGGATTTCCCTACTAAGCTCGATCAATCGATTTGAGGGTGTCATAATAAGCGAGGAAGCTAATCGTTTTTATGCTACGAAAAAGTGACCTTCACCTACTTTTTGTCTTTAGTACAACGTCATTTTTGTTCGATTACCTAGCGTTTTTAGGTTCATGTGCTGCAAGTTACAGAGCACGTATCTAAGCGGCCGTCCCTCAGCAAATAATTAAGTCAAGGCATTTTCGATGTCGAAATCGCGAAACTCTCCATTTTTACGCGAACAGGGAAGTTCGAATTACTAAATGAAGTACAGGACGACGAGACTGAAATACCCAAGAACCAACACATACCAAAAATTATATCTCACAAGTGAATAATCGTGGTGTATTTTTTAAGTCTAACCGGGCGGTGGAAATTTAACATATTTTAGTACAAGGTAGTAATAAATTAGCGCCAGGTACGCCAGGTACGCCACCAACGTATTGGTCAGGTGACCAGTGATCATATATCTGTCAGGGAACACACACACAACATGATAAATAATAATAAAATACGTCAACAAGATACGTTGAATACAGTGCCGCTATTTGCATGCGATTTACCCAGAATATAAAACAGCTATAAATTAGGATAAATAGCTGGGTTCCGTGTAGAAAAGAAATTGTAGGACTGTGCGATTGGAGTCGAGACAACGTCATCGGCATACCAAGATACAGTAAGTCGATTGCTTCCCATAATACTACTACTTGTATTGGTACCTGTACGTCGGCGGCGTATTGGATGTTCCAGAGGTGCCGGTGATTATTACACCCCTCCCCCGAGTTGATTCGAGTGAAGAAATGGCGACGGGTCTACAGGACGTAGTTTTTGAAATGAACTTAGCAGACGATGGCGATGGCGATGTCTGTGCCTCTGACGACGTACTCACAAAGGCTTTCTGGGCACATAAACGGGATACACAGCGTCTACTGGAAATCAAAAGCAAGACTGTCAAATGTTACAACGAGATCAAACACACTCTGTCGAAAAGCCTACAGAAGAGAATGGGCGATGAAGGCATCGTTCTACTCAGCAAACGAGAGCAGAGGAAAATCGAGCGTGTAAATCAGAAACCTAGTTTAATTTTCATCGGGCAGACAAACTCGGGTAAGAGTTCCTTAATTAATATGATGCTGGGCGGTACCTACGTAGCTGCAAAACAAACACCATCGACAGCGCGACTTGTGAAGTTGACATACGGCAAGACACAGAGGGTACGCATTGTTAACCGGGATGGAAGCGTACTGGAGGAAAAAACCCTGAGGAAGAAAACTGTTCCACGCAAGTGGATAGAGCTGGACGAGAAAGCACGACGTGACCCGAAGATGCTTGGGAGCTACATAGTAGCTGAGGTGGATAACGAGTTTCTATCCAGTGGTATCGAGGTCGTAGATTCGCCTGGTTTGAAAGAAAATGAAGAATTGGACAAGATGGTGTTGAATGAATTGAAAACAATCGTTCCATTTGTAGTGTACGTGCTCGACGGGAAAAATCAGCTTACTAACCAGGTATACATACATTTGTATTCACAATTATCCCGTTTTCTGAGACTTTTAAGTTGAGATGATTTCCGAAATGCATTCGAGTTTGATTTTTTTGATTTTATTTATTTCACCAGAATCCCACGGGAGGTTTTTAATTGACCATCCGGAATGTATTTAATTTTTAGAAATATCTGTTTCATCAGAATACCATTGCTTTGACGTGTTTATATCAACACAAATTGACAACTTTCCATTAACTTCCCAAGATTTCGTCTACGAAATTTGTTTAATGAAAAATCCAAAAATAATTATAACATTGTAACTATTAATTTATGCTATAGATGCAAATAACTATGTTCTGTTCACTACTTGTTGATTGTGCATCCCATTAAAACTGATTCAATTCTATCCATGTGATACAGGACCGAGAAGACATAAAGAAAGTGCAAGCCATAACCAAAAATATATTCTACGTTGTCACTAAAGTAGACAAAGACGATGAGAGTGACGACGATGACGATGACGAAGCCGCAGTTGTCCTGGAAAAGAAAACTAGGGCTTACAATAGTCTTGTAAAAGAAGGGTATCTCCCGACTGGTGTAAAAATGGAAGACTGTGAGCGTTTCCATGGTATTTCAAACTGGAGAGTAAAAGAATATCGGAAGCAAGGTCGCCGTGATAGTGATCCGTTCGTCAAGGATTATTACAGATTCCAGCAGTGTCTGTGTAGCTTTGTTAGGTCGTCGTTGGATTCGATTGTGTTGGCCGGAAGTAAATTGCTACTATCATCCCTTACGGCCTGCCTTGACTTCTTCATCCGTAGGGCGACTGCATCAAAAGAACAACAACGGCAAATCAAGCAGAAAATAGAAGAATGTCGCCAACAGGAGGGGAAAATATATTCAAATATGGCGTCCAAGATAAAAAATAAAACGAGCCAAATATCGAAAGACATTTCGGCTGGTGTCAGGGCATCTACAGACGGCATTATAAGAGATTCATCGAGTTACCACTTTACGGACATCGCTGTACCACGAGATGAAGTCGTGTCCAATAGGGAGTTATTAAAACAGTGCCAAACGCAAATGGAAGAATTCGTAATGACGAAGCTGTGTACAGAGATCTCAGAAAAACTGAGCAAGACATTCAAAGATGAAGACAGTATACTTTCGGATCTCATTAAAGTGGTACAAGAACTTGAAAAAGAGCAGCCAGACAAAGACGTCTCCGAAATATTGAGACTTTGCACTATGTCTTCGTATGTGGTTAGAAATGCTCTCAGATTAGAGAAAGCCTCCTGGAAATTGACAATTAGAAAGACTGCAAAGACAGTCCTACGTTTTATAAAGCATCCATACGATTCAATACGTGGCAGCGTCCATGTGAATGAGCAATGGAAAAAGAATATATGTAAAGATATAGTCAGCAGGGTGAATTCGGAGAAGATTGCGGACGAGGTTGTTCACCAGGCGACAGAGCACCTACGTAACGGACATGACAAATTTGGGGAAGCCATTGACAAACTCGAGCGCGTCTTGGAGGTGTCATTTCAAACAAATGAGGATGAGAGATTGAAAATCCGTCAATACGCGCCCTGTTTAGCTCGCCTAGAGTTTTCAATTTATTCAATGCTCGACTTGAGGTTTTTTGGAATGCCTGACCTGAAAACTATGATTGGCAGAGGAAGTCAGGGGGATGTGCACGACTGTGGTGCCTATGGACCTGATCGACAACAGTGCGTGGCCAAAGTGATAGACATGACACGGAAAATAAATGACACAGACGATCTGGCATTAGAAGTACACTATACAAGGTAGGTATTTATTTATTTATTTCAGGTAATCACCAGGAATGCCCATTGACAGGTTTACATATATCATTTTTCACGTATCATTGTAACAAATTAAACACACGAATTGTCCTTTGGGCGTCTTACACTCAATTTCTTATTTGTTTTAATTTACAGGAAAATATCGGGAAATGAACGAATATTGCCTCTTATAGCGAGTATAGAATATAAAGGTTACTTGTATCTTGTGACTCCAAGAATGAAATGGGACTTGATGAGAGCTATACCGTCTATTAAACGACTGCCTGATAGACTTGACATCGCAATTGAAGTCGCAAAGGGTATTCGGTTTCTACACGCCGAGGGATTGGTACACAGAGATATAAAGACGGAAAACATAATGGTGAGTTAGCCTATGTATTATTCAATGTATATCATGTTAAAATATATTTTTGTATTAGGTGATTTTCCGGATATTTTTTTTTAATTTGCATATGACGTATTGTATTTTAAGCCCGGTCGAAAACGGGCACCTGCGGACCTTAACCAAAGTCGCATTTGTTAGTGGATTCTTCTCCCCATTGAGCTAGTGGCGCAATCGCCCTTATTTATTGTTAAACCCTAGGCGGGCCTTGAACTCAAGTCTAATGGGTCCGATGCTACAAACATTATGCTACTTGTGCCTGTGATAAGACTACTTTAATGTGATTATGGATGTTAGTCTACATATAATTAGTTAAATAGCGATGATGATGTGGTATGTCAATTAATAAAAACCAAATCATTAATTGCATCAATGTTATTGCTCCCATAGCTGGATGATCGCAACAATGTGAAGATTGCTGATTTTGGGTTCAGCAAGGCGTATGGCCTTATGACGAAGACGATATTGGGCGCTCCAATGGCCATGGCACCAGAACTAATAAGAGGGGAAACTCACGACAAATCAATAGATGTTTACGCATTTGGTATATTGTTGTGGTTCATTTGTGATGGGACAGGGCGCGTACCTAGTAGGTATGCGGAGATAAGAAGGACGACTGATCTAATGTTTTTATGCAAGGATGGGCTCCGCCCTGAGAACAGAGGTTTCAACAAGCAGTGTTGGGCCTTGATGCAGAGATGCTGGCATGAAGATGCAACGAAACGACCAGACTTTGACACAATAGTGAAGGATTTAGTCGGAATACGAAAACGTCTGGCTTAGCTTGAGTGTATATTTATCTACACACAGATAATACGCTAGACTATTAAAATCGGTCACATGAAATGTTTTTCGTTGAATATAACACAAGATTATTTTAGATTGAATTTACTCAACAATTGTACAAGTGTATCAACCTATTTATTAACAACGAATATTAACTAACTTAAACCTATATCACAGTTCGTATTATATACTCAGAAGTACATTCTTCGGACGTTTGCGTATATTTTAATTACGAATTTTAGAATGAATATTATTTGAGTGCTATTTGAGCTTTGATCAATTTTACTAGTTCTTGGTGTTGAAGAATTTGGTGAGGAAATGCCTGAAAATGTCAGTAAGGGCCATCAAATCGGCAGATTGTAAGATTGTCATTCTAATTCTGCAATTAACATAGACAACCTAAATTCCGATTTGGGGAATAGGCATCCATAAAACAGCCACGGTGTTATGACAAACAATCCAATCTCAGTACAAAATAGCAAAGTCAAATCTAGACATTATGAGGCCTTTCTTTGATAAATAATTATGCTTCAGTGGTTTACCTTATTACTAAGTTTTGTGGGTTTTTTCAATAATTACACGACGAAACATATATGTATTCTTTTCACGATTCTATTACATAGGATTATTGGTCAAGCATTTTTGGTTCACGAAACAAGGTTGAATATTGGTTTATTTGTGAGTCAATTAAATGTTTACATATTAGAACATGTTATTGAGTAATGAGAATGCTATTTTAACCAGGCAAGTAAACAAAATATAAATATTCGATTTTTGTTTGTCTCTTAACATGTATTGAAACAATAAACTGTGTGTGGTAGATTATTTTTAGTGGGTGAACCTTTTGGACTCTCAGGGGGTAACTATAAAAAAGAAGAACTTGAATTTAAAAACACGCTTTTTGACACAAATCAAATATTATCATTTTAAAATGAAAACAAAATGTCGTGTCATACTAGATTACCCCGAACTCAATGTTTCCAGCCTCCGAAGATTTAAAATGGTCACTTGGTCACGCATGTGTTGGTGTGAAATACCTGCAGATCATAATTTATCAAAATGTGAATGAATAATTTCCTATAAAAGTAAACAATCAAAGTGCATTTCTTCATCCATAATTATTAGTTTCCATAATAATTATTAATTTCCGTCGACATTGCGATAATGGTACACATCCTCGGACTCAGTAACGGTATTTTTACGGGACGGCCAAGTAGGTTGATCAACAAAGCCGATTCATAGTGCACCTTAAACATCACAAGAGTACGAATTCAGAGGCGGCGACACGAAATTGTACATGGAGTGGCGAGATCTGCTCACCAACCCCGCGCCCAGGGCGCGACCTTACTTGAAATCAATACCCTATGAAACGCAATTTCCTGTATTTTGAGGGGCAAATTTTACTGACACAAAGGATTTCAGCTTGATTTCGGAGAGGCGACGCCCCCTAACATATTTTTAGAGGTGACTCCCCCCCCCCCCCCGCTGTGCCGCCGCCACTGGTACCTTCCATGGTTCAACTATGCTTCTACTGAGCAGTCTACTGCAGCGTGCTGCACTCAGTGTAAAATCCTCTTTACATTGAATTCAAGGCGATAGAGTTTATACATGTATTACAATACAATGGGTATTCAGGATGTAAGGTCAGGGGTCACAAACAATGGACTATATCGTACTGACAGCGAGAACGGTAATTCCCCGGCGAAAAAAACATGATATAAATAACGCTTTTCCCTGAATTCTCTGAATCGTTAAATGGATAAGGTATTGTGTAAATGATATTAAAAATCCGGTACATGAATTCATGACCTGGGTTTAAGACATTTTTCACTGTTATGAAGTGGGCGGAGTCAACTTGTAAACACCGGTTGTATAGAACTGGACCGGTGCATAACAACAAGGTCGTGAATTGACTTTAGAGTAATCAAGTCCTACGTTGCCCCGCTGGTCTAAGACGCTTCTAAACACAACACCTACAAAATGGCGGCACGGGGTGCAAGCCAGGGTGCAGCAATAGACAGTACAATTACGGGGGATTCTGGCGATATCCTGAAGTCATCGTGTGCTGCGTATAAACGGGATTCTGAAGAAATATTGACTGCTCAAAGCGAGACATTGAGGTGTTACGAGAGTATGGAAAGATCTCTTTCACGAAAATTGCAACAGGCAATGCGGGACGACGGCGTAAAATTGTTAAGCAGAAGGCATAGAAAAATAATTGGACGAGTGGAGCGAAAACCTAGTCTGATTTTTATTGGACAGACAAACTCAGGTAAAAGCTCGTTAATTAATCTCCTTCTTGGAGGGACCTACGTTAGTGCCAAACAGACACCGGCGACAGCTAGACTAGTGAAGCTGAACTACGGGAAGAAACAGCAAGTAAGTGTTATATCGCGGGATGGCAGTGTCATCGACACAAAGCGAATCGTCAATAAAACCATTCCGCGCAAATGGATAGAGCTGGACGATAAATCTCGGCGTGATCCGAAGATCCTTGGCAGCTACCTTGCAGCTGAGGTGGATAACGATTTTTTGGCTAGCGGTGTTGAAGTCGTTGATTCGCCTGGTCTGAAAGAGAATGAAGAATTAGACAGATTGGTGTTGAACGAATTGAAAAGCATCGTTCCATTCGTAGTGTACGTACTCGACGGGCAAAACCAACTCACAAATCAGGTAATGTAAATTGTCTGTTTTGACAGTAGGGCAAGTAGGTTGAGACAGCTATGTCCTGCGATTGTCAAATCTACAAATCCAACCTTCTCCGTGGCCAAGTTTTTCGTAAATTTATAAAAAATAAAGACCACTTCGCAAAAACCAAATGAACCTGAAACATGAAATCGGAAAAGAGTCAACAACCTGATTTGAAAATATTCCTTTGGGTTCATGGTATACTTATCGTTTATTTCCTGCGTAATTTACCCGCTTCGCGCCCACTCGGGAAACTTATCAATGTTAGTGTTGTTTTAATGTAGCACAGTTTCTCTTAACAATACTATTATAATAATTGGCTAGAGACAGTATCACAGGGAGTAATTTAACATTTTACTAATAATTCATTATATAATACTATCTCGTGATTTTCTTTCAGGATCGAGAAGACATCAATAAAGTGCAAGAAATAACCAAAGAAATATTCTTCGTTGTTACCAAAGTAGATAAAGACGATGACGACGATGATGATGACGATTGGAGTGAGGCGGACGTGGTTTATGAGAAGAAAAGTCGAGCATATAACAGTCTTGTCAGAGAGGGATACCTGCCAGACGGTGTAAGCATGGAGGATTGTAACCGTTTCCATGGCATCTCAAACTGGCGCGTGAAAGAATATCGGAGAGGAAACCACGCCGGTCGATCGCAATTCATACATGATTACAACAAATTCCAAGTATGTCTCTGTGACTTTATTAGGTCATCGTTAGATGTTATTGTACGCGCAGCGTGTACCATCTTGGTAAGTTCCCACACAAGTTGCATTGACTTCTTCATACAAAGGGCAACCAAGTCTAAGGAGCAACACCAACAGTTTGTTCGAAAGTTGGATGAATGCCGTGAAAGAGAAAACAAACTGTACTCACGCATTTCGGCTAAAATAAAGCACAAAAAGACGGAAGTTACCGATGATATCTCAACGAGTATTAGGAAAGCCAAACCAGAAATCCTGAAAGACGCTGCGAATCGTACGTTTACTGACATAGAAATTCCAACTACTGGAGTTGTAACAAAAGATCAAATCATCAAAGAATGTCAGGAGCAAATGGAAAACTTTGTGAAATCTAAAATCGTCACGAATATAGCCGCAACGTTGAGTCGTACATTCCAGGCAAACGATGGAATCCTTGAAGATATCCTGCTGGTCGCCAAGGAGTTAGAAACCAATCAGGGAGATCACGACATTTCTGAAATCCTAAAGCATTGCACAATGTCATCATATGATGTAGAGAATGCAGTTCGTCTGGAAAAAACTACCTGGAAATCGAAAATGAAGAAAGCTACCAGAAAAACCCTATCTATCATGAAGCACCCATTTGACTCAGCCCGTGGTCGAATCCATGTTAACCAGCAATGGAAAAAGGCTACAGCTGAGGATATCCTTGGTAAGGTGAATATAGACATGATAGCCGAGACAGTGGTTTCCCAGGCAACAAACCACCTTAATGCCTGTCATAAAGACTTTGAAATCGCGATCAACCGACTGGACGACATCCTGAGACTGTCATCTCGTACAAGTGAAAAAGAAAGACACATCATTCGAGATATAGCCCCTCGAATAGCTCGACTGGAGTTCGATACATACTCTATACTGGACAAGAGAATGTATGGGTTGCCTAAACTTGGTAAATTGATCGGCAGAGGGAGCCAAAGTGATGTCTACGAATGTGAATGTTATGCCAATGGCGCACAAGCGTATGCGGTGAAGGAGGTAGACATGACAAGACAGATAAATGATATGGACAATTTCGCGTTGGAAGTGCACTACACAAGGTAAATAATCAACCTTCTTTTTTAAGATACTGAGCCAAAAATCGACATCATATTATAATTGGCAGTCGGTAATTGTCATTGTTATATGCAGTGCCAGCTAGTCAATACAAAAATAAATAGACCTATGGCGATGCCGTAGGTGGCGATGCTATAGGTGACATTGGCTTTATTATTAGGAGTGTTTATCTTCATACATCATAGTTTTTTTAATTTAACAGGAAAATATCAAATGACGATCGAATGTTGCCACTGATCGCCAGTATAAAGCACGATAATTATGTGTACCTTGTAACACCGCGAATGAAGTGGGATTTGATGAAGGCGTTACCACATTACAAACAACTGAAGGATAGACTGTCTATTGCCGTGGAAATTGCTAAGGGAATCCGATTTTTACATAGTTGCGGTTTAGTGCATAGAGATATTAAAGCAGAAAACATTTTGGTGAGCTTACATTTTATGATACTTGATTATTTGCTACTATTTAATCATTTGATAAACTATTTATTTGGTTTATTCAGAATCACAAAATAGCTTGGAATGAAGTCAGTGTACTCAATTTCTGCAACAATAAATGCATAACATAGACTGCTTGTGTTTCCATTTTCAGTTGGACGAAGATAGCGAGGTAAAAATTGCTGACTTTGGACTTAGTAAAGCAGAGGGCCTCATCACAGACTCCATCGTGGGCGCACCTATAGCCATGGCACCAGAACTTATCAGGGGAGAGCAATATAACAAATTGGTAGATGTCTATGCATTTGGAATACTGCTCTGGTTCATCTGCGAGGGATCGGGAGTCAACCCCAAAAAATACGCCAATGTAAAGGGGGGATACGATTTAATGTTGTTTTGCAAAGACGGTCTTCGTCCGGAGTACGTCAAGTCGTTTGACAAGAAATGTTGGAATTTGATGGAAAGTTGTTGGGATGAAGACCCAGAGAACAGGCCAGACTTTGATACTATTATTAAAGAACTGAAGGAAATTCGAAAAAAGTGTCGCTGAAACCAACCAGTACTTCTACTGTTGAATATACACAAGTGTTGTAGTTACATAATTGTTACAAATTGAAGACAATATAGTATTCAAGACGGGTTATCTGAACCTTATAAGCATTATCCAGATAACGTACGCACTCCAATTAATGTGTAGATATATTTAATGTTACCAAACCCACTGAAGGTAATGTCATACAGAAGTCTGTTTGCTCGTCCGTCCGCCTGTATATATATGTAAAATCTTGTACTACTGATATCTCATTATCCACTGGCTGGATGGAAATAAAACTAGGTAGACTGCTACTATAAAATGATTAACACCGCAGCTAATTAGATTCTGGTATAAATCTGTGCATGTTAATTAAGTAATGCGCATAGTACGTGATTGTTGTTTGTGTAGATCTTACATGATAACGGCTTTTAATTAATGTGTGAA
The DNA here is from genome assembly GCF_978046115.1 of Saccoglossus kowalevskii. NCBI lineage: Eukaryota > Metazoa > Hemichordata > Enteropneusta > Harrimaniidae > Saccoglossus > Saccoglossus kowalevskii. The sequence goes on along the minus strand of NC_140644.1, from coordinate 20,711,205 downwards.
TATTTATAACTTAATTTGCATAATAGTTAACTGATTTCAGCTTGTTTATTCTGTATCACAACAACAGTGTGACATAATGATTCCTGGTAAATGCACATTAATTGTACAGGTTGTTTGATAATTGTTTCTAATTAATCTGTTCATTTTAATTAGCTAAATTACAGATATTTCCATTATGTTTTGTTTGTATCTTAAAGCTTGCTCGAATGGCTTGAAACTTAATAAGTGCATGCATAGTTTTGAGTCGATCATCTGATAAATTTATTTAATATCCTGTGCATATTAATTAGCATGTTATTTGTATGCAAATTAATTAGTTAATTTGTTTAAACATTTTATATAATTATTATAGTTTATAACTGTCTGCAGTTTAATTAGCTAATTTTCACACTAATTACATGTTATCAACTTTTCTGTACCATACTAATACAAGATTATCGTTATGCATGTTTTCAATTTATCAGTTTATTTAATTTACGTAACACGACAGTACATTCAGATCATGGTTGGTTTTCTAATACCGTCAAGTTAGTATTCTCAAACATCGTATATAGGTATTCCGTAAAAATGTTGATGACACGTCTGTCACAAAAATACTTTATCCGTCTTTAAACACAATATTGTTACTGTTATGATATTTACTTATTCATATTTATTATTACAGTGAAATTCATCCATGTTTTACACTAACAATCAATTGCAAGGTCTGTTATAACCCCAATGTATATTTATTAATAAACAGAACGATTTTTCACATTTGACTTGTCATGCATATACCATACGGCAAGGGGCGTTTTTTAATCCACAGCTATAATACATACAAAGAATACACTACACTGTATTATCGTTATTACAGATTGTACAATGTTTGTAGACAAATAAGGGACTGAATGACCAGGCATCCAACTGTATGGTCTTAGAACTAGGGGACACATACCTTTACGATTAACGAATCTTTCTCGGGGCTCGCCTATAGTAACCATAATCTAAGCCACACACCCAACTGTAATATTAATCTACCAAGACGATTACCAGCGGTTATCATTGCTTACCGTTGATACATTATGTGTTTCATCTTTCCAGCACGCAATATAACCTACGAGTTATGAACTACTGTATTATTAAACTACTGTATTATTATTTATGTTTAGTCGAGCTATATGCAACATTTTCGCCTGTACCACAGGGAGCCCAGGAACTATGATCAACTGTACGCACTCCCCATGAGCTCATATGGAGTGCGTACAGTTGATCATAGTCCTTGGGCTCCCTGTGCCTGTACTTTAGCAGTATACTGGATGTGGCCACATGATTTAAATATTATAATGTTAATAAGTTGAAATAAATAGTTATTAAATTAAATATTATTTTGTCTAATGTATATAATTAGTGATCCTGCAATATCAGATGTATTGGTAGTAATTTGTTTTCCGAACCCAGCTACTATACGAGTAGAATATGATAATAAAATTGTGGGTTCTAAAATTCAGAAATAACCACCACCAGTTTCACGACATATTGAACCTATGGTTAATTATATTACATTACATTATTAACATTATAACAACTTCATTTTGAGCACAAAAACATGTTTAAATGTGGTATAGCTTTTGAAAAGTTATATTTGCAATCATAGTTTAATTAAGTTTGCCCTGGAACTAGCATACAGCAATTATAATTGTACTTGTATTTCGGCCTTGCGAAATTCATTCGCGAAGTTTCTTGATAGCGGCAAAGTTGATATATCGTCTCAATTGATTTCAATTTTAACAATATGACGCGTGTTAGCGCCGTACAACTGATTGCGGTTTAAAAGTTGACAGAACTTAAATGTCCACGAGCAAGCCGCTACAGATGACAATCCGTCTTTGGTGTTGTTCCCGCAAAATTATTTTTCACGCGCTTTTCTTTCGAACCCAAACAACCCGATGGTCGTAATGTTGTACATGCCCATAGAGAAAAATGACTGTTTTCTTGATTTCTGTTGATAGAAGAATTTAACTTGTGTTTGGGGGCCTACTTCTAAACACATAAATCGTGGTGTTTCAGGTATTTTAGACCGCCTTGCAGAAATTAAAAGTGCCTCTCTTCAATCAAAAACCTGCATTTATATACCACTGGTGAAATATAATACCCTGTATATCATTTTGGCAGCTTTTTAAAGCGCACAATACATATCAAGTATGACCGGCACTCTCTATAAATTAAACACATATATTTATTTTTACTCATATTCTTGACGCACTTGGTGAGATGAGAACATACCTAATTACCTGTTTCATCTAGTCACAAAACAAAATAACACACGTTACATGCATGACACGGATAAGCAAATATGGGTCAATGTTCTGTAGACATTGTTTGCAGCAATAGACTCGCCTGATAACAGTTTAATGTGCATTCCTGTCATCGAGTAGGTAATAACCAGTCTCCGCTGATCTCCTTATACCGACGTGAACGTGATAACCCCACGACCTGTGTATATCACTTTGACTTCGACATGCATTGTTTTGGTGTCACCATGACGCCGGTCAGATAATATAAAATTGCGACAGGAATGTGTTAACACAAAATATTCAGAAAAAATTGTATTGTAAGTTTAAACGTGTAAATTGGCCACGATTGAATGTGATTATTTGCAAGACATATTCTTATTCTACTTTATTTTTAGTAAAATCGTAAACACAATACTCAAATAAAAACAGAAATATATGCAAACAAAGGTCCTAGACAATACAGACATATTGTATTGAACGTTAATGTATTTAAACTCAATAATACTGTAACAATATAATCTCAAAATAACCATAATCATATCTAAACAAATCTTTCAATGAACAAATTTGTTTCAGTAAACATCAAATAGTTTGCACCATTACCGACAACCTGTTATGAATCATTTAAAACAATGGTGTTATTCTCACCCCCCGCCCACAATGTAAAAACTTCATCCATAAACACAATACAGTCACACGTACGATGTTAACACAGGACAGTCATACATAAATGTAAACACAAGACAGTCACACGTACGATGTTAACACAGGACAGTCACACATAAAATGTAAACACAAGACAGTCACACATACGATGTTAACACAATACATTCACACATACGATGTAAACACAAGACAGTCACACATACGATGTTAACACAAGACAGTCACACATAAGATGTAAACACAAGACAGTCACACATACGTTGTAAACACAATACAGTCACACGTACGATGTAAACACAATACAGTCACACGTACGATGTTAACACAAGACATTCACACATAAAACGTAAACACAAGACAGTCACACATACGATGTTAACATAAGACAGTCACACATACGATGTTAACATAATACATTCACACAAACGATGTAAACACAAGACAGTCACACATACGATGTTAACACAAGACAGTCACACATAAGATGTAAACACAAGACAGTCACGCATACGTTGTAAACACAATACAGTCACACATACGATGTAAACACAATACAGTCACACGTACGATGTTAACACAAGACATTCACACATAAAACGTAAACACAAGACAGTCACACATACGATGTTAACATAAGACAGTCACACATACGATGTAAACACAAGACAGTCACACATACGATGTTAACACAGTACAGTCACACATAAGATGTAAACACAAGACAGTCACACATACGATGTTAACACAAGACAGTCACACATACGATGTAAACACAAGACAGTCACACATACGATGTTAACACAAGACAGGCACACATGCGATGTAAACACAAGACAGTTACACATAAGATGTAAACACAAGACAGTCACACATACGATGTAAACACGAGACAGTTACACACAAGATGTAAACACAATACAGTCACACATACGATGTAAACACAAGACAGTCACACATACGATGTTAACACAATACAGTTACACATAAGATGTAAACACAAGACAGTCACACATACGATGTTAACACAAGACAGTCGCACATACGATGTAAACACAAGACAGTCACACATACGATGTAAACACAAGACAGTTACACATAAGATGTAAACAAAAGACAGTCACACATACGATGTTAACACAATACATTCACACATACGATGTAAACACAAGACAGTCACACATACGATGTTAACACAAGACAGTCACACATACGATGTAAACACAAGACAGTCACACATACGATGTAAACACAAGACAGTTACACATAAGATGTAAACAAAAGACAGTCACACATACGATGTTAACACAAGACACTCACACATACGATGTAAACACAAGACAGTCACACATACGATGTAAGCACAAACAGTCACACATACGATGTTAACAGAAGACAGTCACACATACGATGTAAACACAAGACAGTCTCACATACGATATAAACACAAGACAGTCACACATCAGATTTAAACACAAGACAGTCATACGTACGATGCAAACACAAGACAGTCACACATACGATGTAAACACAAGACAGTTACACATACGATGTAAACACATAACAGTCACACATAAGATGTAAACACAAGACAGTCACCCATACGTTGTAAACACAATACAGTCACACATACGATGTAAACACAATACAGTCACACGTAAGATGTTCACACAAGACATTCACACATAAAACGTAAACACAAGACAGTCACACATACGATGTTAACATAAGACAGTCACACATAAGATGTAAACACAAGACAGTCACACATACGATGTAAACACAAGACAGTTACACATAAGATGTAAACACAATACAGTCACACATACGATGTAAACACAAGACAGTCACACATACGATGTTAACACAATACAGTTACACATAAGATGTAAACACAAGACAGTCACACATACGATGTTAACACAAGACAGTCACACATACGATGTAAACACAAGACAGTCACACATACGATGTAAACACAAGACAGTTACACATAAGATGTAAACAAAAGACAGTCACACATACGATGTTAACACAAGACATTCACACATACGATGTAAACACAAGACAGTCACACATACGATGTAAGCACAAACAGTCACACATACGATGTTAACAGAAGACAGTCACACATACGATGTAAACACAAGACAGTCTCACATACGATATAAACACAAGACAGTCACACATCAGATTTAAACACAAGACAGTCACTCATAAGATGTTAACCCAAACAGTCACACATACGATGTTAACACAAGACAGTCACACATAAGATGTAAACACAAGACAGTCACACATACAATGTTAACACAAGACAGTCACACATACGATGTAAACACAAGACAGTCACACATACGATGTTAACACAAGACAGTCACACATACGGTGTAAACACAAGACAGTTACACATAAGATGTAAACACAAGACAGTTACACATAAGATGTAAACACAATACACTCACACATACGATGTAAACACAAGACAGTCACACATAAGATGTTAACATAAGACAGTCACACATACGATGTTAACACAAGACAGTCACATATACGATGTAAACACAAGACAGTCACAGATACGATGTAAGCACAAACAGTCACACATACGATGTTAACAGAAGACAGTCACACATACGATGTAAACACAAGACAGTTACACATAAGATGTAAACAAAAGACAGTCACACATACGATGTTAACACAAGACATTCACACATACGACGTAAACACAAGACAGTCACACATACGATGTAAGCACAAGACAGTCACACATACGATGTTAACACAATACAGTTACACATAAGATGTAAACACAAGACAGTCACACATACGATGTTAACACAAGACAGTCACACATACGATGTAAACACAAGACAGTCACACATACGATGTAAACACAAGACAGTTACACATAAGATGTAAACAAAAGACAGTCACACATACGATGTTAACACAAGACATTCACACATACGATGTAAACACAAGACTGTCACACATACGATGTTAACACAAGACATTCACACATACGATGTTAACACAAGACAGTCACACATACGATGTAAACACAAGACAGTCACACATACGATGTAAACACAAGACAGTTACACATAAGATGTAAACAAAAGACAGTCACACATACGATGTTAACACGAGACATTCACACATACGATGTAAACACAAGACAGTCACACATAGGATGTAAGCACAAACAGTCACACATACGATGTTAACAGAAGACTGTCACACATACGATGTTAACACGAGACATTCACACATACGATGTAAACACAAGACAGTCACACATAGGATGTAAGCACAAACAGTCACACATACGATGTTAACAGAAGACTGTCACACATACGATGTAAACACAAGACAGTCTCACATACGATATAAACACAAGACAATCACACATCAGATTTAAACACAAGACAGTCATACGTACGATGCAAACACAAGACAGTCACACATACGATGTAAACACAAGACAGTTACACATACGATGTAAACACATAACAGTCACACATAAGATGTAAACACAAGACAGTCACCCATACGTTGTAAACACAATACAGTCACACATACGATGTAAACACAATACAGTCACACGTACGATGTTAACACAAGACATTCACACATAAAACGTAAACACGAGACAGTCACACATACGATGTTAACATAAGACAGTCACACATAAGATGTAAACACAAGACAGTCACACATACGATGTAAACACAATACAGTCACACGTACGATGTTAACACAAGACATTCACACATACGATGTAAACACAAGACAGTCACACATACGATGTTAACACAAGACAGGCACACATGCGATGTAAACACAAGACAGTTACACATCAGATGTAAACACAAGACAGTCACACATACGATGTAAACACAAGACAGTTACACATAAGATGTAAACACAATACAGTCACACATACGATGTAAACACAAGACAGTCACACATACGATGTTAACACAATACAGTTACACATAAGATGTAAACACAAGACAGTCACACATGCGATGTTAACACAAGACAGTCACACATACGATGTAAACACAAGACAGTCACACATACGATGTAAACACAAGACAGTTACACATAAGATGTAAACAAAAGACAGTCACACATACGATGTTAACACAAGACATTCACACATACGATGTAAACACAAGACAGTCACACATACGATGTAAGCACAAACAGTCACACATACGATGTTAACAGAAGACAGTCACACATACGATGTAAACACAAGACAGTCTCACATACGATATAAACACAAGACAGTCACACATCAGATTTAAACACAAGACAGTCATACGTACGATGCAAACACAAGACAGTCACACATACGATGTAAACACAAGACAGTTACACATACGATGTAAACACATAACAGTCACACATAAGATGTAAACACAAGACAGTCACCCATACGTTGTAAACACAATACAGTCACAAATACGATGTAAACACAATACAGTCACACGTACGATGTTAACACAAGACATTCACACATAAAACGTAAACACGAGACAGTCACACATACGATGTTAACATAAGACAGTCACACATAAGATGTAAACACAAGACAGTCACACATACGATGTTAACACAATACATTCACACATACGATGTAAACACAAGACAGTCACACATACGATGTTAACACAAGACAGTCACACATAAGATGTAAACTCAAGACAGTCACGCATACGTTGTAAACACAATACAGTCACACATACGATGTAAACACAATACAGTCACACGTACGATGTTAACACAAGACATTCACACATAAAACGTAAACACGAGACAGTCACACATACGATGTTAACATAAGACAGTCACACATAAGATGTAAACACAAGACAGTCACACATACGATGTTAACACAATACAGTCACACATAAGATGTAAACACAAGACAGTCACACATACGATGTTAACACAAGACAGTCACACATACGATGTAAACACAAGACAGTCACACATACGATGTTAACACAAGACAGGCACACATGCGATGTAAACACAAGACAGTTACACATAAGATGTAAACACAAGACAGTCACACATACGATGTAAACACAAGACAGTTACACATAAGATGTAAACACAATACAGTCACACATACGATGTAAACACAAGACAGTCACACATACGATGTTAACACAATACAGTTACACATAAGATGTAAACAAAAGACAGTCACACATACGATGTTAACACAAGACAGTCACACATACGATGTAAACACAAGACAGTCACACATACGATGTAAACACAAGACAGTTACACATAAGATGTAAACAAAAGACAGTCACACATACGATGTTAACACAATACATTCACACATACGATGTAAACACAAGACAGTCACACATACGATGTAAGCACAAACAGTCACACGTACGATGTTAACACAAGACATTCACACATAAAACGTAAACACAAGACAGTCACACATACGATGTTAACATAAGACAGTCACACATAAGATGTAAAAACAAGACAGTCACACATACGATGTAAACACAAGACAGTTACACATAAGATGTAAACACAATACAGTCACACATACGATGTAAACACAAGACAGTCACACATAGGATGTTAACACAATACAGTTACACATAAGATGTAAACACAAGACAGTCACACATACGATGTAAACACAAGACAGTCTCACATACGATATAAACACAAGACAGTCATACGTACGATGCAAACACAAGACAGTCATATGCACGATGTAAACACAAGACAGTCACACATACGATGTAAGTCACACATATGATGTAAACACAAGACAGTCACACATACGATGTCAACACAAGACAGTTACACATACGATGTAAGCACAAACAGTCACACATACGATGTTAACACAAAACAGTCACACATAAGATATAAGCACAAGACAGACACACATACGATGTAAACACAAGACAGTCACCCATAAGATGTTAACACAAACAGTCATACATACGATGTTAACACAAGACAGTCACACATACGATGTTCACACATACGGTGTAAACACAAGACAGTTACACATAAGATGTTAACAGAAGACAGTGACACATAAGATGTAAACACAAGACAGTCACACATACGATGTTAACACAAAACAGTCACACATAAGATATAAACACAAGACAGACACACATACGATGTAAACACAAGACAGTCACCCATAAGATGTTAACACAAACAGTCACACATACGATGTTAACACAAGACAGTCACACATACGATGTTCACACATACGGTGTAAACACAAGACAGTTACACATAAGATGTAAACACAAGACAGTTACACATAAGATGTAAACACAATACAGTTACACATAGGATGTAAACACAAGACAGTCACACATACGATGTTAACACAAGACAGTCACACATACGATGTAAACACAAACAGTCACACATACGATGTTAACAGAAGACAGTCACACATACGATGTAAACACAAGACAGTCTCACATACGATGTAAACACAAGACAGTCACACATCAGATTTAAACACAAGACAGTCATACGTACGATGCAAACACAAGACAGTCACACGCACGATGTAAACACAAGACAATCACACATACGATGTAAACACAAGACAGTCACACATACGATGTTAACACAAGACAGTCACACATACGATGTTAACACAAAACAGTCACACATAAGATGTAAACACAAGACAACCACACATACGATGTAAACACAAGACAGTCACCCATAAGATGTTAACACAAACAGTCACACATACGATGTTAACACAAGACAGTCACACATCAGATTTAAACACAAGACAGTCATACGTACGATGCAAACACAAGACAGTCACACATACGATGTAAACACAAGACAGTCACACATACGATGTTAACACAAGACAGGCACACATGCGATGTAAACACAAGACAGTTACACATAAGATGTAAACACAAGACAGTCACACATACGATGTAAACACAAGACAGTTACACATAAGATGTAAACACAATACAGTCACACATACGATGTAAACACAAGACAGTCACACATACGATGTTAACACAATACAGTTACACATAAGATGTAAACAAAAGACAGTCACACATACGATGTTAACACAAGACAGTCACACATACGATGTAAACACAAGACAGTCACACATACGATGTAAACACAAGACAGTTACACATAAGATGTAAACAAAAGACAGTCACACATACGATGTTAACACAAGACATTCACACATACGATGTAAACACAAGACAGTCACACATACGATGTAAGCACAAACAGTCACACGTACGATGTTAACACAAGACATTCACACATAAAACGTAAACACAAGACAGTCACACATACGATGTTAACATAAGACAGTCACACATAAGATGTAAACACAAGACAGTCACACATACGATGTAAACACAAGACAGTTACACTTAAGATGTAAACACAATACAGTCACACATACGATGTAAACACAAGACAGTCACACATACGATGTTAACACAATACAGTTACACATAAGATGTAAACACAAGACAGTCACACATACGATGTAAACACAAGACAGTCTCACATACGATATAAACACAAGACAGTCACACATCAGATTTAAACACAAGACAGTCATACGTACGATGCAAACACAAGACAGTCACATGCACGATGTAAACACAAGACAGTCACACATACGATGTAAGTCACACATATGATGTAAACACAAGACAGTCACACATACGATGTCAACACAAGACAGTTACACATACGATGTCAACACAAGACAGTTACACATACGATGTAAGCACAAACAGTCACACATACGATGTTAACACAAAACAGTCACACATAAGATATAAACATAAGACAGTCACACATAAGATGTAAACACAAGACAGTCACACATACGATGTTAACACAATACAGTCACACATAAGATGTAAACACAAGACAGTCACACATACGATGTTAACACAAGACAGTCACACATACGATGTAAACACAAGACAGTCACACATACGATGTTAACACAAGACAGGCACACATGCGATGTAAACACAAGACAGTTACACATAAGATGTAAACACAAGACAGTCACACATACGATGTAAACACAAGACAGTTACACATAAGATGTAAACACAATACAGTCACACATACGATGTAAACACAAGACAGTCACACATACGATGTTAACACAATACAGTTACACATAAGATGTAAACAAAAGACAGTCACACATACGATGTTAACACAAGACAGTCACACATACGATGTAAACACAAGACAGTCACACATACGATGTAAACACAAGACAGTTACACATAAGATGTAAACAAAAGACAGTCACACATACGATGTTAACACAATACATTCACACATACGATGTAAACACAAGACAGTCACACATACGATGTAAGCACAAACAGTCACACGTACGATGTTAACACAAGACATTCACACATAAAACGTAAACACAAGACAGTCACACATACGATGTTAACATAAGACAGTCACACATAAGATGTAAACACAAGACAGTCACACATACGATGTAAACACAAGACAGTTACACATAAGATGTAAACACAATACAGTCACACATACGATGTTAACACAAGACAGTCACACATACGATGTAAACACAAGACAGTCACACATACGATGTAAACACAAGACAGTTACACATAAGATGTAAACACAAGACCGTCATACATACGATGTTAACACAAGACATTCACATATACGATGTAAACACAAGACAGTCACACATACGATGTAAGCACAAACAGTCACACATACGATGTTAACAGAAGACAGTCACACATACGATGTAAACACAAGACAGTTACACATAAGATGTAAACAAAAGACAGTCACACATACGATGTTAACACAAGACATTCACACATACGATGTAAACACAAGACAGTCACACATACGATGTAAGCACAAGACAGTCACACATACGATGTTAACACAATACAGTTACACATAAGATGTAAACACAAGACAGTCACACATACGATGTTAACACAAGACAGTCACACATACGATGTAAACACAAGACAGTCACACATACGATGTAAACACAAGACAGTTACACATAAGATGTAAACAAAAGACAGTCACACATACGATGTTAACACAAGACATTCACACATACGATGTAAACACAAGACAGTCACACATACGATGTTAACACAAGACAGTCACACATACGATGTAAACACAAGACAGTCACACATACGATGTAAACACAAGACAGTTACACATAAGATGTAAACAAAAGACAGTCACACATACGATGTTAACACGAGACATTCACACATACGATGTAAACACAAGACAGTCACACATAGGATGTAAGCACAAACAGTCACACATACGATGTTAACAGAAGACTGTCACACATACGATGTAAACACAAGACAGTCTCACATACGATATAAACACAAGACAGTCACACATCAGATTTAAACACAAGACAGTCATACGTACGATGCAAACACAAGACAGTCACACATACGATGTAAACACAAGACAGTTACACATACGATGTAAACACATAACAGTCACACATAAGATGTAAACACAAGACAGTCACCCATACGTTGTAAACACAATACAGTCACACATACGATGTAAACACAATACAGTCACACGTACGATGTTAACACAAGACATTCACACATAAAACGTAAACACGAGACAGTCACACATACGATGTTAACATAAGACAGTCACACATAAGATGTAAACACAAGACAGTCACACATACGATGTAAACACAATACAGTCACACGTACGATGTTAACACAAGACATTCACACATAAAACGTAAACACAAGACAGTCACACATACGATGTTAACATAAGACAGTCACACATAAGATGTAAACACAAGACAGTCACACATACGATGTTAACACAATACAGTCACACATAAGATGTAAACACAAGACAGTCACACATACGATGTTAACACAAGACAGTCACACATACGATGTAAACACAAGACAGTCACACATACGATGTTAACACAAGACAGGCACACATGCGATATAAACACAAGACAGTTACACATCAGATGTAAACACAAGACAGTCACACATACGATGTAAACACAAGACAGTTACACATAAGATGTAAACACAATACAGTCACACATACGATGTAAACACAAGACAGTCACACATACGATGTTAACACAATACAGTTACACATAAGATGTAAACACAAGACAGTCACACATGCGATGTTAACACAAGACAGTCACACATACGATGTAAACACAAGACAGTCACACATACGATGTAAACACAAGACAGTTACACATAAGATGTAAACAAAAGACAGTCACACATACGATGTTAACACAAGACATTCACACATACGATGTAAACACAAGACAGTCACACATACGATGTAAGCACAAACAGTCACACATACGATGTTAACAGAAGACAGTCACACATACGATGTAAACACAAGACAGTCTCACACAAGACAGTCACACATCAGATTTAAACACAAGACAGTCATACGTACGATGCAAACACAAGACAGTCACACATACGATGTAAACACAAGACAGTTACACATACGATGTAAACACATAACAGTCACACATAAGATGTAAACACAAGACAGTCACCCATACGTTGTAAACACAATACAGTCACAAATACGATGTAAACACAATACAGTCACACGTACGATGTTAACACAAGACATTCACACATAAAACGTAAACACGAGACAGTCACACATACGATGTTAACATAAGACAGTCACACATAAGATGTAAACACAAGACAGTCACACATACGATGTTAACACAATACATTCACACATACGATGTAAACACAAGACAGTCACACATACGATGTTAACACAAGACAGTCACACATAAGATGTAAACTCAAGACAGTCACGCATACGTTGTAAACACAATACAGTCACACATACGATGTAAACACAATACAGTCACACGTACGATGTTAACACAAGACATTCACACATAAAACGTAAACACGAGACAGTCACACATACGATGTTAACATAAGACAGTCACACATAAGATGTAAACACAAGACAGTCACACATACGATGTTAACACAATACAGTCACACATAAGATGTAAACACAAGACAGTCACACATACGATGTTAACACAAGACAGTCACACATACGATGTAAACACAAGACAGTCACACATACGATGTTAACACAAGACAGGCACACATGCGATGTAAACACAAGACAGTTACACATAAGATGTAAACACAATACAGTCACACATACGATGTAAACACAAGACAGTCACACATACGATGTTAACACAATACAGTTACACATAAGATGTAAACAAAAGACAGTCACACATACGATGTTAACACAAGACAGTCACACATACGATGTAAACACAAGACAGTCACACATACGATGTAAACACAATACAGTCACACATACGATGTTAACACAATACAGTCACACATAAGATGTAAACACAAGACAGTCACACATACGATGTTAACACAAGACAGTCACACATACGATGTAAACACAAGACAGTCACACATACGATGTTAACACAAGACAGTCACACATACGATGTAAACACAAGACAGTTACACATAAGATGTAAACACAATACAGTCACACATACGATGTAAACACAAGACAGTCACACATACGATGTTAACACAATACAGTTACACATAAGATGTAAACAAAAGACAGTCACACATACGATGTTAACACAAGACAGTCACACATACGATGTAAACACAAGACAGTCACACATACGATGTAAACACAAGACAGTTACACATAAGATGTAAACAAAAGACAGTCACACATACGATGTTAACACAATACATTCACACATACGATGTAAACACAAGACAGTCACACATACGATGTAAGCACAAACAGTCACACGTACGATGTTAACACAAGACATTCACACATAAAACGTAAACACAAGACAGTCACACATACGATGTTAACATAAGACAGTCACACATAAGATGTAAACACAAGACAGTCACACATACGATGTAAACACAAGACAGTTACACATAAGATGTAAACACAATACAGTCACACATACGATGTAAACACAAGACAGTCACACATAGGATGTTAACACAATACAGTTACACATAAGATGTAAACACAAGACAGTCACACATACGATGTAAACACAAGACAGTCTCACATACGATATAAACACAAGACAGTCACACATCAGATTTAAACACAAGACAGTCATACGTACGATGCAAACACAAGACAGTCATATGCACGATGTAAACACAAGACAGTCACACATACGATGTAAGTCACACATATGATGTAAACACAAGACAGTCACACATACGATGTCAACACAAGACAGTTACACATACGATGTAAGCACAAACAGTCACACATACGATGTTAACACAAAACAGTCACACATAAGATATAAGCACAAGACAGACACACATACGATGTAAACACAAGACAGTCACCCATAAGATGTTAACACAAACAGTCATACATACGATGTTAACACAAGACAGTCACACATACGATGTTCACACATACGGTGTAAACACAAGACAGTTACACATAAGATGTTAACAGAAGACAGTGACACATAAGATGTAAACACAAGACAGTCACACATACGATGTTAACACAAAACAGTCACACATAAGATATAAACACAAGACAGACACACATACGATGTAAACACAAGACAGTCACCCATAAGATGTTAACACAAACAGTCACACATACGATGTTAACACAAGACAGTCACACATACGATGTTCACACATACGGTGTAAACACAAGACAGTTACACATAAGATGTAAACACAAGACAGTTACACATAAGATGTAAACACAATACAGTTACACATAGGATGTAAACACAAGACAGTCACACATACGATGTTAACACAAGACAGTCACACATACGATGTAAACACAAACAGTCACACATACGATGTTAACAGAAGACAGTCACACATACGATGTAAACACAAGACAGTCTCACATACGATGTAAACACAAGACAGTCACACATCAGATTTAAACACAAGACAGTCATACGTACGATGCAAACACAAGACAGTCACACGCACGATGTAAACACAAGACAGTCACACATACGATGTAAACACAAGACAGTCACACATACGATGTTAACACAAGACAGTCACACATACGATGTTAACACAAAACAGTCACACATAAGATGTAAACACAAGACAACCACACATACGATGTAAACACAAGACAGTCACCCATAAGATGTTAACACAAACAGTCACACATACGATGTTAACACAAGACAGTCACACATCAGATTTAAACACAAGACAGTCATACGTACGATGCAAACACAAGACAGTCACACATACGATGTAAACACAAGACAGTCACACATACGATGTTAACACAAGACAGGCACACATGCGATGTAAACACAAGACAGTTACACATAAGATGTAAACACAAGACAGTCACACATACGATGTAAACACAAGACAGTTACACATAAGATGTAAACACAATACAGTCACACATACGATGTAAACACAAGACAGTCACACATACGATGTTAACACAATACAGTTACACATAAGATGTAAACAAAAGACAGTCACACATACGATGTTAACACAAGACAGTCACACATACGATGTAAACACAAGACAGTCACACATACGATGTAAACACAAGACAGTTACACATAAGATGTAAACAAAAGACAGTCACACATACGATGTTAACACAAGACATTCACACATACGATGTAAACACAAGACAGTCACACATACGATGTAAGCACAAACAGTCACACGTACGATGTTAACACAAGACATTCACACATAAAACGTAAACACAAGACAGTCACACATACGATGTTAACATAAGACAGTCACACATAAGATGTAAACACAAGACAGTTACACATAAGATGTAAACACAATACAGTCACACATACGATGTAAACACAAGACAGTCACACATACGATGTTAACACAATAAAGTTACACATAAGATGTAAACACAAGACAGTCACACATACGATGTAAACACAAGACAGTCTCACATACGATATAAACACAAGACAGTCACACATCAGATTTAAACACAAGACAGTCATACGTACGATGCAAACACAAGACAGTCACATGCACGATGTAAACACAAGACAGTCACACATACGATGTAAGTCACACATATGATGTAAACACAAGACAGTCACACATACGATGTCAACACAAGACAGTTACACATACGATGTAAGCACAAACAGTCACACATACGATGTTAACACAAAACAGTCACACATAAGATATAAACACAAGACAGACACACATACGATGTAAACACAAGACAGTCACCCATAAGATGTTAACACAAACAGTCACACATACGATGTTAACACAAGACAGTCACACATACGATGTTCACACATACGGTGTAAACACAAGACAGTTACACATACGATGTCAACACAAGACAGTTACACATACGATGTAAGCACAAACAGTCACACATACGATGTTAACACAAAACAGTCACACATAAGATATAAACATAAGACAGTCACACATAAGATGTAAACACAAGACAGTCACACATACGATGTTAACACAATACAGTCACACATAAGATGTAAACACAAGACAGTCACACATACGATGTTAACACAAGACAGTCACACATACGATGTAAACACAAGACAGTCACACATACGATGTTAACACAAGACAGGCACACATGCGATGTAAACACAAGACAGTTACACATAAGATGTAAACACAAGACAGTCACACATACGATGTAAACACAAGACAGTTACACATAAGATGTAAACACAATACAGTCACACATACGATGTAAACACAAGACAGTCACACATACGATGTTAACACAATACATTCACACATACGATGTAAACACAAGACAGTCACACATACGATGTAAGCACAAACAGTCACACGTACGATGTTAACACAAGACATTCACACATAAAACGTAAACACAAGACAGTCACACATACGATGTTAACATAAGACAGTCACACATAAGATGTAAACACAAGACAGTCACACATACGATGTAAACACAAGGCAGTTACACATAAGATGTAAACACAATACAGTCACACATACGATGTAAACACAAGACAGTCACACATACGATGTTAACACAATACAGTTACACATAAGATGTAAACACAAGACAGTCACACATACGATGTAAACACAAGACAGTCTCACATACGATATAAACACAAGACAGTCACACATACGATGTTAACACAAAACAGTCACACATAAGATATAAACATAAGACAGTCACACATAAGATGTAAACACAAGACAGTCACACATACGATGTTAACACAATACAGTCACACATAAGATGTAAACACAAGACAGTCACACATACGATGTTAACACAAGACAGTCACACATACGATGTAAACACAAGACAGTCACACATACGATGTTAACACAAGACAGGCACACATGCGATGTAAACACAAGACAGTTACACATAAGATGTAAACACAAGACAGTCACACATACGATGTAAACACAAGACAGTTATACATAAGATGTAAACACAATACAGTCACACATACGATGTAAACACAAGACAGTCACACATACTATGTTAACACAATACAGTTACACATAAGATGTAAACAAAAGACAGTCACACATACGATGTTAACACAAGACAGTCACACATACGATGTAAACACAAGACAGTCACACATACGATGTAAACACAAGACAGTTACACATAAGATGTAAACAAAAGACAGTCACACATACGATGTTAACACAATACATTCACACATACGATGTAAACACAAGACAGTCACACATACGATGTAAGCACAAACAGTCACACGTACGATGTTAACACAAGACATTCACACATAAAACGTAAACACAAGACAGTCACACATACGATGTTAACATAAGACAGTCACACATAAGATGTAAACACAAGACAGTCACACATACGATGTAAACACAAGACAGTTACACATAAGATGTAAACACAATACAGTCACACATACGATGTAAACACAAGACAGTCACACATAGGATGTTAACACAATACAGTTACACATAAGATGTAAACACAAGACAGTCACACATACGATGTAAACACAAGACAGTCTCACATACGATATAAACACAAGACAGTCACACATCAGATTTAAACACAAGACAGTCATACGTACGATGCAAACACAAGACAGTCATATGCACGATGTAAACACAAGACAGTCACACATACGATGTAAGTCACACATATGATGTAAACACAAGACAGTCACACATACGATGTCAACACAAGACAGTTACACATACGATGTAAGCACAAACAGTCACACATACGATGTTAACACAAAACAGTCACACATAAGATATAAACACAAGACAGACACACATACGATGTAAACACAAGACAGTCACCCATAAGATGTTAACACAAACAGTCACACATACGATGTTAACACAAGACAGTCACACATACGATGTTCACACATACGGTGTAAACACAAGACAGTTACACATAAGATGTTAACAGAAGACAGTGACACATAAGATGTAAACACAAGACAGTCACACATACGATGTTAACACAAAACAGTCACACATAAGATATAAACACAAGACAGACACACATACGATGTAAACACAAGACAGTCACCTATAAGATGTTAACACAAACAGTCACACATACGATGTTAACACAAGACAGTCACACATACGATGTTCACACATACGGTGTAAACACAAGACAGTTACACATAAGATGTAAACACAAGACAGTTACACATAAGATGTAAACACAATACAGTTACACATAGGATGTAAACACAAGACAGTCACACATACGATGTTAACACAAGACAGTCACACATACGATGTAAACACAAACAGTCACACATACGATGTTAACAGAAGACAGTCACACATACGATGTAAACACAAGACAGTCTCACATACGATGTAAACACAAGACAGTCACACATCAGATTTAAACACAAGACAGTCATACGTACGATGCAAACACAAGACAGTCACACGCACGATGTAAACACAAGACAGTCACACATACGATGTAAACACAAGACAGTCACACATACGATGTTAACACAAGACAGTCACACATACGATGTTAACACAAAACAGTCACACATAAGATGTAAACACAAGACAACCACACATACGATGTAAACACAAGACAGTCACCCATAAGATGTTAACACAAACAGTCACACATACGATGTTAACACAAGACAGTCACACATAAGATGTAAACACAAGACAGTCGCACATAAAATGTAAACACAAGACAGTCACACATACGATGTTAACACAAAACAGTCACACATAAGATGTAAACACAAGACAACCACACATACGATGTAAACACAAGACAGTCACCCATAAGATGTTAACACAAACAGTCACACATACGATGTTAACACAAGACAGTCACACATCAGATTTAAACACAAGACAGTCATACGTACGATGCAAACACAAGACAGTCACACATACGATGTAAACACAAGACAGTCACACATACGATGTTAACACAAGACAGGCACACATGCGATGTAAACACAAGACAGTTACACATAAGATGTAAACACAAGACAGTCACACATACGATGTAAACACAAGACAGTTACACACAAGATGTAAACACAATACAGTCACACATACGATGTAAACACAAGACAGTCACACATATGATGTTAACACAATACAGTTACACATAAGATGTAAACAAAAGACAGTCACACATACGATGTTAACACAAGACAGTCACACATACGATGTAAACACAAGACAGTCACACATACGATGTAAACACAAGACAGTTACACATAAGATGTAAACAAAAGACAGTCACACATACGATGTTAACACAAGACATTCACACATACGATGTAAACACAAGACAGTCACACATACGATGTAAGCACAAACAGTCACACGTACGATGTTAACACAAGACATTCACACATAAAACGTAAACACAAGACAGTCACACATACGATGTTAACATAAGACAGTCACACATAAGATGTAAACACAAGACAGTCACACATACGATGTTAACACAAGACAGTCACACATACGATGTAAACACAAGACAGTTACACATAAGATGTAAACAAAAGACAGTCACACATACGATGTTAACACAAGACATTCACACATACGATGTAAACACAAGACAGTCACACATACGATGTAAGCACAAACAGTCACACGTACGATGTTAACACAAGACATTCACACATAAAACGTAAACACAAGACAGTCACACATACGATGTTAACATAAGACAGTCACACATAAGATGTAAACACAAGACAGTCACACATACGATGTAAACACAAGGCAGTTACACATAAGATGTAAACACAATACAGTCACACATACGATGTAAACACAAGACAGTCACACATACGATGTTAACACAATACAGTTACACATAAGATGTAAACACAAGACAGTCACACATACGATGTAAACACAAGACAGTCTCACATACGATATAAACACAAGACAGTCACACATCAGATTTAAACACAAGACAGTCATACGTACGATGCAAACACAAGACAGTCACATGCACGATGTAAACACAAGACAGTCACACATACGATGTAAGTCACACATATGATGTAAACACAAGACAGTCACACATACGATGTCAACACAAGACAGTTACACATACGATGTAAGCACAAACAGTCACACATACGATGTTAACACAAAACAGTCACACATAAGATATAAACACAAGACAGACACACATACGATGTAAACACAAGACAGTCACCCATAAGATGTTAACACAAACAGTCACACATACGATGTTAACACAAGACAGTCACACATACGATGTTCACACATACGGTGTAAACACAAGACAGTTACACATAAGATGTTAACAGAAGACAGTGACACATAAGATGTAAACACAAGACAGTCACACATACGATGTTAACACAAAACAGTCACACATAAGATATAAACACAAGACAGACACACATACGATGTAAACACAAGACAGTCACCTATAAGATGTTAACACAAACAGTCACACATACGATGTTAACACAAGACAGTCACACATACGATGTTCACACATACGGTGTAAACACAAGACAGTTACACATAAGATGTAAACACAAGACAGTTACACATAAGATGTAAACACAATACAGTTACACATAGGATGTAAACACAAGACAGTCACACATACGATGTTAACACAAGACAGTCACACATACGATGTAAACACAAACAGTCACACATACGATGTTAACAGAAGACAGTCACACATACGATGTAAACACAAGACAGTCTCACATACGATGTAAACACAAGACAGTCACACATCAGATTTAAACACAAGACAGTCATACGTACGATGCAAACACAAGACAGTCACACGCACGATGTAAACACAAGACAGTCACACATACGATGTAAACACAAGACAGTCACACATACGATGTTAACACAAGACAGTCACACATACGATGTTAACACAAAACAGTCACACATAAGATGTAAACACAAGACAACCACACATACGATGTAAACACAAGACAGTCACCCATAAGATGTTAACACAAACAGTCACACATACGATGTTAACACAAGACAGTCACACATAAGATGTAAACACAAGACAGTCGCACATAAGATGTAAACACAAGACAGTCACACATACGATGTTAACACAAAACAGTCACACATAAGATGTAAACACAAGACAACCACACATACGATGTAAACACAAGACAGTCACCCATAAGATGTTAACACAAGACAGACACACATAAGATGAAAATATTCTTTGATTCCCATCGAGTTATATATTTTTATAAAGCTTATTTTTCAAATAAATATTCCAACAAAAAATGGAACCGTCTAATCACGTGATCACTGTGCAAATAGAGAGGAATTATTTTCGAAGAAACCGAAATACAACATCGTCAAGGTTGTTTTGAAATATGATAGCCGAGTTTACAAATGCGAGAGTTATGTTATGTTTTCTAAAATCAAAGTGGTATACAAACTATCTTTACCAGATTTCATTAGCAGCTATCAGAGAATACCTATGCCGGAAATCACCGTCGTGGAGCAGCTGGGAGTGTCTGTAGACTAATCCCAAATACTAAACTCATAAATCTTATGTAAGATTTACTATAATTAGACATAGTCTTTACCTTGCCGTTTATTCGGTGTTATTTGCTTACTTAATTCCAAATACTGATGCGTGAAAAATCACAAAAAACATCAAAATGTATTATCCTCTTGAACTATCGCTACAATTGTTTTTTTTTCTAGTTGAATACATGCTTTATATATTCTTATAAGAGAGTGTGGAAAAAAAGTATATTTGATATTTTCAAAGTAAGAAACTTCTACTATATCCTTAAAGCGCGGTAGTCGTCACGCTGCGCATGTGTGAGATATATGGGTCTCATATAAACAAAGATGGCGACTTTGACTGTTGCGCAGATCAACGAGTACGAACTGAGACGTTTCCAAGCTTTGATAGTAATTTTCATGTTATTGGAAGGCATCGAAGGAATCGTCGGCGGTAATCAGTGCAATTCGCGCCCAGGTCAAACCTCATACTTGTGATTTCCATTTGAAGAGCGCATTGGATTGTGGGAAAATCAATGTTTATCAATACAAATATGGCACATGCGCAGCGCGACGACTACCGCGCTTTAAGTAACTGATCTAGTTAATAAATGAATTATTCTCTTAATGAGAGAGAAATTATATGTTCTGTATATATTGCACATGATCAGCAGTGGTTAACTGTGAACGATTATGCCAGTGAGAAGAAGAGCTGTATGCAAATTAGGTATGATTTCAACATTTGAATAATAACATTCTCCGATGCATTTAGAAAAGTCAGTTAAGTAAAATATCAAGTTCTTTGATGATTCCTTTTATGGTGATGTCCTTCCGCGGAGATTGGCAGCGACGAATTAATTCCCATACACCGTCACTATACTTATATGGCTTAATCGACCCCAAAGTTGACACGGCAGTGGCAGGAACCTGGAGTCCAAACATCCATAGCATCAACTCAGCAATTTTGTCGATGTCCAAGTTTGGCCCCTGACCACGAAGAACTTCAAAGTTTCCACTGCATATATTCAGTTTCGCTTGATTGTCATCCATTAACTGTATCAAAACAAAATAGTTGAGCACCTAGTACATACAATTGTTTTACTGAAAATAAGTGGAATAATTCGACCTATCAGTATGATAGGGTATTTGAAATTTCCTACTTGACCTTAAATTTGGATCATAATACATCTGACACATCAAAATATTTTTGTTCCCAATTTTGCCTTGACATTTAACTGATCTTGGCATGATAGTGAAATAGTGTGACTCATCAATACGCGGAATGTTAGCAGTAATATATGACGTTTTCAAATTTGAACTAGCTTTGACCTAACCTCGTCATTTTAAAATTTGGCCAATCAAAGGAGACGTATCATTTTGTATTTGACTCTTATAATAGTACTCACCAAAACCTGTTTGGCTGCAAGGTTGTTATATATGAAGCCACTGGAATGAATCGCATCTAAACCACACACAACATCACGCATCACTGACAATTTCTGGTGAGTAGACAAGCCAGAGTTTGCCTTATCCAAACTGGTAGCTGCCCGCTCCGTCACCACTTGTAACACATCGGGGTTTGGCATAGTCCATCCATATATTCCAATTAGATGGCTACTTCGCTTGCAATTACTAAAATAAAGACAGAATATGATTCAAGTTATTATTCAAACCATTCTTATATTATTCCCAGGTGATATACGCATAAACATAAAGTTTAGCAACAATGGAATAGATATTTTGAAAAATTCATATTATACATACTATGCATAGTATAGACTGGTGATACTCTCCATCCATGACTCATCACTGATACGTTGAATTACACGCATGATATACTGTGTTTCATTTATAAAACTCCAGCTCTTATCACACAAATGCAATGTGCAATTTTGGCCACGATACAGTAATTTCCCTCTCTTTAGCTCGCCTCTTGTAACTTCAAATTTAATTCCATGGTTCTCGATTTCTAATTGTGCCAGCATTGATAAAACCCTTGATGCAGATGCGCCTAGGTGTTCTCTGCTCTGTATCTGTATATCCTCTTTGAAGAATTCGATCTGTTTCAGTGATGTTTCAAACGTTGTATGGTAGCTCTCCATTTTATTCTTACATGCATCCACCACGCTGTCAGCTAGTCGATTTGCATCCAGCTGCGAAATCAATATGTTGACAACTGCTGTTCGTGCCGGTGACCCACGTGGATTATTCCTTTTCTCCTGTAGAGCAATCTCGATGATTGCTAGGAGGGAATAGGTATTCTGCAATTCAAACCTCAAGTTCTCTCTAGCTGCAGACACCAGCGCGTATACCAGGTTGGTAAGAGAGAATCCAGTGGCTTCTTTGTAGTCATTGTCGTTACCAACAAACTGATAAATGGATTCTAGGTTTCTCTTCAAAGTAGGATTATCTAAAGCCTCCATGGTTTCCACAACTTTTGGCAGCAGATCACAGGACGCTTCATTTTCAAGCAAATTATCTACTTGTACTTCAACGTTGTTTGAAACACTGTTAACGATTATGTTGCGAAGTTCGTGACAGAGGGTGTGCATTTGTGAAAAGTTTCCTCCACTTGGTACACCATTCGGATACTTTTCTGTTACATCAGGGTGTAGCAACAACAGTTCGTAGGCAGTTATCTTATTGAGCACTAGTTTTGGAGCCATTTCCATCGC
This sequence comes from Saccoglossus kowalevskii, assembly GCF_978046115.1. Classification (NCBI taxonomy): domain Eukaryota; kingdom Metazoa; phylum Hemichordata; class Enteropneusta; family Harrimaniidae; genus Saccoglossus; species Saccoglossus kowalevskii. The sequence continues at coordinate 20,685,345 of NC_140644.1, read as the reverse complement.
ATCTTGTCTCGCTTTGTCAATTGCAACTGCAATTATTTGTTTCAATTGTTCGTTTTTCGCTTCCACGAATGTTGTTGAACGTTGATAGATATCCAGTTCTGCTGACCGAGCACTTTGTAGAACTCGTGCCATTTCCTTCTCTTCTATTTGTAATTCTTCGTGTTTCTGCGAGATGCAGTAGAAACATCGTCCATGACATCTCATCAGCGCGCACACTGCAATAGATATCTGTTCCATCAAATAAGAATCTAAGCTCTTTGACATGTCGATTTTGAAACTTTCAAATGCTTCTGTGAATTTCCTGAGGTTAGCACATTTGCCTTTTGTACGTGCCTCTTTCACTTTTCTCATAGACAAGGCATTGAATGTTCCTAAATAGGACCGATCATCAAGAAGTAGATGCTCCTTCAGCTGGTCACGCACTTTTGTTGCGATTGACATGATCTTATCATCTTTACATCCGTCTTCCTCATCCTCGCCCTCCTCTGTATCAGATTCTTTATCCATTTCAGCGGCTTTTGCATCATTGTCGATTTTGTTACACACATAAAAAAATTTTGTTCTTGGACATCTTTCTTTAAAGTATTGGATGTTTTTGCGATCCTAATATGAAATACAAAATTCATTATACATTTATTACTAATGTCGTTGAAGAGTGTCACAAAGTACTGCTTCGCTGCTAGTGTGTTGTAATATCTGTTTCTCAAATTAGCTTTCAAAACATTATTCAATACAGATTTGTCTGCATTTTTACTGATATAACTTGACCGTCACAATGTCATTTTGACTTACAGCTGCAGCTTATTTATATAAATCGCTATTTAACGGAATGCATAAGGTTATGTCAGACCTAATGCAAAAATGCGAGCGCCCCCTGGTGTTTCTTACAAATCACTACACACTTATGAATTATATTTCGAATAAGTCATATAATCCATATTAAATGAAATATTCTGATCCATTCATACTCACGTCTGGTCGTAAAAAACATTTCCCGTCAATGACATAGATTAATATTGGTATCTCGTTCTTCGAAATAACTTCGTTTACCACTTTATTCAGCGTTTCGTTTTCGTTACGCCCTGGGGAATCAATTAACTCAACGCCATATTTCAAAAGTTCGTGATTCAATCCGATTATCACAGTCTGAAATACACAAGCGGATTTACCACGATCTTCCTCTTTCAATATAACTAGCTCTTTCAGCATATCGCGACCGGTTCTGTCCCCCCAGAAATCATTGCCCGATAGTGGTCTTTTAGATCCAGGGACCTCTTTGCCTGTCTGGTCGTTGAGGCTAACATACGGAGTATCCGAGTATTTGATCCATATGATTCGCGACGTACATGTTATGTCAGCAACAGGTACAACTTGCACACCAAGCATCTCGTTAATTAGTGAACTCTTGCCACAATTCTTCTCACCGATCACAGCTATGACCGTTTTACTCGACAGCGTGTCGTTGATACTCTTTTCTTCGTCTCCAGTGATCAGTGAACTGCTTGTGCCGAAATGTTCGCGAAGCGGTGATTCGAATTTTTTGGTTTGTTTTACCAGTTCTACTAATCTTCTAAATAGTTTATCTCTTTTCTTGCAAACAGCATCCATCGTGTGTCACTATTCGAATTTCAAATAGATATTAAGCGTGATTTCATTCGAACAGCCGAGCTTCACTAGCTTGCGCGCGTGTGGATATTAAATAGCGTTTGCGACATCTCGTGATTCTGTATGGATTAGCATACTCGTAAAAACTTTGAAACATGTACTGCATCATAAATTACTGTGTATTCAATGACTAGGTACAGTTTCATGCAAATAATCACATGCAAAATCGAATATGCACAGCATGCATGTTAGCTTTGTTTGATAACTATTAATTATTCCACACTGGATATTATGGGATACATACGAGATGTTTTGGTGTTGAAACACTTTGAACACTATTATGTTTCTGCAATTTATCTACAATTTATTGTTAATTGTTAATTTCTCACAGACTACACTTCTGTGGTGAACACTAACATAAAATATGCCCTTAACGTTTCAAGAAACAGCATTTATCAGCAGCAGAAATCAAACAGCGCCCTCCTATTCTACAACCAACGTCATCGATGGACTTACCCCTACTTCAAATATGAACCAATCCAAAACAAGGAATACGTAGAAGTCAAGTCAATAGGTTATATATTGACAGAACTTTTAGTTAAGGTAGAGATGCAGGTTCGTGGGCACTTGGGAGTGACATTTTTTTTTTTTTTTTTTGCTTTTTATTATCCAAAAAGTCTTGGCTATAGACTGTTGAAATTTTGTAGAATTGTGAATAGTGGAACATACTCAAAAGACGATTTTAAAATATAGATAACAGGTGCAAACATTCTCTCTTTTGAATGCTTAGCAAGATTTAGCAAAGCTGTACATAAATAATAAAAAAGAAACATGATGAAAAAATGAAATGACGGGATCTCCATATTATGCACTATATTTAACTTTTTACAAAACGATAATACATTTAAATTTGAAACTGTAATAGCCAATTTAATTATGAGCATTAGCAAACTCTTACTGAGTGAATTGTTATGCAAATTAGCAATTATCTCAGCTTCTTTTTAGTGCACATTCCAGAACTTTAAAAAAATAGCTCCTAATCGCTTTGACCTTTTGTTTTGAAATTTTCACAAATGATTGACAGTGTGGTTATTTTCAAAACGCCGTCGGGGCATTGTTGTTAGTTGAATAGTGTTACAGCAATCATACAGACAACTAGCCTGGGTGTTAATTTATGCATAAACTTGAAGTAGTGAAATTTGAGCTGCTGCCCTACAAAATTGACAACTGGTAGACAGTTTTCAAGACAGCGCTTTCTTCACAGTAAACACATGTACCCATAAACCAATTTTGACAGGAAACAGAAGCATGGTTTAGAAGCTATTTTTTTAAATTACTTTTGACCACAAAAACACATTTTTGTGCATATTTGAAACTACAGTGTCCATAAAATAAAATACTAACAAAACTTTAAAATTCATACAATAAGCTTTCCGAAAATATATAGTTTTGTGGACAAGGGAGGTCATCTTGGTTTCCTAATTAACTAATTAAAATACCTGTCAGGTAAACTGCATCTCTACCTTAACAATCTCATTATTAAGAAAGATACATTGCGGAAACAAACTCTTAACTGCTAGATAATGTCCTTTATTCTTGATAAATATATCTATAGACCTTACATAGTTTAACACATTCTGTCTGAACCCTGTACATTTCTCAGTTGTAATTTTCAGATTTGTAATACCTGACTTATAAAACAAAGTATGTTTTATTTTTGTTTATTACAAAGCCCCAAACTTGTTTCAGTTCAAACTGTTGATGCACGTTCCATGATTAAGTCATAGCAAACATTTAATTCGAAGTTTAAACTAATGTAACCGTGTGACGCACGACATCTCGACTAAATAAACAAAATTTTGGGAGGGCAAATAATAGCATTACAATTCTCGAAGGCGCACATTCATCTCAGCGACGTGTTCTTTGAATCCTTGAAATACGAATGAAGGGTACAATGGCGATACAATTCTGCATGGGGTTATTTAGACAGGCAAACACAATGGTTTGCTTTTCCACACAATGACCTCGGGGACATTTTGTACGGCTACACTGATAGGTCAGTGATAGCTTGTCTCTGCCTACACGCATAGATTAATATCCTTACAACAATCTTTATGCAAACATTTAACAAATGTTAATTCAATTCACTTGAAAACAACTGTGAGCTTGGGGGGGGGGGAATTTCCACCAATTCAAAATTGGCGATCCTTTACATTTATGCGTTGAATGCAATAGTATTTATTTAAAATAAATTTCGCAACTTCGTGTTTAGTGACTTACAATGTACAAGGTCTCCATAAATCAACAGAGTTGATCATATTTCAATTTAACGATACATACATTATCAAACACACCAGTGCAATACAATTCGCCTCACAAGTTTTATATTTTTAATGAACCTTGACTTTAGTTCACATATTCAATGCTCACCAAATATTCTAGGGTCATACCTAAAGATTCCATATTTAATCTAAGTTCGGTATTAGTCATATAATTTATCCGCAATATAATATACGTCCCTTGTATATTCACTTGGATAATATATTCACACTTACTTATTGTGACCAATTTTACTAGAACACATTGAAGAAAAGCGACAATTGGCGGTGGTACCATTTTGTTCATAGAATATACCATAATACCTTCTAAGAAATCTAAAATGAACAATTTTCTTTCACAATGTGGTGCCCCAGTACATGATGTCATGATTTAAAAAGGAGATATATTGGAGGAAAAAACGGAAAACACACCTCATCCTTTTTAACATATGCATGTTTTCTGAAGTAATCCAGTATTATATTATTTTTAATTAAGCAACAACGCAATTCTCTACTTGACGAACTCATTAAATGAATTATCTCTTACTGACAGAAATATTCACTGAAAATATTGCACATGAATAGCAGTGCTTCACTGTGAACGATTATGTCATGAATGAAGACAGGTGCATATACAATAGTTAGTTAAGTAAAATATTGAGTTCTCCGATTATCCCTTTTATGGTGATGTCCTTACGTGAAGGTAAGCAGCGACGAATTAATTTCCATACATCTTCACTGCACCCAGCTGGCCTAATCAGCCCAACAGATGACACGGCAGTGGCAGGAACCTGGAGTCCAAACATCCATAGCATCAACTCAGCAATTTTGTCGATGTCCAAGTTTGGCCCCTGACCACGAAGAACTTCAAAGTTTCCACTGCATATATTCAGTTTCGCTTGATTGTCATCCATTAACTGTATCAAAACAAAATAGTTGAGCACCTAGTACATACAATTGTTTTAATGAAAATAATTGGAATAATTCGACCTATCAGTATGATAGGGTATTTGAAATTTCCTACTTGACCTTAAATTTGAATCATAATACATCTGACACATCAAAATATTTTTGTTCCCAATTTTGCCTTGACATTTAACTGATCTTGGCATGTTAGTGAAATAGTCTGACTCATCAATACGCGGAATAGCAGTAATATATGATGTTTCAAATTTGAACTTGCCTTGACCTAACCTCATCATTTTAAAATTTGGCCAATCAAAGGAGACGTGTTATTTTGTCCTTGGCACTGATAATAGTACTCACCAAAACCTGCTTGGGTGCGAGGTTGTTATATATGAACCCACTGGAATGAATCGCATCTAAACCACACACAACATCACGCATTACTGACAATTTCTGGTGAGTGGACAAGCCAGAGTTTGCCTTATCCAAACTGGTAGCTGCCCGCTCTGTCACCACTTGTAATACATCGGAGTTTGTCATAGTCCATCCATATATTCCAATTAGATGGCTACTTCGCTTGCAATTACTAAAAAAATAAAGATAGAATAAAATTCAAGTTATTAATCAAACCATTCTTATATTATTCGCAGGTGATATACGCATAAAATATATAGATATTTTGATAAATTGATATTATACATACTATGCATAGTATAGACTGGTGATACTCTCCATCCATGACTCATCACTAATACGTTGAATTACACGCATGATATACTGTGTTTCATTTATAAAACTCCAGCTCTTATCACACAAATGCAGTGTGCAATTTTGGCCACGATACAGTAATTTCCCTCTCTTTAGCTCGCCTCTTGTAACTTCAAATTTAATTCCATGGTTCTCGATTTCTAATTGTGCCAGCATTGATAAAACCCTTGACGCGGATGCGCCTAGGTGTTCTCTGCTCTGTATCTGTATCTCCTCTTTGAAGAATTCGATCTGCTTCATTGATGTTTCAAACGTTGTATGGTAGCTCTCCATTTTTTTCTTACATGCATCCACCACGCTGTCAGCCAGTCGATTTGCATCAAGCTGCGAAATCAATGTGTTGACAACTGCTGTTCGTGCTGGTGACCCACGTGGATTCTTCCTGTTCTCCTGTAGAGCAATCTCGATGATTGCTAAGAGGGAATATGTATGCTGCAATTCAAACCTCAAGTTTTCTCTAGCTACAGTCACCAGGGCGTATACCAAGTTGGTAAGAGAGGATCCAGTGGCTTCTTTGTAGTCATTGTCGTTACCAACAAACTGATAAATGGATTCTAGGTTTCTCTTCAATGTAGGATTATCTAAAGCCTCCATGGTTTCCACAACTTTTGGCAGAACATCTCGACATATTTCATTTTCAAGCAAGTCGTCTACCCGTACTTCAACATTTCTGGAGACATTGTTAACAATTATGTTACGGAGTTCGTGACAGAGGGTGTGCATCTGGGAAAAGTTTCCCCCACTAGGTACACCATTCGGATATCTTTCAGTTACATCGGGGTGTAACAAAAAAAGTTCATATGCAGTTATTTTATCTAGCGCTAGTTTTGGAGCTTTTTTCATGGCATCTTGTTTTGCATTGTCAATTTCGTTTTTGATAATTTCTCTTATTTTGCCCCTTTTTGCTTCAACAAATGATGCTAGACGATTATAGAGATCCAGTTCTGCGGTCTGTGCGTCCCCAAGTACCCGAGTCATTTCATCTTCTTCTTTTTGCAGTATTTCCTGTTTCTGGGAGATGCAGTAGAAACATCGTCCATGACATCTCATCATCGCACACACTGCAATAGAAAGCTGTTCTTTCAAATGATAGTCCAAACTTCTGGCCAAGTTGACTTTGAAACTTTCAAAATCCTCTACAAAGTTCCTAAGCTCTGCATGTTTGCATTTAGTTCGTGCCTCTTTCACCTTCTTCATAGCAAGGCCATGGTATTTCGGCGTTAAAGAGTAGTCATCTAGAATTTGATGCTCTTTCAATTGGTCCCGTACTTTTGTTTTGATTAATTCCGGTCTGTTTACTAAATCATTCTCATCAGAATCAGAATCTGAATCAGAATCCATAGCAGCTGCTTTCTCGTCAACGTCTACCTTGTTACAAACATAAAACAGCTTCGTTCTGGGGCATCTATCTTTATAATACTGAATACTTGCACGATCCTGTAAAAATAGAAACAACATTTGACAACTTATTCTCTGAAAATTACAGATGGTTGAATTCTTTGTACTTTATCACGTGCTCTGTTCTTACTCTGTGAGTCACAATTTCCCGTAATTGGTATAAATTTCTAATGAACCATGGGCGGTTTTATCACAGTCCCAGGTAAACATTATCAGCACAAACGTAACAATAATTCTCCCCCACACTGAAAATTTGATTGGATAGTCATATTCTATTTTAATCATATATTATATTTTGATACAGAAATGTATAATATTTATATACACTCACCCCTGGTCGTAATGCCATTTTCCCGTCAATGACGTAGATCAGAATTGGTAACACTTTCTTCAAGACAACATCGTCCACAACTTTATTTAGCATGTTGTTTTCATTCCGCCCTGGGGAATCAATAAACTCGATGCCATGTCTTAGAAGTTCGTGATTCAGTCCAATCACCACAGTCTGGAAAACCAACGCAGCGTTATCGCGGTCTTCCTGTTTTAAAATAGCCAGCTCTTTCAGCCTTCGCTTATCAGCATCGTTTTTCCAGAAATCCAATCCTGACAGCGGTTTTCTGGATCCAGGAATCTCTTTACCTTTGGGGTCTTGGAGGCTCATATAGGGAGAGCTTGCATATTTGATCCATATGATTCGGGACGTGCAAGTTGTGTCAGCGACAGGTACAACTTGCAAACCCAGCATCTCGTTAATGAGCGAACTCTTGCCACAGTTCTTCTCGCCAATCACAGCAATGATTGTTTTACACAGGAGTGTTTCGTTGATACCCTGTTCCTCGCTCTTATTGATCAGTGAAATACTTGTACCAAATAAGTCACGAATCGATGTCTCCAGCTGTTTGGTCTTTTCGACCAGTCCCATAACTCGGTCGACTCGTTCATCTCGTTTCTTAAACACGGCGTCCATCTTGAATACCAGGGTATACAACGTCAATAGAAACAGCAATGTCTGTTCCTTGTCACATAATCAGCGCGATTGAATATTGCTAGGTCAGTCTTTGTGTGTAACACAAGCTATTGTGCAAGCACAGCCATTCCAGGTAGGGCTGGCAAATTGCCAAGGTCAGCCTCGTGATCGTCTGTCATTTGCCGGGGTTTATGGGAACGGGAATTCCCCTTATATTAACCTAGTATTTGCTGCCGTATACGTACATAACATTAATGTGGAAAAACCCAAATACTGGTTTCCATGGTTACAAAAAACAACTAATCTAACAGTTTGTGTCCAATCCCCGTTATGGTGTGTATACCCAACATTTCGACTTATAACTTATAAACGTATAAATGCCGAGTCAACTTTATTTAGTAGCGGTATATCGACAGTGTATGTCCTGTACATTGGGGGCGCTACAGCGGTTACTTCTTGTATACCGTGAAAATAACACATTTATTATTGTTGGTGAATTATCAAAGTGCTACCACGATCGTTGGATCTTAGGACATGTTATGACAAGTTTTCCTCTGTAAACGCCCGGCGTATTTGACAACATGGCTTGCGAGCGAAACACATTGAACAAGAGAGCTAAGACTCTACGAGATTTGTACAGAGAAACACTCATGTGTTATGATGACTTGAAACAAAAGGGTCAGCTTAGTAGTGACGCGGGTGAAGCTTTATTATCAGCTGATGAAGTCACATTTCTCGAAGATACACTTAAACAGACGCCATGCGTTGTATTGTTTGGGGAGTTGAACAGCGGTAAAAGCAGTCTAGTCAACGCGCTTCTCAGGGAGAAAGTGGCTCCCCGCGGCGAACTTCCGTGTACGGCGAGGTTGGTAACATTCAAGTATTCAGAAACCCCCTTTATATTGCTACGAGACAAGCATGGAATTGAGAGGAAAAGGGAAACACTCGATCATGAACGAAATAACATTAAACGATGGATCGTACTCAATGACGATGAACGACGAGATCAAACTGAAGTAAGTTTGGCCGTAGACGTCGCTATTGAAAACCCACTTCTCAAAGATGGCATGCTGGAAATAATTGACACGCCTGGGCTCAACGAAAATAAGGAACTGAATAACGTCGTCGCCGAAATGTGTAACAAAAGACGTTTGCTTCCGTTATTGGTATACGTTATAGATGGGAATTATGGAGTATGCAGTCCTGTAAGCACAATTTATGTTTTATCCCATATATCGTGAAAATTGCAATAAAACAGTACCGTATTGTATATCTCCATATTAGGTGGTAATGATAAACTCATTAATCTGATTGGTCCGTGTGAGCAGACTGTAATTTCGACATCATCTCAAAATACGCCTATTCCTCAAAATGTTGGTGGCTTGATAAATATATTTCTCTTGAATGACTATTAATTATATAATTAATACTTTCACATGCTAGTTTAAATGCATATGTATTACAAAGTCGCATACACGTGAAGCTCAGTTTATGATTCGTCCAAAATGAACTTGTCTGGCATGAAGAGTTTGTTTTATTCAAGTCGTATGATATTTCCCACGGATTGTTTAAGTGTCGGATCCATCACTGAACAGATTAGTGCTGTGACGGCGTAGGCCGAGGCAACTTTCTGATGTACTGAACATCTTTCCCCGTCAACAAATTATTCTCTAGTTAGACCATCTATAGATGCTGACCACACAGGACCACACAAACAACTAATACAGAGATCCATCAGTCGTAATTTTGTTTGTGTTTATGCAAAGCACCATAGATCGTCATATTGCATTTACATAAACGATTGCATTCCTTGAACGCCGTTTATATATATATATATGCATCTCGGGATGTATTGTTAAACATATTATTGACCGACGTTGACGTAACAATAAGTGTTATTATAACAAATAAATAAGCACGCGATAAGCAATTAAGTAATCGAGTTGACTGGATTGTATTTATTGACCTCGACTCAATAAAGAGTTTTATTCACCGCCGCGTGATCTCGTTTTGACCAATCGGCGTGACTATCAGGAATATCATGCATTGTCCGCCATATTTACTAGTTGCAGATTAAAAATGCACGTGTGTAATTAATCAAGAAGTGAAATATATATACAAATAAACAACTATCTAGGTATATCAAGAGAAATAAAGTGGAATGGAAGTTTTAGCTGGAGAGGGTCTGGTTTATACATGAATTGATACTTACAAGAAAATCGAATCCTGGAAATAATTTGGCAAGAAAACTCGGTTACAAATATGACGAGCGTTTTACATACCATTGTTGGTAATAAACTCGAACGACGAGCTTAACCATCCTGATTGTGAACTATAAACCGTTATTTTGAATCTGATAGATGTGTTTATTGGTAAAATGTCCTCAAATCTTTTTATTTTAACTTCGCTCATGAATTGACGCAGTTCAAACGCCGCAGTTTGGATAATACTCTATACATTGCGGTTGTACGTTAATGTTTTTTCCTTTCATTCGACGGAAATCAACTCAACTGGCCTATAATAATTTAATTTGTATTATAATTGTTCATGTTCAGGTGGATTTAACAGTTAAGTAGTGTTGAAGATATAGTGGGCAATCGATTCCCTTCGAGTTTTAATTCGCTGTATGTTCACTGCTCGTTTATCGTATATTGGTAACATGTGATAACGATCTCTACATAGTGATTCTGCATTACAGAATCTTTTTTCCCACTTCGCATCTGATAACACACAACAGATATTATGGTAGTCCAATAGAAAATTAATGGCTTATTTCGCGCAATTACGTGCTGCCTTATTTTTCGTACATACTTTTATTCCATGAACCGATTCAATATGGCCGAATTTTGGTGGCCATTTTGTTTGCAATTCCTGGTGCGTATACTCGACACACCTGCATCGATAAGGTTCAAACTACACACGCAAACCTTTTATCGCAATAATGCACATGCATTGTTATGAATATTAAACGAATACAATTCACCGGAGCCATATCTCACACATGCCTGACCCAATCAAATCTAAACTTCAAACATCAAGTATACGGTATAATACGATATCAGGTATAATAATAACTTGTTTTTTTGTTTTGTTCTCAACAGGATAGAAAAAATATTGAAAATCTGACAAAAGAATGTCCAAATTCCGTTATTATCTATGTGTGCAGTAAAATCGACAAGTGTTCAAAGGCTGAGATGCACAACAAACCAGACGATGACGAATTAGACGATGCGAGCGACCAACTAGTTGAGTTGACACCAGAACAAAAGATGGAAGGGGTATATAAAACATTGGTAAATGAGGGAGTGATTGATACGAATGGCGGTGATATGCTGAATTGTAAATACTTCCACGGGGTCTCAACGAAACGAATTGAGCAGTTACGAAAGCATTCTAAAGAAGACATGAAATCCGAGGATGGTTTGTTCGTGCGGAATTTCAATCGATTTGAAGAGCACATTGTAGAATACGTTCGCAGTAGTTTAGATAGTCACTTTCGCCAAGCACTCAGAATACTACTTTGCAGTTATGAAGGTTGTTTGAGTTTCCTGTTTCAAAAAGAGCTCAACCTGGCACAAGAGCTAGAAACCGTGCCAAAACTCCTCGACAAGGCAAAGATGGCAGAGAATGAATTGACTCAGGTGTTGTTAGATTTTATCAGCAGCGCAGAAACGCATATGAAGTTGGTCGATGTTGTCAGGGGAGCCATACAGAGAGTAAAACCTGATGTTTTGAAAGATGCCATGGAAAGGAAACTGCCAGACAAATTTGTTTATGACGAACTCGCCAATGAACCAGAGCTGAGCCATTTAACGATGATTATCCGGTCTTTGACTGATAGTAAGTCGATTACTGCGCATGCGTTCTGTCGAGATATTTGCTACGTCATTGTTAACAGAGTTACAAACGAAACCCACAAAGAAACCAAGAAACTGCTGAAGGATGAATTCTCAACTACATTAAAGCGTGTCCTGCTGACCATAGCCACGCTGCAAATGCCTGGCCTATCCGGAGTCCTGGAAAAAGACCATATCTATGGTGAACAAGAAGAGGACTCGGATAAAAATACGACTTTGGCACTTTTGGTGAGAATGGTGAATTCTATATCCACGGGAATAAGACTAGCAGTGGTTAAAGAGCTGAACGAAACTTATAGCGTAGCCGACATAGCCGTGCGAGTTGAGCTTCTAAAGAAGCAGCTTGGGAAGAAAAACGAGAGGAGTCTAAGAAAGGAGCTGGCTACAGGACTCGTTGATGTATTGAAGCCAACTAGACTAGCCGATGCCATACGGAACGCCTGTCAGCTTCACATCAATACAACACACAATAATTTCGTCAGGTCACATGAAAGACTGTGCACTCTAAACAGGGAGTTATGTCAACGATCACAAAAACAGAAAAATGAAATAACCGATTTTTTTGTCCCAATGTTGTCAGATCTGGAAGTACGTTGCCGTGCACTGGAGTACGAAATCCTGTACGGCGTCCCTATGGTCGGCTGCAAAAAAATCGGAACGGGAGGTAGAAACGTAGTGAGTAAGTGCCGCGATCAAGATAGATGGTGCCCTGACCGGGATAAGTTATCTCTGGCGATAAAATCCGTAAAGATGGAAGAAAAAAGAGGACGAGGAAAAACGGAGATGTGGTACCGAACGGTTGTAAGACTCCAAGAGATACGGTACGTTTCCCTAGACGTCACCTGTTAGCCGAGTGGGGAGGGGGGTGGAAGTAAGGCTGCTTACGAGGAGCAAGTCTTGGTTTGGATATCCTATTTCGAAATTCGTCACGATGAAAAACCATTGAAATAACCAACCAACTCAAATAGGAAATACATATCTCTTGAGAATCGTTCGGCAAATTACACGTCCTATCCCAGCCTGAGAGTAACCTAAAAAGAAGGTTTTCATGAATACACACAGGTATGATCAATTTGGACGCAGTTTGCGATATTTCGGTAAGCGCGAGAGTTCATAAGGTTCCTTATATATGTACGTGTACATTGTAAGCTATATAGAAGATAATATTTGGTAATCGTAGTCCTAAATAACTATTAAAAATAGCTAGACGTTTCGAGCAATGGCTCGTTATCGATAGCAAATGCTATCGATTAAACTGCTATCGATAAAGAGCCATTGCTCGAAACGTCTAGCTATTTTTTTTAATAGTTATTTAGGACTACGATTACCAAATATTATCTTCTATATATCATATTTATCAGTCCGAGCAGCGTTTATTTATTTATAAACTACTATTACATTATAAGCTGGAGTGTTGGAGTTAGGATTCAGGTTAGGGGTAAGGGACTTAAGAAACTTTTTTCACAAACTGTAATAATTAACAAAATTCCTTAATAAAGAAAGCAAATCAAATATGGTTGTAATCGTATTGCAAAATACAGGACTTGTTCAAGTGTGTGTATGCGGTGAATAGATAATGATAATATTCATTTCATTACAGGCGCCTTGAGGAGCACAGAAACGTTATTACAGTGCACGGCTGGGTCATGCCATCTCCGATTAAACTGTATATTATAATGGACAAAGTTGGGAACAATCTCATATCGTCCGTTAGAAATCTAGACCGAGAAACGAAACACGAAATTGCGCTTGATGTGGCAACGGGATTGGCCTACCTACACGAGCAGGGAATTATTTACAATGACCTGAAACCCCAGAATATATTGGTGAGTATGTATAAAAGCTTTCGAATTATTATAACTGGGTGGTCATAACATTGAATTGCTTTATATACGTCATATCTTTGGTGACCCCCAGTCCAGCAGAACCAGGATAGGCATGTTTTTTGTGTCGGGTTTTATCGATTGGGTTGTGGTGGGAATGAGATGTGGGTGTAGGGTGGTCATTGTGCAGAGATCATGGACATACACGCAACATAATATATTATAAATACACATATTAATTGGGAAATATTAATTAAAAATTCTTGGTCACTAATCGGTAAATTATTAATCTTCCCATAGTCACATGTGTAAAGTTTTTCAAAAAAATTATTGTAAATAACAGTCTTCGTTTATCTTTTCAGATCATGGAAAACGAGCATGGAAAACGAGGTGTAATTAATATTGGTAAAGCCGAGGGGCTCTTTGACATTACGCCACTGGGGGCGCCATTTCACTTAGCTCCGTTTCTCTATGAACATCCCAAGCAACGAAGAGTGTACGCCGATATGTACGCGTTCGGCATGTTGGTGTGGTTTCTATATGATGGCAGATGTCGACGACCCGAGGCTTTTGCCAGATTCACGACCAACGACATGATGAAACTCGCGGTGTTTGACAAAGTACTTCCAGAGCAGCCGAACAATTGCGATTTTTACCTATGGCGTCTAATGAAGGAGTGTTGGAGGGGGAAAAAAATTGTTAAGGCTGATGACTTGGTAAAAATACTCGAACAATTCGGCAACGGAGCCGGCGCGAGCACACGTTCATTTGCTTTGAAATCTCGCTCAGTTAAAAAGGATTAAACAAACGTGGCGGTTTTACATTTGTACCAACCGTTAAATGTGAAAGTCGTTTCTATCATCATCATCATTTCACATTTTTGGGGATGCAAAGCAAAATATACCAATCAGGGATAAAATCCTTTAACAACAGGTATCAAACAAATCCACTGGACAACCTATTTTCGATCCCCGGCTATTTTGTAGGTCTTTAGGGGAGACAATTATACGCACGGGTTTTAATATTCACTATGTCGAAGTGAATCAACGCCGATCGGCATAAAAACAATCGATCGGGGAAAATCTCATTGAGATGCGCGTATATCCCGATTGGCATATAAACCCATTCAACGGTTAGTCCTGACTAATTAGTGTAGAAAACAATATAATTTCGTACCCCTTTTCGCTAATGCAGAAGTCTGCTGAAACAAAATGAGAGAGATGTATATTTTGAGACTTCATTTTTCGTATTAGTATTATCAGATTAGATGGCAAAAATGCATTAAAATATCATGGAACATGGGAGGGGAGGGTAATACGTTTCCTACTTTATGAACCATATTATATTATTGTTCGAATTCATGAATCTACAACATTATTACATAATTTACATATTCGTGTTTCAAGTTTCCTGCTTATTTGGCTGAATATTGATTGGTCGATATATCCAAAGCATTTACATAGTTTGTTTGTGTGTGTGTGTATTTAATTCACAGGTATATCTTTTAAAATAAACTAACAATTGAACATTATTGTGTAATAGTTTTACCTTTGATCTGAACTTGGTATGTTATTTTTGCATTTAGAATTGAATTTCCAGGTACTTTTAGAATGCAACTTGAATAAATCAGCTATATACTTGGCACCAATTTTGACTAAATTCAACTCTGTCCTACGATTAGAACTACAGTGTGTAGTGCTATATTACGCACAAATAGATATATTGTGTAGCAAAGCTTTGATTTTAAAATTTTGTTATGTGACCTTGATGCAAGTTTTATTTACAGTGCGATACACGGGTTTGTAAAAACACACGATAATTCAACTTAATCCCATAGGCTGGTGAATATGATTACGATGTGATTCAAATCATAATGTTGATCCAGCTATCATATTTAACAAACAAAATCTGCTTAACTTTATCTGCTAATCACCAGGCAAACATATTCCCAAGACATATAATTCCCAGAATCCAACTTTAAAGCAAAAATTTAATCCCAATTCGGCCTATAAAATGGGCGATCATAACGTCTCAAATCAGCATATATGGGACACCTCTGACGAAATATCAAGAAAACCTAAATATTTCACTATTACGAGGTCGAAAACCAGTCTATATTTTGCCAATTTAAAACTATGACAAACGTACGACTATTTGAGCATAGGTCAAGATTTACTGGAAAACCTAATTAGATTACTGTTATTAAAACAAAAACTGTAAATAAACAACCCTTTGTTATCTGTTATAACACAGTTACTAGTACCCGTGGTTATAAGCAGGCTTTCTGTATTATACCTCCATGCTTATACACTGTCTTAACACATTTGACACACTAAATTTGAATAGCCACATATCCATAATTCTGTCCATGATGCTTTTGCAGAGGCCTTTAACCCCCATCTCCATGTCCACTCAGATGTCATCAACATTGTGACAAACGAGGTTACCACAAATGACAACAAACACTTTTGTTTCCACATTTATTCTGAATATACATAGATGTAATACAATTCAGAGTCCTAAAGCTAGAAAGCATAATGTGTAACATTTGTCATGAGGAATTAAAAGAGACTTATCATTACTATATGTACAAGGGATAGTAGAAAAACTAAACGTATGTAGCTGTAGAAATACAAACAATAGTATTAATGATCTCATTTTTTACCGCATAAATATGTACCGTAATAGAAATGCTTCACAAGTCACCCAGTCTCTCCAACACACTTCTCAGGAACAGTAATTTAGGACTTTTGTTCACATGTATGTAATATTAATGGTGTCACCAGTGATTTTGAATATCTTTGATTTTTTTTTTTTAATTCTTTAAACAAATTTGATCATTCATGCAAAAGTTAAATTAGTTTTTACATCTAACATTTGAAATTACCTCACCATTTCAATCTTCCCTGAATGAAAAGATATTAACCCCTTTGCTAGCATAACTATATATACAAGGCAAACCGAAAATGTTTGTGTTATTTTTTTTTGACTGACTGACTGAACATCCTATTAGGTAAAAGCCCTAGGGTGAGACTCAAAACAGGTCCAGACATTTCTTTCTGACTGGAAACGTCCTATGTGGATAAAGTTTTAGGGTTAGTGACTCAAAATTGCAGATCTACATGCATGTATTGCATATCCAAGAGTGAAGTACCAAATTAATGCTACTGGCAATGCTGTGAATGTTGCATCTCTGTGCCCCATATCTAAGTATAAACCGGTTACTAAAAAGGCACTCTCAACCAAATAAATCTTCTTGTGAAAAAAGCAAGTTTCACCAAACAAGCTCTACTAACACACAATAGATGATTTTTCTTGTACTGCTAGATCTTGCATATTGCTTAAACTGAATGTCTGATTTGATTTTGAATTCTATTTTTATAGTCAAAATGCCAACTTTTCAAAGTGGAATATAGTGTTGAGATAGCCTTACTTCATTAAGTGTACTGCATAGCACAAATTTAAACATGGAATACTGTAGGATCCCACAAGATGTTTTGACACCACTAGTACAGTGATATGACCTCTCTTTGTCCTGTTTTTCTGGACGATCTTGCAGTGAGAAAAAAATGGTCTATTGTGTACTCCCATGTGCATCTCCAGCTTGTGTACAGCATGGTTTTTCAGCATGGTAGCAATGAGGCTAAACATCAATATTTTGTAAAATGGAGACGAGTCCAACTTTTGTTAATTTATTTTATCTTGATTAAAAATTTAAACAATGTAAAAAATATTCAAAGTAATGTTGTGGTATTTTCATGAAAAAAGTAAACACCTCATAACACCGGAATATTTTTCACAACTATCTAAAACGAATTTTCAACACAGCTAATTACTCTTTATGCTCAAATAAAAAAAAGACTGCAAGGACAATTGAAAAAGCACTCCCTACTATAGAGTGATACATGCAAAACACATCTTTAAAAAATCTATAAAGAGCAAAAAAATATAAATTTATAAAAAGCAATTAAAAAACTATTTACAAACAAGCTTATCAAATCAGGATTAGCGTAAACAAGAATATTACCAGATCAATCTGTGTCTTGTCAACACTAATAACATTTTAAAAACAATATTTATATCATTTAAAAGATTGTCAACCAAAATATCAAATTTTCTCTGTAACCCTTTTTAATGTCAGAATGTTTTCCTGCCAATATTTTGCACATTGGTATGTAGTTTTCAATATTATTTTGGTGAATTTTTGAGCAAGTAGATATAACTCCCATTCTCTACAGTTTTAATAAGGAAAATGGGAAAAAATTGTACTCGTTTATTTTGTGAAAGGTGACACTAGATAGTAATAAGTCAATATTTCCCTACTGTACTGAATAATATGTATTCTCTCACCATTTTACTTCAACCAAATGATTCCTAAACACACACTTGCTGATTCTATTCCCATCAAAGTATACTGTAGTTAAAAACATCTTTCTACTGTGGTCTGATTGTAGCCATACCATTCGACTACATCAAAGTCCACTAGTATTTCTACAAAACATAACTACAATTGTACCTGATTTCAGTGACACTGAGAAGAGACGTTCATGAAAAGGGAATTCATCATCTGTCTTCATACATGTTACAGGATGTTGGTAGTAAGAGATGTACCACACATTGTCTCCTAGAAGTACATGGTACTACACTGTAAAAGCATCTGTTCAATGAAAGCTGAGATAATTTGAGGATATTCATGGGAATTTCTGAAAATCCAAGCTAAGGAATCAATTTTTTCACTAACCTACAGTTTACAGTATACTTTGCATCTCCACATGCTTCTGAGAGAAAATACATCACATAAAGTTAGGGTTGCCAAGGTGTTTTGTCACATTTTCCAAGCTTAAATAATTAAGTGTCAAGTTCAAAATGAATTTTGGAATTGGTCATGAGTGGATTTAAAAAAAATGGCAAACATGGAGGCGACATTAAACCTCAACATGATTAGTAACGAGACTCATTCACTTTCAATCTATTTTTTTAACTGTCTTTTCAAATGAACCTACTAGGGTAATGTAATAGTACAGCGTTTCAGTTATTGTATCATGCATTTATCATATTGGCTAATTATTAAAATTACATCATATTTATCACCTTCCCGTCGTAGTGATTTACAAATGATAAATATAATAAATGGCTGAAACATGTGTGAAAAACGAGTGACTCTAACTAACATAATAAATCCACGGGCGAATAAAAAGGAAAAAGGACAAGTTGTTTGAAAACATTACTGCACTAAATCATAGTGCCTCACTCGTTGACTCTTTGAAGTGAAAAATAACGAGTTCTTCTTAAACACTCTGGCAGGAATGATGATATGGCAGGGGTGATATTTAACTCTTTTTACTTGTTCCACTTGGATCAAATTTCGAGATTGCCTTTTTCACCTTACAGTAATGACGGTAGTGATTGTTCCTATCGATATGAAGACGGAATGTTTTACCACAACCTGGACATGGGTGTGCTTTATCGGAAATGCTGTGTACTCGCTGCTTATGTAGTTTTAAATTATAGATACTGACACACTTCACCTGGCATTGGTCACATGGGAATGGCTTGTCACCGCTACGATGCACTCGCATGTGAGCTGACAGCAGAGGTCGAGATGAAAAATATTTACAGCAGATTTTACATTTCACAAGTTTTGCTGTTTCAGAATGCTTGTAGGACTTCGCTAATTGTGTGAGACGGTTTTTAATGTCCAGGTTTCTAAGCATACTATACTGCGGGGCTACCAGGATCTGATCAGGCACGGGTGCGTTACTAGTGCTGGGACCTGGCATTGGTTCATTAGTTAGAATCACACTGACTGTACTTTGATCACTAGTGAGCGGCTGCCCACTAGACTGGTCTCTGTTGTTCACTGTATTTGGTAAAGACAGCATCTGTGAATGTGTACCCCCAGCGAACACATCAGCTTGTGTGTCTGCTTGTGACACACTTATTGGTACCACAGCATGAGACAGAGACATGACATTTTCAATTCGCATAGCTCCTGATGTTATATCTATAGAGGGATTTGCAATGGAAACACCAACATTGTTATTAAAACTGTGCATAAGTTGTTCTCGTTGGCCAAATTCCTGATGTTCCGAGCTCATTCTCCTCTCTTCCATCACTTTATTCATCTCTCTACGCATCACTCCAGAAGAACTCCTCTGTTGCTTCCTAACTGAATGGTGGTTGGTTCCCTGGAGAGTGGTGCGCTGAAAATCATGTTGCAATCTACCAACAGATTTGTTCTCTGCTGATTTAAAACTACAACTTTCCACAATCTCAAGCTCCTCGTCTTTAATCTCTACAATTTCTCGCGTTATGTTCTGTGTTTTCTTGACTTGTGCTTTTTGCTGTTCTTTGCTCACAACACTCGGTACTTGCTGCTCCCTCTGGCTACTCTCACCAGAGGACGAGTTACTGGTCGTACTATCAGAATTATCATGATGTAGTCGATCAAACATGGCTTCAATATCCCTTTTTGTCAGAAAGGAATTGTCTTTAGCATTGACTCGAAGTCCATCCCCAAGGTAATCCTTGATAAGATCAGCTGTTCCATAGTAACTGTTGCCATGGTAACTGTCAGCTACTTTAAGAAACACACTGTAGCCAGGTATTGCACCCAATTCTGAAGCCTGAAAGTGATGAAAGAATCATTTCAATATTAACAACTGAGAATCGAGTTAAAGGGTGGCAATTGGCATGCAGCGGGTGCAAACAATCATTGAATTATTTTACACACGTTGTGTACTTCGCTATGAGTCCCATATCAAAAAGGACACAGTGCAATGACCACCACCCTTTAAGAAAAAGATTTTAGCCAGCCATCAATTACAATTAATATTTCAGTGTTTACCTTGCTTTTCTTACAATTATTATAAAAATTTCTGAGTGTTAGCATTGTGTTATAAAAACATGAGGTGTCTGAGTTTTCTTGGAAGATTAATATGTTAAGATTGAATACCACTGTTACATGTATACAAGGTATATGTACTTCAGAATCTATATTGCCTAAGACCCTCATAGCACCATAGTCTGTGACATTTGCAGGTTTGAATTTCATGTAAAAATCAAACATAATGCAGTGCTTGACTTAGTTTCTGGAACAACACAAAAGGCAAAAGTGAAGAAATCAAGTTTTGTTGTTGTATCAATGTTGCATTTATATACATTTAAAACGTTGAACAAATCTACTAAATTTTATTCATCTGGTTCATTTTTTTCTGTTTGAATTGCATCACCAATAGAAATGCATATAAGCTACATTTTATATTCATGTATTGTATGCCAGATCATTGAAATACAACTGGCATATAACACCAATACACAACCACTAGGTGTTAATGAGGTTAGGCTTCTATGTTTGTCAATTACAAACACCTGATATAAACAATAGTTATATCCATGGAAAGGGGAAGTCTCTGGCAAAAATACTGTTCAACTGAAATGTCAACAGAAATTTATATATTACTTTCATGGCAATATTTCAAATTATTTATTTATAGTTAAAGTATTCTGAGTTACTTTGAGTGTTGAAACAAGAGATAACCTTGCTGAAAGTACAGATTTACAAAATTGCTGTTTTCTCCAAATTTACTAAAATCTTAACAACGAGTCAGTGAGTAGACTACATTGATTCCATTTGTTTTATTCTGGTTGTTGAGAATATTAGCTTCTAATTTGTAATTTGATCTTGTAAGAATGTGCCCCCTATATTTTCTAATACGTCATCCAAAAAACAAATGTGACCTCAGAGTGATACTAAAAATTGTGAAGAAAAACTTACCATTTTAGAAATGATGAAAAGAATAATTAGAAGAAAACAAGATACTCATTTATACTTCAATGTTCATAATGGTGTACCAGTGTTCTTTTTACAGCAAGAATTAACAGTGGAAATGCTATTACAAATTTTATTAACACTAATCACACAGTCTACACAACAAAATGTTTTTTAAAAAGTTTCTGGCCAAATGCTTGCTACAAATATACAGGTTCGATGGATTTTGGCCATTACACACTTACCACTTGAAAAATAACTTTTCTCAGCAACAGGAGAGGCTCTTTTCCACCAATTGATTCCATATTTTTTACAAAGAATGAATCTGTCTTTAAGAAATCCTTGGTGCTATCATGTGAACCCAGTCAATGCTACAAATAGGAACAATTTGGTGTGATAGTTATTAGTTAATATTATAACACTAAATATGCACACAGCTGCAATCTGCATGACCTGTCGTTTATCTTATTGACATAGAGTGTTAACCATGCAGTAAGAATTTACAGGTGACAACACAGGCATAGAGGCAGACATGCAATGCAATTCACACTTGATCTATACAGATGACATTTAATCATTGTTCATGTAACAAATCTGCAAATCTTTTCTACAGTACCATTCATAATCTGTTTGTTTTTTTTGGGGGGGGGCATGACATGTCACAAGTGATTATGTTTTGATGGAAATTTTGCTTTCTGACAACAAATGATGCACTATATATTATATTCTATGTTTTTGTCGTCACTGATTTTTACTCTAAAAATTCTACCAGTTCAAATGCAATGTAATTTTGTATTCTAAAAACTTTTTTCAAAACTAATTGTTCAAAAGAGGTCAAGATTTTACAGTTGGGGTTGACTGGCTGAAAGCACATATTATGGAAAAACATCTGCAGAGACTACTGATAACCAAGTAAGACATTGCTTTATTCTTGGCAGACGTCATAGAAAATATTACTGTGGAATACTTTATTTTCGCTGGAATTAATTTTCGCTGAAAAGGCTTTTTGGGCATTTCGTATGGAATTTATTTTCACTAATTTTTGATGAGTTTAATGTGAAATATAGGAAAAAAAAATATATTCGCTGGATTTTATTTTCACGGAATCATCCTTTCAGCGAAAATAAATTCCAAGCGAAAATAAAGTATTCTACAGTATTTATTTTTGCTACTAGTGTTCAGACATTGGTTATATAGACTATAATTATCACTGATAATGATATTAATTTCATTAATTTGACATTTTGAGCATATTTACTGAGTTCAAATTCACAGATTGTTCAGTGCAACATTGAGTGGTATTTTGTTATGGTACTTATCAGCGAAAATCTCGAATTTAAAACCCAGTGAATAATTAATACATTAACGCTAGTTCAATATCAGTCACGAGATTGTCCATACAATGGTATATTCTGTGCTGGCCGCCTAGCTTGTGTTCAAACGTGAAAGACCTCTCTAAACATAGAAATCAAAACTTGAATAGTTACTTAGGCAAATATTACCAAACACTATTATATCACATGTAACGGTTCTAGTAGCTTTTTATCTACTAGTATTTACTATTCATCTAAACACGATGTCCAAGTCAAGGAGGGGACATTTCAAAGATGAATATTTATGCCTAAAATTTACATATTTGTGCATTGCGGACCGTCTACAACGTGCACAAAACCTTATTTTGTACATAGCATAATAACGTGCAGCAAATTTACTCACCTTTGGTTTCATTATTAACAAAAACAGTCCACGATCACGACCCCAATTTGTTGTTTTCACAATGAATAGCGCCACCAAGAGAAACAATGTAATTAAAGACCACTTAAGTTAACAGTAAAACATAAGTTACGTTGACCTTTCATTCACATGTCTTCGACATCGTGTAATTTGTGTTTCACAGAAGAGTTTTCCAAAGTGTGCTAACAGTATTTTTTTTGTGATCGTGTAAAAATACTTGTATGAGTCTGTGTACGCGACGGTATGGTGAAACAATAGCTAGGGGGATCTACTTTGATGGAGTAACGAAATCGAACAAACAAACAAGATGGCGACGTCTAGAGGAGTGAAAAAAGGTATTTTTGTATCAAATATCGACCTCAAATATCCACAGATGTGTTATCGATGTGAAAGTGATTGTGTTTTGTTCGGCGTATTTTCAGGGACAGTTTATTTTATTTGATCTTTGACACCTAGTGTAATTTGTTCATTTAGCGACATGTCAATATATTTTTTGTATTATGTAGCAGGCAATGCCTGGCGAGCGAACATATTCGACGGCTAGACCGGTTGACCAATCAGAATCTAGGATTTGCAGCGGAATATAAGTCGTAATACACTTTTTTGGAGACAAAGGAATTGTTCAATCAGTATACAACAAATTACACGAAATTCTGCTTCGTTCCGGCAACATAGGTTATTCCAACCAATACAGACAATTGTAACTATTGAAGCTGAGTTAGACTGTAGTTGTCTTTTGATTACATGATGACTATTAATTTCAAACTGTTCAAATAAAAGAATTACATAATCGCAAACATGCTGCAAAATTGTTTGCAAAATGTTTCTAATATTTCATTTTCAACCAACAATACTGGTGTGATGAGTCGAATAGTGAACTCGTTTTGTAGATTGTGCAAACTCATAATTACTAATAATATACCTGACGTAACTATAGAACGTTGAAGTGTCTGAACTGGAACCATTGAGTTTTTATTTCACACACGAGTTGAGCAGGATTCAAGGTAGTGCCATACAGAATTTATATATCATCACTGCTCAAAATGAATCGTAAAGGCCTTTCACAGTTAAACTATTTTCAGTTGGTTGTCAAAAGACTATTACTTGGTCACTGGAGGATATTTCTAAAGATGTTTTGCCATGAATGAGCTGTCTCACTTTGTATCCTTAAGTCAAGTCTACGTCACAAACTGGTCAAAATCCCCCAAACATTGCCAGCAACCAATCACAGACTAACTTAAACAATAGCTTTCCCTGATGATAATACTTAGCAACGTTATTTCCCCCACGCTAACTTGAAAAATCTTTTGTTTTTGTCTCGTTTCCGGTCTGTCTTAGAGAATAATATGACAACCAATAACCACTTATGATATGCTGGAAAGTGAATTTAATTTTGAATAATTACATGCAATTAATGACGTGACACATACCAACTATGTAATTTGTCACACCTCAGTTACATTTGTCACATCTGTCAACGCTGAATTTATTAATTACATTTATGTGTATATAAAGTAATAATCTAATTGTCTTATGTGTTTGGTGCTTTTCAAACATGATAAAACAAAATCCAAAATGAGAGACTATGGCAGGATTATCTTCAAAGCAGTACATTATTTACTAAATAGTTGAACCAAATTATCATAAATATGAGATAGAACACAGCATCAGATGTGTTTATATTTAATTGTATGTCTGAATTTACATTTTTACAAATTTGAAATATATCTGGTAAAACAATAAGAACAGCTGAATATACATGAAACTATATATTATATTTTCAGAACCACATGCCTATAGTGAAATTTCCCTTCGGGGGAACAGATCTGTCATGGAATACTGGTAAGAAACAATAGTCTACTACTGACTAATTCATTATATATACATAACATATCTATAGCATTCTTTTATTATCGTACATTCATCCTAAGAATAGTGGGCAATGCTGTAATGTTCATCGATTTTTTGTTAAAACATTGCTATACAGCAATGAAAATATTACCATTTTGTAAGTGAGCTCATCAGTTTGGTAAAACTAATCCATCTTACATAGCTCAAGGTATTAATGAAACTTGTTTTGTCTCTACTGTAGATGCTCAATGAAACACTGCATACATGTACACAAGTAATTTGAATGTAGTCACACTGTCACCAACAGACCTTGAGATTTATTATATAATAATGCATGAAGACAACATTAGTGCTAAACTTAATAAGAAACGATTCACAACTGAAAAAAATGCTGCAAGTTCAATAATGAAATATGAATATGTAACATGCAACTAGCGCCCTCTAGGAATGAACTAAATGTCTATTTCTCCCTATACTATGTAACATAGGAAATGTATTTAAAAACGTAAATTGTGATTTTTAAAAAGTATCTTTTATTCTGTTTGTTTGTGTTAACATTTTTAATTGTATGATCAATGAGATTATTTGGGTGTATTATTAGATTTAAGTGTTTGTAATATTTGCTCTAAATATGAATTTGAAACTGCTAATTGGACTAACTTTGAAATAAAGTCCTAACATTTTATTTGCTAATTTATATACCACACTGTAAAAACCCGCGATCTCTATTAACTTGCACATCCAATTGATTCTAAAAAAATAGTTATTATATGTATTCTATGAATTCAGTGTTAGAAAAAAAAGGTCCTTGTATTCATGCTCAATCATTGTTATGCAAAACATGGCATGGAAATCATCATTATCAAGCAATTTGTTTTTTTCAAAAATGTTTTGTGAAACTTCTCTTGAATTAGATCAGGAATAGGTGATTTTCCGTTCAACTGCGAGATCTTGCGAGTTGCATGAAAGACGTGTGTCGAACGTCTGCCGCAAAAAATCGAACGATTTGATTTTGAACTTGAATTTCTTTATTTTGTAGCTCACATCGATAGTCCAATCTTCGACAGAGGAATATCGCTCTCGAGTACCCTTGTTGATTGAAGTTGCCTATCATCAAATGTGTACAGCACATTATTAAGCATGGAAATGTCCTCCAAAATACTTTCGCGTTTGTCGAATCCCACACGATGTTTGACGACGCTATGACCTTTGTTTGTCCTGTTTTTACGTTCGATTTCACGCATAATGCGTGATTCTCGCAGTGAACGGAAAATGCTCTATTTCCAACACATCATATCAATAAACCTCAATTTTTTCTCATGATTTGATATACTATCGGTAATAAAATTTTGTAGGACAACATTTCACAAATATCACTGAGACTCTGCGTCGCTATGATCCCAGTAAAATCTTCACTGCTACAAATTTCACTGACTCACTAAAATCAGTTTAATAAAGTTTTCAAAACACTGTAAATTTCTGCCTTATTAACCAGGACATACTTGCACTGATAACAATATGTATTGTATGATGCACACAAGAACCATGACATTTTAAGTGAATTTATAACTATGCATAAATTAATAATGCTAAAGTGCCAACAATCTTGTTGTAGGAATATTTTTTTCTCTTTTCTTTTCAATTAACTACATCATAAAATAGCAAAATTACATGATATCTAAAAGCATTTGTTTTATAGTAAATAACAAGAAAATCTGGCATGCATTACTCACAGTCCTGGGTAATTT
Source organism: Saccoglossus kowalevskii (assembly GCF_978046115.1). Taxonomy (NCBI): domain Eukaryota; kingdom Metazoa; phylum Hemichordata; class Enteropneusta; family Harrimaniidae; genus Saccoglossus; species Saccoglossus kowalevskii. Next base: position 20,658,599 of record NC_140644.1, on the reverse strand, counting down.
TAGACAACAAAGGATTATTAATACAAAGTCATTTTGAAACATGTACTGTAAAATACTTTATTTTTGTTTGGAATTAATTTCCGCTGAAGGAATGATTTAGTGAAAATAAAATCCAGCGAATATACCTTTTTTCCTATATTTTACATTCAACTTGTCAAAAATCAGTGAAAATATATTCTATACGAAACACCCAAAATGTCTTTTCAGTGAAAATTAATTCCTCCTAAAATAAAGTATTTCACAGTATTACAGAATTGTATAAACACAAACATGGCTGAAATGTAGGGAGAGAGTTTGAACTTTGATAACTATGGTATATTATTATACATGTATAGTATGTTTTGTTTTCACAGTCGGACATCAATGTCAGCTCTGTCCGGTGCAACAGCTGGTATACTGGGACTGACTGGCTTGTATGGGTTTATATTTTATCTTATCACGTCACTATGTTTGTCTGTAAGTATGCCTTGTTCTATGAGGTGTGAGGTTGACAATTTAATTGACAAATAACGAGGAGATATTTGATTTCAATCTGGTCTGCTTGAATCGTTGACAAGTTGACCAAACCTGCATGAAAATGCATACATAATTGATGATGTTAACTACTTCTACAAGATTTTGCGTTATGCATGAATATCGCTATCTGAACATATGCCACAAAAATCAAATAATTTGATTTTGAGCTTGAATTTTTTTTTTTTGTATCAGAATACCTTCTCATCAAAATTGACCATCATGAAATGTGCATAGTTCATTCTTAAATGTAAAAATACTCCAAACAAACTTTCGTCCTAATTACATGTGTCACTATGATGAACTTTTTTGTCCGTGGTTACATGATTTCATGCATAAGGCAAAATCAAGCTGCAATAAACAGAAAATGATCTATTGAGATATGCTGTTGATATATTTAAATACTGTGTAGACTTCTTGAATATTATTAGGATGATATTTGATAAAATTTTGACATGAAATTCTCATCTGATGGGTCAATAAATATGAAATAATTTTTTGTGTTTTTTGAGTGGGGATGTGGTATATTCTACTAGTGAATGCATTTGGTATTTGGTAAACATAATTTTTATTTATCACATAACAGAAATTTGTACAAAATGTTCATTATAAATCATTTTTTTTGTTACAGATAATGTTGGTTGTAAAGGCAGGTAGTGGCTGGAAGAAATATTTTATATCAAGGACGCCACTTTTAACGAATGGTTTTATGGGTGGATTATTTGTATCCTTTTATTACATCTGTAAAGTACAGAGATGACAAAAAAAATGGAGACTATTTGACCTCTTTGTGTCTCACCATCCACATTTCTAAGATGCGCATTCACCAATTTCTATCAAACTTACTATTAGACATTCCAGAATGTTATACGTACAATGTATGTACATGTATTTACATTTTGATCAAATATGGCTGACTTGTGGCCATTTTGCGAACAGAAATTTTAAAATGCATGTATTTGAAAGTGTCTGCAACACTAATCAGTTTGATCCAACCGCCACTGAAATGTAAGTAGTTGACCAAAAAGATGAGACTATTCACCTTTCCAACTATGACATCCACAGTTATCATACTTATTTTAATGATGCATCCATGTACTAAATTTTATTTCTCTTAACCAGATTATTTACAGACATATATTCTTTTCTGGACGTATCCTTATATTTTATCTGTATACATGATACTTCAATATGATTTGTCATGTCAGTTATGACTCTGAGCTTATTTAGCATTCTTGGTTAATATGTCAGGCATATAATGAGTAGAGTGTAGTTGGCCTCAGATTCATATTCAAGTCTGGATTCCAACTTTGGATTCCAGTCCATAATATTTAGATTCCAACTTCAGATTCAGATTCAATCCTAGGATTCAGATTCCTGTTTCAGATCCAGATTCCAACTTCACTTTTTTCTCCTAAATCCTCATTCCCAACCTTGAATTCTTACTCCCCACCTCAGATTCAGATTCCAACCTCAGATTCCTGTCTCAGATCTAGATTCCAACCTCAGTTTTTCTCCCACATCCTGATTCCCAACCTCAGATTCCTGTTTCTGTGTCAGATTCATATTCATATTCCAATGCTTGATAAGTAATTACTTATCTGATCTGAAGCTGGAACTACATGTATAACCAGAATCTAAGTGTGTCTTCACATCTGTGGTATAGGTAAGTGGGGACTAGTATGTTTTTCTATATTACACAACTCCAACAAGTTACTAGTACTGTTATGTATTGAAATACTGCTTTGTGATAGATTCATTTGTCATTCAACATTGCTGGTGAGTAGCAGACTTCCTCAGAGCTAAAATTGTACTTAGTCCTTGCAGCCTTGACGTCTTTCTGAATAACCATAATTTTATAATTTGTAACTTGGTGTTACATGCAGTTGCAGTACTGCCTTCATATACGGTCTCCCATATTTGGCTTCATTGTCACCTATTTGTATACAACAAAGTATATAGGTATTTATACTGTTACCAATCAATCTAACTGCAACACAAAAGTAAACAGATGAAAAGTATATGTGTATATATGATGTCATGGCTTATTAAAAAATAACTATAAAACTGATTTCAAAACATGTAGGAATTACTACTTTTTACAGTGCAACACTGGAATAACATTTAAAAAATGTAACTGCAATTGTCAAAAGTAAATGCTATTATGCATATTGCTTGCTTGGGGAATTATTAAAAGGGTGAGCAAGTTGAGTAAAAATCAGATGTTTTTAGTCTTATTAGTGTGTGGTACACAGTTGCAAATTGCAAAATCTTGGTCTTAATGACTGCCCTCATCTGAAAGCTACTTTGCATATATTTTGCATTTATTTAAATGGGGTGTGTAGAATAGGGCAGGGCTTAATGACAGCAAATATTCAGTGTGTTGCTTGACCATTTCATCGTCTTACCCGACCATTTCATTTTGTTCACAAACTTGAGGGACGCATTAAACATTTGGCAGCCAAATGTTGTACATACATGTATTAGTAATCTCGTACTTCAAACTGATATCTCTTATTTTGTTTGGCGAAAATAGAATTGTCTGTGGACATCAACACAGCAACAATTAAACATAATAAGATCATAGACCGCCACATTAAGAACATTTTACCAAGCATTTCACTTCATTTGTACATGTGAAACTGAGACCTATTTGGTTTAAAAACAATTAAAGTTCTTGTATATACTACTACATGTAGACGGAATATTTTATCATTAGTCAGCTCATGTGAAATAACAAAGCAGTTATTTTCTTCCTTAAGTTTGAAATTAATAATTTGCCACTTTGATGAGATGTGACACTGACGCCAATGCAATGCAATGAAAATGAATTTTGAAAGTCACAATAATGCAAAAGCTGCTTTGTGTGTTGAACATTATTTTTTTGCATTATTCCTTGACTGACTTTTCTAGGTTTTTATACGGTATGGTTCATGTGTATTGAAGACTCATTGATTGCCCAATTTTCAGTCAAGTTATTTGATCTCGTCTGGACCCTCTGATGTTTCCTGCAATACTACTGTTTTCATACAGGGTTGAGACTGGGGAGTGTTTGACCAATAAAAGAAGTATATCTGTTATGTGCAAATACCATCTGTCGGATTTATAGCATTTATAATTTACTTTTTGCAAATCACAAACAATCTTCTCACTCCATCACTACTCACATATTTTATTTTGTCTGTACACTTGCTATGTCATTTATCCGATGCATTTCATCAAAAGATTCAAGTAAAATGTTCACTGCTTCAGATTTAAAAAAAAAATGTCCTTGTTCATTTGTCTCTTGAAATTAAAGGTTTTTTTTAGTATCATAACTTTCATGTTTGCAGGAATTGAAACCTCGTCAGTTACATCATGCTAACGCAAAAATGGCAGCAAATTGTTTGTGCTAAGTTTTATATGTTTTTATCTGACTAGCAGCAAATATGATTAAAGATTGCACATAAAAATTCAATTACTCTCGTCTTGACATGCGTTATATTCTGCATGCCTAGGATAATTGTGGTATTCATCATCTATTTCTACATTTTCTACTATATACTGGTACATTTTCAAGAATATCTGCTCATGATATAATTTTGGAAAAATCCAGACCCTACTAATTAATTAACTAATTAGTTCCCTTTCGGGCACTACTCTGTGTCCGACCTGTATCTTGGACATGCCTGTACTGATTACATTCAAACACTTACATCTTACATAATATACAATCACTGTCATTTTTGACTCCCATGTGCGAAGCACAAAATGGGAGTCTTTGCAGTTAGTGTGTCTGTATGTGTGTGTGTATGTGTGTATGTGTGTATGTGTGTGTGTGTGTATGTGTGTCCGACTGTTCCACTGCTATCTCAAGAACCATACATCGGTTTTTGATGAAACTTGGTGCATAGATGCTCTGGGCCAATGCGCAGATTTGATTAGGTTTTGGTAAAAATCCATGCTCGTTAATTACCTAATTTGCATGATAATTAGCTAATTTTTAGCTGTTCTATGACTGTTCCACTGATATCTAAAGAACCACTCATTGGATTTTGATGAAACTTGGTACATAGATGCTCTGAACATATGCGCAGATTTGATTAATTTTTGGTAAAAATCCGTGCATATTAATTACCTAATTTGCATGATAATTAGCTATTTTTTAGTGGTTCCATGACTGTTCCACTGATATCTAAACAACCACTCATTGGATTTTGATGAAACTTGGTACATAGATGCTCTGAACTCATGCTAGGTTTTGATTAGTTTTTGGTAATAATCCGTGGATACTAATTACCTAATTTGCATAATGATTAGTCAATTTTCGGTTTTTCCACTGATATCTCAAGTACTAATCATCACATTTCAATGAAACTTGGTACATAGATGTCATACGACACTGCACAGACCTGATAGTTTTTATGGTAATATCAGTACATATTAATTACCTAATTTGCATAATTAATTAATTTTCAGCATTTGATATAAGTAGTTAGCATTACATTTCAATGAAACTTGGTACTTACATACTCAAGGACTATGCAGAGATTGATTGTTTTCGATAAATATTTGTGCATATTAATCACCTAATTTGCATAATTAGTTAATTTTCAGCTTTTCCACGGGTATCTCAAGTACTAATCATCGCATTTCAATGAAACTTGGTACATAGATCCTTTAGGACTATGCAGAGACCTGATTAGTTTTAGGGTAAATAATTGTGCATATTAATTACCTAATTTGCATAATTAATTTTCAGCTTTTCTACTGATATCTAAAGTACTAATCATCACATTTCAATGAATCTAGAATTATGCAGACCCAATTAGTTTCCGGTAAATATTTGTGCATATTAATCACCTAATTTGCATAATTAACCAACTTTCACACTGATATCTCAGGTACTATACATCACATATCAATGAATGTACATGGATGCTGTAGGACAATAGACAGACCTGAATAATTGTGGGTTAAAATCTGTACATATTAATTACCTAATTTGCACAATTAACCAATTTTAAGCTTCCACACTGATATCTAAAGTACCGTAAAAACTCCAAAATTTCGACCGGTTTTAAATAATTGGTGTTAGATATGTGACGTGTTTTTAGAGTCAAAATTAAGGTGCATTTTCGGACGGTCGAATTTTTCAGAATAGAAATCAGCAAATGAAAAAATGGGGATGATAGACAGTGTGCTTCATTAGTTTTTAAAAAATGCAATGTCCGTCAATTGACGTAAACTTCCTCATGTTTCACGGTAAAAGCAAAGGCCGTGGCCGAGTTGTAACTCAAAATCTAAACAAAGTCATCAATCAGTGAGTATTATGACAAGCAAAACAAAACATCAAGACGCGGAGAAGAGGTCAGCACAAAACTAATAGGTCAAAAGACAAAGCTGTCTCGCACTACCTAGAAAAACTTGCGAATGTTCGAAGTACAGGTACCCATTGGACAAAAGATGCATGGAAGTTTAGCAAACTATCTCCCCGACCCAGTGCAATGTATCCGGTTAGAATCAAAGCTCACGTGTCCGTTATTTGAGGGACCAAATTCTGCCGTAAATTCGCCCTTGGATTAAAAAATAAAATGGGATTTAAGAAAATAAAATGGGACTTTTAAGGTGTATTTTGGCGTCATTTTTCGGACATTTCAATCAATCCTGCCGGCTAAAATAGAGTCTAAGTTTTACCGTAGTCATTGACGTTTGTCTATTCAAGAGTACACGTGTATGATTTTTATCGTGACTAGCGTGAGCGGGTAAGCTTCCTTTCGAGAATGAGCTGTTATCACTGTGAACAATGTTAAATTATTCTTCAGATGACCAGTTTATTTTTTAAAAACAACTAATTTTTTTATTTAAAAAAAATCATGCCGTTTTCGCATCAAAATCCAAGCCAAAATATCGTACTACAACATCAATCTATTTAAATAAGCTATGGTAATTTGAACACGTTGGCATCATCCAGCTTTTTGATTGGTTAATTAGCGATTTGACCTATTTGACCTAAGAGAACATGGCGGATATCCTACAGCATCAAACGTTTATACGAGACCGGAATCATTCGCTTACGATGAAACTAAGTTGACTTTTATTTGTATTTCATAACCATTCAACAAATTTATTTTGTGTACATTATTATAATCACTACTGAGTACAGTAATAATCAACAATTCAGAAACGCAGCATGCCGAGATTTTTGTGTTCGTTTTTATTTGAAACTTCGTTTATTTAGAATATATTTTCGTTACCAATAAAATAAAAATCTCTCAGTCAATCAGAAACCCGGATTCATGCCTTCGAGGAAGGTCCCGTTTGAACGCTCACATCGTTTTTTTTTTTCGTTTGGGGGAAAACTAAAACTGATCGCAATTTTCGAATAAGAATGAGTCGGCAATTTTTAGTGGAGTCGAAAATTTGGAGGTAAATAAAACACCGAAACCCGGCAAATAAATAGGCGTTCGAATTTTTAGAGGGGTCGAAATTTTGGAGTTTTCACGGTAATAATTATTCCATTTCAATGAAACTTAGTACAAAGATGCTCTAGGACAATGTACAAACCTAATTAGTTTGGGGTAAAAATCTGTTCATATTAATTCCCTAATAAGCATAATAATTCATAATTTTTTGGTTTTTTGGTTCTAATCACATTTCAATTAAACTTGGAGACATAGATTTTCTGTTACATTGCGCAGACCTCATTAGTTTTACACTCAAATCTGGTCATATTAATTTTCTGATTTGCATAATTAGTTTTCAGCTAAGTAATTTCAAATTATATTTAATGTGTCTCCAATACTCTCAGCACATGGGAGTTCTTTCTAAGCTTTCTTTGATTGTGCTTAAAAATCATCAAAATCCAGCATTTCTGGCCATCCTTGGTACATACATTGGATATTATAGGACCTTGATGCACGTCATTTTGTTTCTCAAATGAGATTCAAAATGGCTGACTGGTTGCCATTTTGTGTTAGTGAATGTGGGTCTAGTACCATATCTCTGACATTTGACTGATGTTCAAATTTTATATATTCATATACATCATGTCATAATTATACAGATGTATTGGTTTGACAATCCTATTAAAAATGTCAGACCATTTTGTTTTAATGATTTTAAAACATGTTAATGATGTTCCAGAGAAATATCTCTCAAAATGTACTCATGCTATATTACTATAAACAAAACGATGTAACTTAGATTTCATAACTACCCGTTAGGAGCATGTCATTTTTATCATTTTTGGTAAAAAGTGATATTTTCAACTTCTTGTTAAAAAACGCAAGTCCAATTGCTTTGATATTACCGTATATATATATAGGTACTACATGTGGACCTCTCTCAGATTTGTTCATTTTGTAATGATTTCTTTAATTCTCTAATTTTGGTGAATATTTTTGTAATTTTTGGTAAAAAGTGATATTTTCAACTTCTTGTTAAAAACCGCAAGTCCAATTGCTTTGATATTACATATATAGGTACTACATGTGGAACTCTCTCAGATTTGTTCATTTTGTGATGATATCTTCAATTCTCTAATTTTGGTGAATATTTTTGTCATTTTTGGTAAAAAGTGATATTTTCAACTTCTTGTTAAAAAACGCAAGTCCAATTGCTTTGATATTATATATATAGGTACTACATGTGGACGGACCTCTCTCAGATTTGTTCATTTTGTAATGATATCTTTAATTCTCTAATTTTGGTGAATATTTTTGTAATTTTTGGTAAAAAGTGATATTTTTGACTTCTTGTTAAAAACCGCAAGTCCAATTGCTTTGATATTACATATATAGGTACTACATGTGGACCTCTCTCAGATTTGTTCATTTTCTAATGATATCTTTAATTTTCTAATTTTGGTGAATATTTTGTCATTTTTGGTAAAAAGTGATATTTTCGACTTCTTGTTAAAAACCGCAAGTCCAATTGCTTTGATATTTACATATATAGGTACTACATGTGGACCTCTATCAGATTTGTTCATTTTCTAATGATATCTTTATAGTCGGTTTGACATTTCTATCTGTCCAATACTAAACCAAGAAATGTTGTTTCCTATGAAGTTTTTTTATTGATTTACATTCATATGGAACCAAAGAACAATTTCAGCTTGGTTGCCAAAATTGCAACATTGGGCAATTTGCATAATCCAAGATGGCCACCAAACGTCATCTGGAAAATTTAACTTTTGACCCGTTTGTCCTGGAATAATGTGCAATACCTCTTTTTAATGGTTTTTCTGTGTATGCAATTTATTCCTGGTGTTATTTTGCTGGTTAATCTCATGTGTGAAAGCCCAGGGCGAAGCTTAGATTAGAACACAAAATAAAAATAACAAATTTATCAACATTCATAATTAACTTTATTCATGTTTTCTTTCTGTGAAATCTGTAATTACATGACACAAAAATGGTATTCATAATAAGTGTAAAATAATACAATAAGTAGATAGTCTTAAACTTTTATACCTGAAATTAAATATCTGTATGCTCCCACTCATTATCAGGATCAGAAAGACTGCTCTCCAAATCTTCCTGTTCCGCATCATCATCAAAATCTTCCTCAGCATCCTGGTCTACATTATCCTGAAAAGTCTCCACAGCATCCTCCATGTCCACACCCACTTCGTCTGTAACTTCAACATCTCGTCTGTTCGTGTATGGATTGCAGCAGCCATATTCACCAGAGCAATTACAGTATGACGTGCACGAAAGATGTTCTTTGTGGCAGCCACATGCCTCAGTGATACATTTTTTACCTTGTGCTTTGCATTGACACCGAATCACATCAATTAGTTCTGGCGGTACTGGGTCACCCTTAGCACTGACAGGAACTAGGGTACTATCCTGGATCTCCCATCCAAATTTTGTGATATCAGCTGACTCAACAGGTGGAACTTGATCGTCTGCTGCTTTCCACAACATCATTTGTAAATGAGCCCTTAAAACATGCTGCAAGAGGTTGGGTGTTGTTGGAGGAAGGGCCATCACTTTAGGATATTTCTTCTTTTTGGTGAACAATGTAAAGCGGGCAGATTCCATAGTAGTTCCTGGCAGCTGACCATAAAGAGCCAGAAGGAAGGGTTTTACTGCCTCTAGCAAATGATCATCTGTGGCAGCCACCTCACCCAGCACATCAGCTAAACCTGGGAAGTTCCCTGCTAGCAAAGTTTTCAGTGCACCAATCTTGCCTTTGCCATACAGATATGAGGTCGTGTCGCACCCACTGAGAGCATGCATTCCCAGGAGTTGCAGACATTTTTGGCCTAGGTTAGCACAGGTTGCATTAATATTCAGGACTGTTCCATACCAACGCTCTATCTGTACTTTGCACTGTAGGTCCATTCGATACAACCAATACACTAACAGAACAAACACATCAGTGTCATCACTAAGCACACGTATTACAGCCTTTCCAGAGTTAGCTGCCACGAGGACACAGGAAACCATAGTTATATCCGCCTCATCATGACCAAATGCACTGTCAATATGATTATCCATTGTCACATTGTCTTCAACACTGAAGGTGTGCAACATACTCGCAAGTCTCCGCTTGTTGTTTTTGCTTTTCAGAATGACATCTCGTTTGGGTAAAGAACTTGTGATAGAAAGTTCATAGTCGGTAATAATATCCCCAGCCCGACGCATTCTCTCATGATCATTTGCAGAGACATCTTGGTACTTGTCGAAGACAATGATTTTCTCAGTAGCAGCTGGGTAATGACTCAAACGTCTGTGAATGGATGTGATTAGATCTGAAGGACTACCCCTATGTGGCCATACAATATGGTAGAACAACTGTGAAACATCAACGATGACAAAATCAGCTGATGTTGGCAATGTCTTAGGCACAGCTAGTCGTTTAACCAGCTCTGACTTGCTACCTTTGCGAAGACAACCATACTCATCGATGATTGATGCAGGCACAGCACACAGTTCATAGGCAAACAGTGGCTCAAGCTTCATCTGTCTTCGCTGACCAATCACCAATAACCGAAGAAAAATGCTTTCAAGGTTGTAAAAAATATTAGGAAGTCTGGCAATGTATTTTCTCTCCATTTTTTCTCCAATCGCAGTCGAGTCAGCAACATTCACAACAGAGGGGGCAATTTGGCCAGTGACTGGATTGTACAGATGAGGTCGATGATCTTTTAGTGGGTGAGGATACTTCTCAACCTCTGCATTCAAGACACGTTGATGCTTTAACTCTTCTTTGTGCTGTCTCTGTGCATTTTTGCCTGGTGTATAAGCAGAGTACATACGATCCACACAGTCTGATACATGTACAGTGATAGGGAATGCATCAATCCACTCACACACAAGCTCAGCAGACAGTGTCATTCCCCTGAGAGCTCCTTTTCCCATCTTAATAGCAGTCTGCTAACCAAACTGGTCATCAGAGACAGCATTCCAATATCCATCATGGTGCCGACAGACAAGGTCTGGCATAGCTTCTATGGCATGATGTCTGCGCATCTCCAGCAGGTACTGGGTCAAATAGCGAGCATATTGCACATGGCCAGCATAGAAGAAGTACTTCATCATTCACTCCAAGGACTGCTGCTTCAAGTAAATGTTACCTTCTCTCTCTGCACGTTCAAACTGGTGGATAAGTAGTGTAGGAAGAATAAAGTTGTCTACCCAGTGTCGGCCAGTGGGATGGAGGCGAGCATTGTCCAAGTACTTCTCTATGTGTTCAAATGTCTTTGGAATAGAATAGAAAATGCTTCAAGATTGATGCTGACACACCACAGAAGGCTCTCATTGCTTTCGCCCAGGATTTGCCATTGAATATGCCTGTCAGCCCTCCATATCCTGCAGCCACATATACTTCCAGTGCTGAACCTTGCATTAGTTTTCCAATGCTGCTGAGGAATGACTGTATAATATGCATTCCACCAGGATGAGCGATTACATTATAGGACTGCACTGGCTGGTTCTAGCATACCATAGTGAGATGGACATACGTCATTCCCATGTCGACCAGCGACCCCTGCATGTATGTCAGGGTTGTAAGTATCGTGTCTGAGTGGGAAGGAGGTGCATCAATCAAAGGACCAAATATATACGTGCTGCCAGGTATTAGTATGCCATGGTTCCTGGCTAGCTGATTGTTGAAACCATTCCACTCCATAGCATCTTGCCCTTCTCTCAAGCTGTTGAGCCACTCTGTGTCTTTTTCTTGTGCAGCCACCAGACTGGTACAGCAGGAGGAATTACTTTCTTAAGGCCAGTGTATTGTATAATTGTTTTGGCCTTGCTATTACCCACAGACTTGGCCTGCTTGGATGTAAGGCATGGGATTACAATCGTTCTGATGCCCGTCTGAATGTTTCCAGTCTCAATGATCCCAGCAGGATGCATCTGAAATTCCGTGGCCATGGCATGTGTCTCACGGCGACCATTTGGGGTTGACACCAGCAAGTCAAAGTTATCATACCAACCAAATACGACTCCAACTGTTTGCGTGAGTCCCATCATCCTATGCAGTGTGGCAGCATTATCACCAACATACTTTGTTGCTGACTTGTGGAATCGTAACACCTCATCATATGACACAGTATATCCATGTTCATTCAAAATTTGAATGAGATCACTGCTACCAAACTTGTGGTATAGTTTCACACCCAACCCAAGTGCTGTTTGGTTTCGTGTATTGGTAATGTGATATTGTATTGATTGTAATAAACTCAGTGATGCCTTTGTAATTTCACCATGTGATACCAGCTTTGAGACAAACCTGAGCAGTGTGGCACTAGTGTGTTCTTTTGTTTTGGCAAATGTAAAGTCACCAAGATCATATATTTTGTTATTGAAAGGAATTTCACGTGCCTCAGTTTTGATTTTTCGGACCAAAGCATCCTCTTTGTCCCCATCTAATGTGTCCAACTCCCGAAAACCAACAATAGATGCACAACCGTCAATGTAATTTAAGCACCGCCACATCATCACCCAAATACGTAACCAGATTGGTAAACATTTGCTTTCGTGACAACTGACCACCATGACTCACATACTTATCATACAGTTCAATAGAAGTCCAAGTACATAGTTTTCCTTTAGTATACATCTCATCAACAAGCAACTTCAATGCAGTATCATCAATCATTGGACTCTGGTCAGCATGCATGGGAATTTTTCTGAATTCATCATAACAGCGAACGTGATACTGTGCCTCAGCTGCAGACAAGTCATGTACCCCATGACAGCGGATAGCAACTTCTCGACTCCACAAATCATTTCGATAATCACAATACTGTAGTATAACACCCTTGAAAGGTGGAGCATCTTTGAGACCCTTTTGTTCACACTGTACCACTCTGTCCCACCTATCGGGATGTTTAGGATTAACAGGTTCACAAACTGCAGCACAAAACAAGCATTGTTTCTTAAAATGAAACTCTGTCGCTTGTGATCTTCTGATTCTGGCAGCTGGAGGTTCATCACTATCTATTAAACATTCCTTTCTCTTCTTATTAACAACTTGTTTAATATGATCCTTAGAGGTGAATGAATAGTAACAGCCTTGATGAACTTCTACTGATGCATCCTCTCCTTGAGAGTCCAAAACATCCTGCATTCTAGTAAGGGTTTCATCATCATGCCGCTCTGTTGCACATGCAATAAGTCTTGGCACGGCCTGTAATTTGAATGTTTTTAGTCGCCCAGACTTGCTGCAGGTTGGCAGGAGGCATTTCCCAGCATCAGTCATCTCTGATACCCAGAAAAAAACAGTAAAATTAGAAAAAAAAACACGAATTCATTTCAAACGTTTATTCGCTACTGCTATTCAAATATAAATAAATAAAATAATAAAGGTCAAAGTTAATTTTGATCTGACCTTTAGCACTAAAAGTTGACCTGCAAATAAAAAAATAACATCAGAAATGAATTCTACACACAAAACCTTAAAAAAGAGGTATTACGCACTATAGTAGGACAGGTGGGTCAAGAGTTGAATTTTCCAGATGACGTTTGGTGGCCATCTTGGATTATGCAAATTAGCAGAGTTGCCCAATGTTGCAATTTTGGCAACCAAGCTAAAATTGTTCTTTGGTCCCATATGAATGTAAATCATTAAAAAAACTCCATAGGAAACAACATTTCTAGGTTTAAGAAATAACAAATCGACTATTAAGTCTCTAATTTTGGTGAATATTTTTGTAATTTTTGGTAAAAAGTGATATTTTCGACTTCTTGTTAAAAACCGCAAGTCCAGTTGCTTTGATATAACATATATAGGTGTACTACATGTGGACCTCTCTCAGATTTGTTCATTTTCTAATGATATCTTTAATTCTCTAATTTTGGTGAATATTTTTGGTAAAAAGTGATATTTTTGACTTCTTGTTAAAAACCGCAAGTCCAATTGCTTTGATATTACATATATAGGTACTACATGTGGACCTCTCTCAGATTTGTTCATTTTCTAAAGATATCTTTAATTTTCTAATTTTGGTGAATATTTTGTCATTTTTGGTAAAAAGTGATATTTTCGACTTCTTGTTAAAAACTGCAAGTCCAATTGCTTTGATATTACATATATAGGTACTACATGTGGACCTCTATCAGATTTGTTCATTTTCTAATGATATCTTTAAGTCTCTAATTTTGGTGAATATTTTTGTAATTTTTGGTAAAAAGTGATATTTTCGACTTCTTGTTAAAACCGCAAGTCCAGTTGCTTTGATATTACATATATAGGTACTACATGTGGACCTCTCTCAGATTTGTTCATTTTCTAATGATATCTTCTGTTCTTTAATTGCCATGTGCATTGCTAACAGCGGAGCTATCTCAGCCGACAGGCTGCTTGTTTATATATACATGTCCTGATAAGTCCTGAAATCCATCAATTGTGTTTATGCTACAGAGACTGCTGAGGATATGTCCACCCAGGCTAACGTCAATTAGGTTTATTCAAACTTAGAATTTGGTATCCTATTTCCCGACCATGAAGATTTACTTGTAATTTTCTGCATGGCTCCATTTAAGGTATACATCTTGGAAAATTTGGGATACATGTTGCCCCGAAACTTTGTACATGCATCATTGTGAAAACACTGCTGTTGTAGAAGCTTCACTTCACATTTAATGAGACTTTGTGAGATGTCATAATGATGATGTAACTGATGTTCAGGGTCAAGACGATTGTGACCCATGTGTCGCTCATATACTACGGTGGCTAGTGAAGTAAAGGGGCCAGTACTGCTGTTTTACATAGTTATCCACGCTATTGTGTCCATGCTCAGGTGGAAAAGCATCTTGATCATGAGCTATTCCCGTTCTTTGCCTTGCGTTTTCAACCATGAATCTATCTAAAGTGTTCACGCGATGTTGCTAGTTGCGGGTTTGTTGCCCGACATGTGTTCTCAGCGATCAATGCCTGATAGTATGTTCACACAATACAGCAGCCTAAACAGTCTTCCAGCTTATGGAGCACAAAAACTGCTCTCCTCACTCAGTGCCGGCTACAGTCACTGTGATTAATTATATGTTTTCTAAATTGTCAATTGTGTGTTAGTTGTTTCTTGTTCAGCATAGCGTGTTAGAGTATTGGAGAGTTGCCAGCAGTGTGGATATCTGCGGATATTCATAAACTTAACTAGTATTTGATTTGAACAGGATTTTCAATAGATAACGTTGACTATTTTTTTTAGCAATATTTGCTGCTAAAACAGCGTTTTTAATTTATGATGAATCATACCCTGTTGTTTTTATATGATGATTTAACACAAATCAAGTACACAAAAAGCAATCCACAGTGCCCCCTTATTATTAGTTCATTCATTCCCCAGAATCGCCAACATCAGCATCATGTAATTTATTTGGGGGTTCATAAAATACAACGTGGGGCAATATTCTAGTAACCGTATGTAAAATTAATTGAAATGTCGTCTGCTTTTGGCATGTCTTTATAAATTGTATAAAACAAATTGGTTTACATTTAAACATCAAGAGTTTAAGAGTAGTTAAAATAAAGCATGCGGTCGCTTCCGAAATCGTTTCAAGCCATCACGCTTGCACCTTACGCTGCATCAATATTGCATGTATTCTGTTATTTGGCACCGATTCGTTTTTCTCATACTTGCGTACATTTATCTGTAAATATTGCATGCGGCCAAAGTAAAAGTAGTGTAGCGGTGAATGTTATATGTTCATGGTAGCTAGCTATCAAATGTATTTGTTACTTACAGCACTACACGAGATCTATCTCTTTGTTTTTGTGGGGAATTCTCGGATAGAGTAATCCGGTGCCGAGCATTATCTAGATATTGTTTTTCCGTCATATAGTCACACAAATATTACTGTTTAATAGATAAGTATAGAAAATACAAAATGTTAAAGCTATGGTACGAGGCCACTGGATTCGAAAACGCAACTCCAAGCTCAAAGGCCGTCATCCTGTTCCTTGATGCACCAAAAATTCGATGTCTGAGTGGTCAAAACTTGTCACGTTTAAAATGTAGTTACAAATAAGTTGTTATGCAGTGTGTGTCGCTCACTTGCAATATCCCCAGTCTGTAAATGTTATGTGAACATTTTCTGGTTTAAAAAAAAACACATACATTTATTCAAACATAATCGATTGAATGTGATTTGGCCAGTGCACTCTTCAGGTATGGTTGATGTGTTGTAAGTCAGAAAATTCACCCGTGCTGTGCATCGTTCTGATATCAAACTTCACTCGGACATACGTCTTCAGTGTCATTCAATATCTGAACGATTGCGTCCCAGTCGTGTATTTTTTCTATACAGAAAGTCAATACATAATCTTGTTATGGTAACTGTCGATACAAATAGTGTGGTTTGACTCAGTTTCAGGTACCTTCATTAACACTATCAGCCTTAAACATACATGGTGTTCACTTTTATCTTATTTCTCATTAATTTACATGACTGAAAGTCGATAACTTATTTAATTGGACACTGTTACTTGCATTGCGGACATTTACAATAAAATTTAAAGGCTTAACCGGGATTAATGACTAAAAATAGTTAAAATTAAAGATATTAATTAATTAATATATAAATTCATATTTGTGTATGTGCATTATACTGGAGTGATATCGGCATTGATTAATAGATGTGCTGTGGTTACAGCATCGAACTGGTGCATTCCAGATGATCTGCGGCCTAGCAAACTGAAAAAAAGCACAAACAATAACATGGGTAAGGCATGAAGCAATGCGGCATAAAATGTTAACAATCATTTGTATTGATGACTGATGAAGGAAACCTCACAGAAATTATGTTTGTATGAAATCAACATGGTAGAAAGTTTGAGTATATATGTTGAAAAGAGCTCATACTTGGAACATACACCCATTTACTCGAATGCAACATCGTTGGCCACCAACAAGATTGTTGCCATGCTGCTGTACCTTGTTGCGAAGCAGCTATATTTTCAAATTGCAATTTCACCATGAATAAGAATTGATTCTTACCTTCTACTTCGCAAATGTAGCCCTTAGCTCTAATGCATGCACAGTAGTCGTCGTCCCAAGCCATGGACGAAGTCCTAAAAAATATAACTCAATGAATGATTTTTTGGCGCAACAATGTGCAGTTTATCTTATAATTTCTCTCACAAAAATACTTGAAAAAAACACGTATACATATAATTTAAAAAATCTTACCTTATTTGCCCACAGTCCTGACCAGCGGGATTTTGCTTATTGTTGTTGTCAGGCTCCCCATTACCCCAGTTCGTATACGAGCAAGTAGATCCATCTACCCATTGAAAGTCATTTTCTTGATCGATATCATTTAAGCCAATCCATACCCCAGTATCCTCGCTTCCGAAGAATCCATTGGCGTCTAAGAAGTTCACGATGACGTCATTTGCTGCTTGATTGGAAATTGTCGCAAGATTCCCACCAATATTTTTGCAATTTTGACGTGCCTGGTACCAGTCAACTTCATCATCAAAGAAAATGTAGCTCACTTCTCTCTGGTAGTTGACAGAACCAACCTCTGCAAAATAAAGACGTTTGTCTCAGAATCAATAGTTGCATACTGTTTCTCATACTAATATGTATTCAATTTCAGAGATTGTAAAATAAAAAAAACATTATCATTCAACTTATTGGGAAGTCAAAGCGCAATAAGAACAATAAGCCCCTGAACTGTTCATATTTTGTCTGTCTGTCTGTCTGTCTGTCTGTCTGTCTGTCTGTACAATCATTGACATTTCATTTTTGGTTTTCGAATTGCTTACAATCATGAGATTTTTTATTTAAATAGTTTAAACATTCCGTAATTTTAAGCTCCACTGTTGACGTTGTCAAGCGGAGCTTATCATACGTTAGCGTTCGTCGTCGTCCCTCGTCCGGCATCTGTCGTCTATGTCAACTTTTTACTTTTTCGACTTCTTCTTGAAAACTACAATTCTTATTGCTTTGGTACTTGGTGTATATGTACCATTCTCAGATTTGTTCATTTCGTGATATCTATTTTTGATGAATATTTTTGTCATTTTTGGTATATTTTGACTTCTTGTTAAAAACCTCAAATCTGGTTGCTTTGATACTATACATATAGGTACCTCAGGTAGACCTCTCTCAGATTTGTTCATTTTCTAATGATATCTTCAGTTCATTGATTGAAATGTGTGTTGCCAACAGCTGAGCTATCTCAGTCGATAGGCTGCTTATTAAAAACTTGAAGAGAAATAATATTTCATATTGGACGATACGATGTCCCCCCTACTTTGAAATGAAACATATTCCCATCTTCACTTGCATCTGTAATCTCTTAACCAATTCGCTCTGTAGTGCACAGAAACACATGTGTGTTTGCGCCAGCAATGGTCACTTAATGGGGGAAATCTTGGCACATTTTTCTGTATTTTGTATGTGTTAGATAACAAATAATTTGGTCTTTCCTGTAAATGATGTTTTATTTTTATAATTTACAGACAACTCTAGATCCATTCAATGAATTTTAACCAAATTTGCTACGCTATGTTATTGTAATTATTATATTAATTAAATATGCGCATTTTTTATTACTACAATTTGAAAACCATTGAATAGATTTTAACTACATTGTTAAGACCTTCATAGGCGTGATTCACTTGGATGTAAATGTCCATGAGTTTCTAATTGAAGTATATATATACTTGTATGGTCGGCCTTTTTCAATTCAAGACTTCTATGTGATTTCATAATACTGATACTTTTTGTGTGTGCTGTACTATGTAGTAATTAAGGTACTGGCCATTATCGCTCGATAATGTGTCTTTTATTTCATTTATTGCATGTGACCCCTCCCATACGCTTACATTGGAACACTGTTCAATAGCAACATGTGTCACACGAGTCACGTGATTGGTTATATGAATCACCTTACCTTGGATATTTCACTAAAAATGAAATGAAGACTAAGATTCTCAACTAAACTTTGTTGAGATTTTAAGTAGTTTAAATTCTCTTGGAGGCATTCCGACACTAGATGTTACTTTGTGGGCTTCGACCATCGCCTAGAGACAAACTTCGGTGACCTTCCAACACTCGACTGACAGTAGCTACTTTACGTTACTCTAGTGGGCTGGGATATTTGGCCAACACTGAGAGACAGATATTGTGCTCTATGCTTTGTATATCTGATCACATCATCAGTCGCTATACAGGAAATATCACCATTATCCTAGTCTCGATCATGTTATTTTGGCAAAAACAGTAAATGTGATGGCTTTGAAGTATGTCATCCAGCAAGGTTAAACAAAGCACAATAGGTGACATATAAATACTTTTCAAAATCAGCCAATCAGACAAATATGGACAGATGAAGCATTAGATTATAATGTGCTCAACTGTTAATGTTGGATACTATTTTGCGTCTCACAGATCCCGTGGTCACTCGGCTCAAATGAATCTAGACAACAATATCGTTGGAGATGATTTAGGTGATTGTCACCCTTAGAATGAGAGCATTATTTTATGTTGTATTATTTGATAGGTATGCGACTCGCGGGTCTCGCAAGTCGAGGGCGCTGTGTGTGGTGCGTCCGAAGCTTCAACTCAACGCTTACTGATCCGCTTACTGTATGTTTACGAATATGTTCGTTCATAGAACCCAGAGGGTCTATCGTTCGTTTAATGGCTGATCACATTCGACTTGTAATACCACTAAGAAGCGTGCATATAAGTCCCAACATCCCGTGGCATCCACGCTTCTAAACGCAACGCTCGCAATTACGCGATGACGGCGAACGATTCACGTCTTCTGCAAACGAGACATTCTGGGCAGCTATTGTGTCAAAATATGGTATTCGACTATAAAATATTAGTTGATGATATCATTAAAACTATCTAGTGACTATGGAAATGACAGTACCCGTCTAGTTGATGATAGACCAGTATTCCTACCTTGCGTATAACTATATAAATCAATGGAAGGAAACATACCTGCTCCATTACACACCGCCAAGCAAAATATAGCCAGGATAGCAATGATAGACTTCATCTTGATTCAAGGCTGGAGTCAGGAATTGAAAATAACAAACCTTCCCAGATGCTTATATAACCGGTATTGTACGTACGCATGGTCTTGTATTGCATACAACATGTTGCTCTATCACGTGAACGTCACGCCTTCCACATTGGGCGTCACAAGAAAAAGAAAAAAACAAATAAAGAACATGTCAACTTCCCAGCTATGCTTATTTCAATTTATTGTTCTAACACATGATCGTTATCTGTGTAAAACGCGTGTTTTTTCCCACAGAAATGCCCAGGATGCACAATACATTGATTGATTTGTTGACATCGATATTACGCATACCATATAAACCGGGGTATTTGAAACCGAAATTGTCATCTAAGCGTTAGGCCGTCGCTGATTGGCTGCTGGGCTGGAATGCCAATTTTTAGTTTTAAATACCCCCAGGAAAGTGTTCTAGGTTCTTGGCGTAAATAGGTGTTCGTATGCAAGGGATTTTTCCACACAAAAACGACGAATTCGGCCGAATTTTGTTATCGGTTGGCTTAATATAACCCCAACGGACCGTATTTCTGTGAAAGATTGGTATTTTTGTCCTGATTTGTAGGAATCTGAAAAACGCGTTTCACAACTTGTCTCTTATTTAGTTTTATGCGTCATTCAAGATGGCGGCCCCCATATAGTAAATATCGTATTTATTTTATTATCACGTGTGCGCCAGCTGACTGTGTTAGATACATAAACTGATTCTAATATTCCATGTATACATTACGTAAGAAATATCACGTACCACCCGACGACACGTGTACGCCCGATACAAACAGTCCGCCATTAGTACCAGTCATTTGGACAAATTGTTTTATTTGATCCGTGAAATGAGAAATCTCATGAAAAATGTAATGTAATTATTGTAATAATTATTTGTCAGGAATCATAAATTTATTTCTTCGATTTTGCATGTGCAAACGCATACACACATGATTTTCGTTGTGTAGTTCATAATTGGAGGAATGATAAACGAACACATGTATGTTACACCCACCAACGGCAAAACGGCACAATGTACAAATGAAGTGAAATTGTTTTCATTAGTTAGTATTATTGTTCTTGTTGAGGGGATTATTTTTAATTCCCGTCGTTAAGGTTACACATTTAATTAAACTTACTTATCACAATGGCCCAAGGTGAACTGAAGATTACTTTCTGTAAACCCATATTTTGGTAAATCTAATGAACATCAACAAGAAGCATGTATACCTGGTAGTGGTTGATATTGTGTGTGAGGTATTAATCAATATAACATACGTACGAATGGTCAAACATTGTGCGATACACTGCTGAATTAGCGCAGTAATGCTCAGTACTAAGATGGACAGATTGACCAGCTTGAGCAGGATGTACTTGGCGCATCCTTGTTCCCTATACAGCTACCAAGTATAATCAAAGTCTTGGAATTATTATAAATAGCACGCATAATCTATAAAAACCACCATGAAAACTTGTCCAGATTACAACCATGTTCTAGCATATGGTGCATGGGGCAGCAATTTCAAATTGATGCTAGTTGGGTCCTAAAAGCAAATTCAGTAATCAATTTGGCTCTACCGACTTAGTGGACCCCGTGATAACAACATTGAATTAGGGGTCTGGCCATGATATTAATTCAGAAGGATATTTCAAATTCCAAAGTATAGAGTCTACCACTGAATACTTAGGTAGCATGAGCAAGCTTTCAATACGACTCCCCAATGCTTGCGTTTATCGCATACTTGTTATGCTCTCTGGCAAGCAGAGTTTCTGCTGGTCACCCACATTATTTCCTTAGAAAGGTACTGGTTACAGTATCTGTCAATCTGATGAGGAGGGAGATTTTACAGTATTGTGTTCTCGTGTGATTCTAATGATGTTATTGGCCACATTCTGTATCACATAGTTTTGATAAGCCCTGATCCGTTAATCTTACACAGGGTAGAACAATGTTGATGCTATCGGTTAGTACACCAGACTGAATTTTGGGGCATCTGATAAACAGTGTTTCCCTCTGACAGTCACCTCAAGCTTGTATGCACTTCCCATTTAGGAAAACCTGTTGAAGCTTGTTTGCTGATATTCACATATGATGTACAGTTAGCAGTTTTTTGCAAACGGCTAGAACATGATGAAGTTGACTATGCACGATTTCGATTATGAGAATCTGAGATAAATGCACACTGCGTAGTACAGAGCCTGCTACATCAAAGGAGGGGAAGGGAACAAGAATGACATTGATGTAGTATCACCCATAACGCAATGTCAGTCACGTACACACAAACATAGTGGGCAGATAACTCTAAGTTGATTAAAGTTTGGCAGGATAAGATAGACCGATCGAATAAACTGAATCCATAATATGGCTATATAGGTGAACATTCTAGGTCATCCAAGGATGTTGACTCCATTAAGTTACCCTTAAGTTGTCCATTTTTGAAACGTTTTCCTATAATAAGTGATAAATTACCAAATCAGTCGTAATAATTTCACAAATCCCCACACAACGCAGTTGAAATTTTGACAAATTTTTGATTCGTTTTGAAATAAGCATACAGAGCCGCAATGAAGCATTTCATAGTATAGGCGGGCCCCTTGTTTAAATTAATATCCAAATAAAGTGCGGACAGTTTTCACCAATAGAGTAAGTTTGTTGATTGGTTAACCTCACCACGGACAGTGATTGTCGACGTAGGTTTTAACAGCATGGTTGTCTACATGCTTGGGACTATGGCATAGCGACAGCACGAGACCGGTTTCCACTGTGGTGGTTTCTCAAATACCTGTACATATCAACAAACGTTTTGCCACACGTTAAAATGCGTCATTAACACTATGTGACGAAACCACTATAAATAAAGTAAATAAAGTAAAACAGTACTTACTTAGCAACATGGAATTATTATGACCTTTAACAATTCGTTTTACTAGCAACATGTGTACAAATAATCAAAAGAGCAGAATTAGACCAAAAATTAACAAAATATTGAAAACGACTACATATCGGCATAATATTGCCTGTCATTGGGGCTACTGGGCAAATACTATGATCACTCTCACTCTTGGGCCGCTCAAGTATATTATCTCACTCCTTCTTGGGATCACTCAGGGATAATATTATCTTCCTTTTTTGTTCAGACCACTCAGGAATGATATTTTCTCTCTCTTTTGTGGGGACCACTCAGGAATAATATTATCTTCATCTCTTGTTTTGACCAGTCAGGGATAATATTATCTCCCTCACCTGTTGGGACCACTCGTGGATAATATCATCTCCCTGTCTTGTTGGGATCAGTGAGGGGTATTATTATTTCCATCCCTTGTTCGGACCACTCAGAGATAATATTATCTCCCTCCCTTGTTGGGATCACTCATGGATAATATTATTTTCTTTCTCTTGTTCGGTCTAGTCAGGGACTATATTATCTCCCTCTCTTACTGGGACCAATCAGGGATAATATTATCTTCATCTCTTGTTGGGATCACTCAGGGATGGTATTATCTGCATCTCTTGTTTGGTTTAGTCAGGGACAATATTATCTCCATCTCTTGTTGGTACCACTCAGGAATAATATTATTTTCATCGCCTTTTAGTGACAGTCAGAAATAATATTGTCTTCATCTCTTGTTGGTACCACTCAGGGATAATATTATCTTCATCTTTTGTTGGAACCACTCACGGATAGTATTATCTTCATCGCTTGTTGGAACCACTCGGGAATAGTATTATCTTCATCTCGCATTTGAACTAGTCAAAAACAATATTATCTCCATCTCTTGCTGGGACCAATCAGCGATAATATTATCATCATCTCTTGTTGAGACCACTCCGGAATAATATTATTTTGAGACCACTCAGGGATGGTATTATCTTCATCTCTTGTTTGGTTTAGTCAGGGACAATATTATCCCCATCTCTTGTTGGGACCACTCAGGAATAATATTATCTTCCTCTCTTGTTGGTACCACTCAGGAATATTATTATTTTCATCTCTTGTTGGGACCACTCAGGGATAATATTATCTTCATCTTTTGTTGGTACCACTCAAGAATATTATTAGTTTTATCGCTTTTAGTACCAGTCAGGAAAATTGTCTTCATCTCTTGTTGGTACCACTCAGGGATAATATTATTTTCATCTCTTGTTGAGACCACTCAGGGATAATATTATTTTCATCTCTTGTTGGGACCACTCAGGGATAGAATTATCTTCATCGCTTGTTGGAACCACTCGGGGATAGTATTATCTTCATCTCTTGTTTAGACTAGTCAAGGACAATATTATCTCCCTCTCTTGCTGGGACCAATCCGGAATAATATTATTTTGGGACCACTCAGGGATAGTATTATCTTCATCTCTTGTTGGGACCACTCAGGGATGGTATTATCTTCATATCTCTTGTTTGGTTTAGTCAGGGACAATATTATCCCCACCTCTTGTTGGGACCACTCAGGAATAATATTATCTTCCTCTCTTGTTGGTACCACTCAGGGATAATATTATTTTCATCTCTTGTTGAGACCACTCAGGAATAATATTATCTTCCTCTCTTGTTGGTGCCACTCAGGAATATTATTATTTTCATCTTTTGTTGGGACCACTCAGGGATAATATTATTTTCATCTCTTGTTGAGACCACTCAGGGATAGTATTATCATCATCTCTTGTTGGGATCACTCAGGGATGGTATTGTCATCATCTCTTGTTGAGACCACCCAGGGATAGTATTATCATCATCTCTTGTTGGGATCACTCAGGGATGGTATTGTCATCATCTCTTGTTGAGACCACCCAGGGATAGTATTATCATCATCTCTTGTTGGGATCACTCAGGGATGGTATTATCTTCATCTCTTGTTGGGGCTACTCACCTATTGTCACCACTTAAGAATTATATTATCTCCCTCTCTTGTTGGTACTACTCACTAAACACATAATTTACAAATCTGGAAAACCACCACTTGTTACAAATGTGAAAAAGTAACAAAACCCGCATTAGCACAGAATCGTTGCTCAACATCAACGGGGGAGGGTGGAGGGGAGGGTACCCAAAAATATGAAATGAAATATACACTATACATTACGACATTCGAGTCTTGCACTTCGATATTTTTTTCAAATATTTACAGCAAAATGTTTGGAATAATCTGTTTTATTTCCCAAACTATGATTACATATT
The DNA here is from genome assembly GCF_978046115.1 of Saccoglossus kowalevskii. Classification (NCBI taxonomy): domain Eukaryota; kingdom Metazoa; phylum Hemichordata; class Enteropneusta; family Harrimaniidae; genus Saccoglossus; species Saccoglossus kowalevskii. The sequence goes on along the minus strand of NC_140644.1, from coordinate 20,633,446 downwards.
TGAAACTGTGTATTTTTAAAATAACCAGAACATTAGCATAGCATATGATGGATGATATGCAGTCCAGAAAGTAGACCGTTTTACCAATTTGGTAATTTGACACCTAATATGGTGTTGACAAATATGGTTTAAAGACAGTAAGAGCAGAAATAGAGACCGATTCAGCTCTATAACTATTTAAGAGCAACAATTTCTGAAGAGAGGTTCCCCCAACCCCTCGGGGGTGGGGGTTACTTGTAATATTCATATAATGGTATTCCAGGCACCAACTTTTGGTGAAAATCATGGTTCAGGAGATGACCCCATTGATTCAGAAACGGTTTTACAGGAAAGACACATTCCTTATTATTATATGTTACATCACAATCACGGTAAAATTGGTCTATCATTGCCACATATCAAACAGAGCCAAAATTCGATTTATTTTGAAATGTAAAGAAAAAAAAAACATTTTATCAGCAACTATACACGACAATGTCGTTGCCATTGTAGATAAGCAAAATATGTGTAACCATAAATGTCAATGGAAGGACATATTTTCCCATTACACACTACCAAGCAAACTATGACAATGATAACTAACACAATAATCTACCTCACGTTCTATAATGCCAAGACACTCGCCGCTGTACCATGTATTCCTATGGCCTTTGTGTGAAAATACCCGAATGTTTGCTTCCGAGATTATCGGCGATTAAATAATTACACGAAAACAGGACGGAATTTTGAATAGTGTCTCTCTATCACGTGGGCGTCACATCATTCGTATGACGACACAGGTTAACAGAAGCGTGTTAACATCTTAATTATGTTTCAATTTGTAGCTAGAGTTAACCTTGGCCCATATTTCAATTAATAAAGTTAGTCTGGAAACCATGATTGCTGCAATTGATTGTCCAAATATAACCCACACTGAATGGCTATTATGAGCTACTAAGGTATAATGATATAATATGCTAAATAGGTAAGTCACATTTGGATTGATTACAGACAACTGTATGACTAAGAATTATTGTATGACCTCAATTATCAATATAAGAGTTTTCATGTGACAGTGTTACGATAGAGATCTATTCAAACCGCGTGCTTTGTTCCCACAGGAGTGGCCGATCTGTAACGTGCGTGTATTAAATTATTCATAATATTATTTGCATAAGATCGACTAGATAGGATTTTTGCAGCCCGGGGTTGTGCGTTATTCATTTACTATACTCCAAAAAGGTTTTATCATACACTTTATAGGTTGCATCAAACATAAATGCAATTGCTACTGGATTTTCATTTATTAAAGTTATTATTCTCTTTTCTATCTTTTATTGAAACGTTCTCATTGCTGATTGACATTCAGAGCAAGACATTACAACATCGACAAGACTCCTGAGTGTTATAACATTTTGTTGTTACTATGACTACCCCATCGAACCAGAACACGCTAGTTGTGGCTAATATGATCAATGTGCCTGTAACTGGATAAAACCAGTTTAGAGTGATTTACATATTGAATATGTAATCTAACTCTGAAACGTCATTATATATAATGCATGAGTGTGAAACATACCCCCTGACAAAACTTATACGACCTCGACCTCATGTTGCTATGAATTGTACTCCTGAGCAATATAATAATATCCCGCGGGGGGGGGGGGGGTTACTCAAAGTAAGACCTGGTACCCATGCTGAAGTATAGCTTTTCAAAAAGCCTCTAAACATGAACTTATATCCCATTTTAGAAAGTGAAGAAACTTAAAATAGATACCCTATATGCATACTAAAATCATACTGTTTCCAAAGTAAGGTAACGTGAGTTCATGAGATTTCTTTTTCAAAACACACTTTATTACTATATTCTAAGTTACAGACGGCACACGCGTATACGCGTCAAATAACTCAATGACACCCCTTTGACGCGTTTTTTTTTTACTTCAGCATATTTTATTCAGACACCCCCACCCCCTGGGAATGATATTGACTTTGGGGTTTCCAGCCTAATTTTCGAGCAAATAGTTGTTCTCTTTTAGTTGATAGTGGCCACTTTGTCAACATTATAACGCTTTTACCATAGGTTCCTCTGAGAGAAATATGAGTAAAAGCATTTACCTTAAGTTTTGTGTAATTGCAATTTGTTGTTGCAATGGTTTTAGCTCTTCCTTGTATGTATATACTTCGTAACATAATTGTAACATAATAATATGACGTTGATTCAACAACAGTTCATTATATACTGATGTTGTTGCAATGAGGGAAACTTACTATAGCAGACAATTTAATGGTGTGCTTCCATTATTGGATTAATCGAGAACGAGCATCAAAACAGATACGCCAGGAATGTGTCAATGTATGAAGACCGCGCGCTCAGCCACGAATTTTGTTGAGATGAGTGAGACGTGTCCAGTTAAACAGTGCCACTTAAGCGCATCTTCATCATGTTTTCGTTAAATTTGAACTAATTGATAAACGAATCAAACTTATATTTTATCAGATAATGTTTATTATATACATAATCAATAGTTATTGAAGCCTTGGAGTGTTATTTGTTTAATTACTACAGTAGTTCATAAACTATGAACGCCCTTTTGCTGGAGTAGTTTACTAGTATTCCCTCGTACACGCGTACGACGCAGGCTGAAGATATAGATTATATAGATTTGAAAATTGGGTTTCTTCACTGTCGCCAGGGTATTGGATACATATGTTGTGCTGACGTATAAATATTATATTGGTACCTGGTCCTCCTTGCTTATCTTCTGTGATAGAATTGTGGGAATCTCTGTAAATGGCATGCATGGTGGCCAAGAATCTATCAATTCATCTCCGATATTCGGGACCAGCACGACAACCTGATTATCAAACTTTGAAGTACATCCATGTCAGCCTGTCATAGTCTGTATTGTCAATCCATATCTATAGATTCACAGTGAATCTTCAACTAGAAGCTGTCTGTTGTGATGTTTAGGTCATTGTCATGCCTTAAAGCACTACAGGTAAAAATAGACAAAACGTGTAAGGAAGAGTAGAGGGGGTAAGGCATTTTTGATATGGTATCAACCAAGCTGCCATTAGATATCCCAGAGAATTTATCTCGAGAAGATATCATTCACATACATAATGATTTTTTTTTCAATTTCACTTGTAATGGAAGCTGCATGAGATCCTACTGTCAAGACTGCTGCTAGTGGCAGCAGTAGTATTTCCGTTGTGACCTAGGTTTAACACCTCAAATACCGAAAGCTTCTGCAGAAACATGAAGACCTCATCAGCTTCTCAATCAAGATTGAATGGTGCAAGCTTTGTGTGTTGAGTTTGCAACCGAACATACTTACTTAGATGAGTACACATGTTTTGTGGCATAATAATTTCAAAGATCATTGGCGTGCACACCATCACTGGCAGTTGGATTCATCAATTATTTATTAATTAGTTTTGCTCTAGTTTCCCCCAGTTGAAACAGTTTGAATACCTACGTCCATTTCACCTTCTAAGCAAAAGAATCCTTTCCACTGAGTAAACTGGTGGTGCATGTTGTAGCGCGTCATCATATAATGCTTCTAGAATGTCTTAATTTTTTATCATATATTGTAAATGATGGGGCACTTTTTATTGCACTGAATTATTTCAAAAATCAAAATGCATTTCTTCTTCAACATTGTGGACTTGTTCTAAAGAAAATTTTCTCGCAACACACAAAATGGATGCTGTAAACCATCTTTGTCATATTTATTCGGTGTCCCTAAATATTTTGAGAGGCTCCTATTGACTCCAGCCATTGTCACAATGGACAATATATTCACTGACTGAAAGAACAAATGCCACCTTGGGTTTTTGTTAATTTGTATATGACTATGAACTCATTTCTTCATTAGAATAAATTTTCTTTATTCTTTAATGGCTAAGAACAACTACGTGCATCATGGTTCAGTTAAGAGTAGGATGACATTCTATCCGCGGCTATTTCGTGGGTTGAGCTCATATACATCAACCCTCAAATGTCTAATTTGGCCTGATGGAGGATGCAACTCCTTATAGTTTTTCTTGGACAGGTAATTCAAGTTCAAGCTGCGGTGTAATTAGTTCGCACAAATCAGAGGAGATAGGTCCGTCATTGGGTTCAATTCGCTTTGATGATTGAACCCATGACTATCAAAGAGCGACATCAACTTGTATAATTTGTGTCATTTGTCTAGATTCCTTGTCAATAAACCATCTGGGATTCTTGCTTTTAATGCTGGGGGAGTAGTGAACATAATTTTATAGCTGCCCTCTACCACTGATTAAGTTAACATGAAGGTACAAGTTCAACTCTTAGGTACAGTTGTATATCCAGGAGCAGAATCTTTTTGTTTACAAAATTGTTTTGATCTTGTCAAGACTAGTGGTTTTTAGGGGGCTGATCCCATAGAAGATACCAATTTAGCATTTTGTTGTGTAGTCATTCTATTGTGCTGGCTTAGAGAGACGAAGGGTTATGAAATTATCAACTAGTTGTACGACATCTATATGGATGAACACTGATCTAGGTTCCAAACTAGTTATGAATAGTAAGACAAACTCAATGCAGATTTGTAAAGAATTCGTACCAGCTGTGTGACTGATAGAGAATGTCTTTATGCAATTGTTTTTGAACGCTTATGGGAACCAATTGCAGTAGAATAATAATCAAAACAGCATAATTTAACTCAAAATTACGAATACTTTGAAAATCGTTATATGTCATATCGACACATTTGTAAGGTTCGGGATGAAATCAGTACTCATGCTTGCATCCTTGACTCACTCTTTTTCGTTAAGTTGTTCACCTCTCTAATTGTGCTTTCTCTTAACTTCATTATTGACGTCATTGAATGAGTCTTTGATATTACGTTCATGTTAAAATGTAAGGTGACAGAGATTTGAAGGTATCCTTCATTTTTCCAATAAATAATAATTCTTACTGAACTAACGTTCAGTTTTCAAATACACCCAAACTTTACATTTTGCATTGAAATACCTAATCAGAATGGTAAATGAAGGTATGTATTTTGCATAGAGTGTTATCAATTGCAGAAGTTTAAGTTGAATAGTCGATTCAGGGGATTTTTAATGTGTCTTAGCCACTCGTCATTTTAGAGTTTATGCGAAGTTAACTAGAGAAAACCAATCCCCCTCTGCTTTGTTTTATATTTTCTCTATTTTTTTTTCTACACTGTAATATTTGTATTGTAGAATAGATTTCTCCACTACCACACGTGTACAGAACGGTGTTGGTAGGTTCAGTGTGTTATTTTAGAGGTTAGATGTGGCATGGGGCACCACGTGTATAGCTAGCTCACTTGGCAGTGAATTACTTGTTTGTTCATGGTATTATAATTTAAAGCTGTCTTTATTGAAAACTCGTATTGAAAGAGTAAGTAAAGCCATTGCCCAGAAATAGAGATTATTACGGCACTGTCCATACTTGATACATACTCATATTACTATGCAACTCACTTATTTTAGCACATATAATGGCTAGAAGTCTGAGGGAAACGCCTATAGAGTATCTTTGGAGCCTATTTTGCTCTTACAAAAACAATTGTCAGTTTCACATTCTCAGATTTCTCTTTCACAAACTTGAAATCCCAGCCATCCATCAACTATGCATTATATGAACTTGCCACTTCATATTGACTTGAACTACACTTTGTTTCGCCAATGACATCGATGGATATTTTACAACTATCAAACTCGCCAAGAATTTACTAATTTCCAGACTGAATAATCTCGTCCTTCAGTAAACACAACTTCAAACACACAGCAACTTCTCATTGAAACTCACTACCCGACTGTATTAAATATATCAGACATGCTTCCAAAGATTTTCTAAAACAGTCTTTTAAATAATTGATACCAGTATGACTAGGGGCGGACTGATAATCTATGTGTCTGGAAAAGTCTAGAACGGCCATCCGGTCTACGGCTGTCGGATCCCACTAATTGTTCCAACAATTAATAGCCAACATTGAAAATGATTGTTCAGTGTTATTAATGCTGGCAAAGTCAGTTACAAATAACAGTAGTATAATTTTTTTCTCTTCAAAATGCAAGCATACAAGTGACTGTAATATGGCTGTATAAAAGACAATGTCTAAATGTTCAATTTTGTTTAGGAGATGCAAAATTCTGTTATGACAGACAATATACCACAATACCACTACCCCCCCCCCCTTTTTTTTGGAAACGGGAAAGTCCCAGTCCGTCCCCGAGTATGACTCATCGATTATTATTGTAATTTTAATTATTGTTAATTTATTGCTGATGACATGGTGTGTTGTTTTGCCCAGTGACAAGCACGACTTTGTATTTTTGGAACGATGGCCGATTAGTAAAATTAATTCACCTAGATGACAATTTAACATTATACAAGTAGTCAAACCATGCTTATCTTACAGTCGCATAACAGCTGTTTGTTATCCGCCTGATCTCTTTGGTTCTATATTAATACCTATGCAGTGCTCTGACCAGGCAAAACAATTCAACAAATTGTACGAGAAAGGGTATGCAAATTGCAGTTACGTTAAATCCCACTTTTCCTGTTAACAGTGCCTCTCACGAAGGGTGAACAAGCTCATTTACTTGGCCCTGGAGAAATTCCAGTCGTTTTTGAAATATTTCTGCAATATTGCATCAGCAACACAGATTATGACCTCTGCTAGGTGACATAAGCTGCTACCTTTGAATTGTTGCAGCAGACAAACACTTTCTTGTTCTACACCTCGCTCGGAGGTGTCTAGCGTTCTCTTATAGGCTAATATTTCCAGTTAAATTTCGCTTCTGAAGGAGATGATAAATTAATTTGCAATCCCCGTTGCTGTGTTAGAATATGTAAAAGTTGAAAACAACTTTTGCAGTTTTACTATAAAACCTAAAAAGTGCAAGATGTGTGATATTCTCTGCTTATTTTGTGAGAGCCGATCTAGATACAGGTTTAGCAATGCTACTGGGATTCCCAATTTTGTAAACACACAGGGAGGCAAGCTTCAATTTGAAAGAGAAAATATTAAATTGCTACTTCCCTGAAGGTCAGATATCAGTGATTTCCAGGGTGAATCTTTACATGAAATTATGCGTCTTTTAGATCTAACAGGACTAAGAAAATGTGAAAGTGTACGCAACAGCACACACAAGCTGGAGTTTTCATTCTGAATTGGTCTGTCAGGATGTACTGAATCAGTCTGCTCAGATCTATAGGGCGAAGCAGCTTCTTTCGCAAACAAATCTTGTGCATGTTTTCAGCGAAATTTGCTGGTAGACTCATTGAGGATTGTTCTGTTTCTATATCCATTTCTTGTAGCTATGTTTACCATTTGTGCACGGTAATAAATGTCCAGTTGTAAAAAAATACATTGTGCATGACCACTTCAAGCATATCAGGTACGTGGACTACTTCCTATAATGGGTTGTCCAAGCCTACCAATTCCTCAAAATGTCTGGGTGGTACGAGGTCACTTGATAGAGTACAACTTCACCTCTATTCACCCAGACAGACTCTCCGTGAATTCTCGGCAGCACCAAGACCTACAGCTAGAAAGTGTGAGCCTGATTGAAAAGACCTTGCTCATTTTAATCAGAATTTACAAGCACCAATACACTTGTTGACAGCAGTGATTCTGGCATGTATTTGGTATAATGATCATCTCGAAATTACTTCTCAGTAATCAGTTGTTTTACTAGTACAGGTTGTTTCACAGTTTAACACCCCAGTGCTGCCAAAGGTTAAGTACTCACATTTTGCAAATAAGTGTCCATCAGCTGTACATAGTCTACAGCTTTTGTATCTCCCATAATAAGGTAACGAGATTCTCATTGATATTCCAGCAATGAAATTTGATTTGAACCTGTGAAGGCACTCAGCCTGTTGGAATGGGATCCACTTACCACACACAAATTAAAAAAAATATATATTGAATTTCATGACAAGATGGTTGTTTGTGATGGGGGAATGGAATATTGTGCACACATTCCAACAAGTTCACAATTGTCACAGAGAAATGCTAAACTGGAATACCTGACCACAGTCAGCTAGCGTGTAAGTGATAATAAAATAAATAAGATGAATTTAACGACATTCACTATATGGGGGCAGCCAACTTGAAAATGGCTTGAAAACGAAATAAGCTGTATTCAAGACAGCTGCCCCATATAGTAAATTAATTGCATTTATTTGATTATCACTTGTACGCCAGCTGACTGTGTTTTCGACCACCATAGGTGGCATAAATAATTCCTGCTTATTTGGAGAAGTATTCATCCTGTGTCAATAGTCTTATATGTAGTTTCAAATTTGATTTCTTGGTCAACTAATAATTTGAAAGAAAATTTAAGAACTAAACTCATGAGGCCCATATTCAAGGACACCGTACTCTGTCGGCAAAATAGAGGTGTATTATTTTGGAATAAGAGTTTCAATCACTATCGATTAGATGTAAGGTACATATGGATATGTAGTAGAATGTTCTAGCTTGCTTTCTCGCCAATATAGAAGCACCTGCTTTCTGAGCAACAGAGACATCTTGCCTACATCTGTCTGCATCTAAGTCCCATTGTTTAGAATTTCAGTCAATGCAAACTTCACCGTAAAATACGGTTGTGACCACAAGAATGATATTCCTCATGAAGGTATCGGTATATAGCAAAGAGAAAACTCCTGCCAAACCCTCAATCAGAATTGGGTCAGTCTGCTGCCATCTTTAACTTTTCCCCTCAAAAATAATGAAACAAATTGATAATTGATCGCACAAATTGATAATTGATCGCAATTAACCCATACGAGGCTAATTAGGGGATATAAGACAGTGTTAATAACTAACAATGAACACTCATACTAATATGAATGATACAGCAAATGGCCACAGAATAATTTTAAATTTTGTCCCCCCAAGCCAGATATTAACCTATTCTAATGATCCAGTCCAAAAGAAAAAGGCTCCCTAGGCAGTCTTTCAAAAATATCTTGTATCAGATGAGGCTGACTGTAATTAGAGGAAAGTGAAACTGGTTGGGTGCCCAGTGGTGCTAATGTCTAAAGAACATGCCCAAACAGGATGTAACCATGACTAACATAACCATCACTGACAAACCAAACATGTTTGATAAAAAGAGGTTCTATTGACAAAGAGTGACAAATAATATTAAAGATCATTTTTTCACAATAATTCAAAACCGTATCTGGTATCATCAGCTCTTCTCATCTTTTCCACCAAATATCCATTTTTTCATTTTTTCAGACCTGGAAGACACCAAGGAGATGATATTGTTGTAAAACATAAATCTAGCAGAGATTGCAGTAAAACAGCAGGATACAGATTTAGCAACGCATCAATCTTTTCACAACCAGATTTTCTCTCACTTAAATTTTTCTGCACTTTTTTTCTTGTATTCTTCAATATTTCTGGAAATCAACCCTAATTTTGGAGTCAACAGACAAAATTAAAATCAATTTCCAGTTTTTACTCAAAAAATTTGGCCAATTTTCTTCTGAATCTTCTGAAAGAAAGTGTAGACTATAAATGGGATTATTTTGTGACTAAAAAGAGGGAACTGGTGAGGAAAAGGTTAACCCTGTCATCTAAATGTTATTTATTTATTTAAATTTACCTTGATTCGGGAAAGTCAAATTTATCAAGTTCAACATCTGGTCCTTCAAAACTTTGATCTGAAAATAAATCAATAGTGAAGTTAAAAAGTGTCATATTTTGCCCAGAGCTGTTCTGCAAATTGTTAGTTACATTGCAGATGAAGTGAATATAGGTAACAAGAATTAACACTTTCCAAGGTTTTTTGCCTGAAATGCATTTGATACAGGTGAGAACAAACAAACCATTGAACAAATTTGCATGTGGAGTAACATCATGAGAGTGCAGAAATACAAGAAAAACTATACTACTAAATTCACCTTTTAACTTTGCAACTAATTCTTCTGTATATTTTTCCATTAATGGGCTGATAGGATTTTTCTCCCTTTCTATCTTTCTGACTTTATTAATTGCTTCTTTGTAGCTTAATCCAAGCCATTCAGCTTGTTCTTTCTGTAGAGATAGAATTCACAGCTTATGATAGCAGAGTTCAGGAGAGATGGTGGCTTGTATTGATGGTTGATGCAGCATTATTATCACCAATCCAACTTTCATAAAATAATGTTGTTTTCATATTTTTTTAAAAACCTGTAGGCAATGTGAAATTACCGGTATGCCAATTTTGTCCAAATTTAACGACACCAAATTATGGCCACAAAAATAAAGGCTTTTCAAGGGAGAACAATTGATTATCTCTTATTTGAATATGGATTCCAATTTGCATTCACACTTATGTGAAACATCACTCTCAGAAATAGTTACAAACATAAAATTTGTAAAAAAAAAAAAGAAAAAAAGTTTTTGCTAAAAATATTAAATATTGATAGAAGATATCTTGTCCTGACTATTTCAACCATTTCATTTTGGGAGGTTCTTATCCTGTAGACATACATACAATGTAATTGACCTCAATCCACATAAACTACAAGTATATGATATTTACAATTCTAAATTAATTTAATTGATGTGCTAACATTTATGCAGTCAATTTTAACCTAACCCCAATCAAAACATTTTTGGTGTATAATTTTGGCAACAACTCATTCCTGCAAAAACTTCTTTATAAACATAATTTGAAAAATTGTTTTTAATACGATTTTTAAGACAAAAACAGCATTGTAACAGGAGCTAATAGAAGTGTTACAATACATTATAGTACAGATAATTTAGTAATCATTCAAAATAGTCAGACGTAAGTATTTCTTTGGGAAATTTAACACCAGCACCACCAAATCATGTACAACCTTCCTTAGCATTCCTGTATTAATTGGTATTCTTAATTTCTCTGCCACTTTTTTTTCTGCCAAACAGATGCAAACGGTTTCTTTTTTTCAATACTTGTTTCTAATTTCAGTGTTAATTTTGAACCGAACAGACAGAATATTGCTCATAAATTCAGGTAAATATTACCAGTTTATTTAAACTAGTTTGATGTAAATTTTGAATGAAAGTAGATTGTTGTAGAAAACGAACCATGACAAGAGTGGGGAAATGATGAATATATATTTTATATAAAATTCTGAGTGAACCATGAAAAAATCCTGATTTTAATTTGCAGGAGGAGTGGTAAAAAAACAATCTAAATTAATTTCCCCCAGGATGATGATGCTGCAAGTTGTTTTACTGTTGCCTGTATCAACTGCGTGTGTTTTGTTCAAATATGGATACTTGTATTTTATAGGTCATTGTCAGTATACCAATATTTTTTTCTCACTATGTACCAAAAGACCAATTCGTGGAGAAAGACAAATTCAAATGGTTTTATACACTTACAGGTATTATGAACTGCTTATATCTATTGTAGATTTTCTCCCTTTTTACTTCATCATCTGGATACATTTCATCTTTACTCAACAATTTTAACAACATGTGCCTCTTCAGGTCCAATCCTAATTTGGATTGCAAATCTTCTCTTGGTGTCTGTAACAAGAGCATCAATGCTGGGTCAGAGATTAAAGGTGAGAGGTCAGACTCAGGAACACTAGCCTTAGATAACATTGTAGTGAGTGTGATTCCCCTGATAGTTAAAGTACCGGTACTACAACATATTTTAACCAATGTGGGCAAGATCTTTCCTCACAAATATCACACCAGTTGCATACCTATATCTTATAAATTCTTGCAATTAAACAACTGACAACTTGGATTATGAACAAACATCATAGTGATAATTACAGCCTATGATCAAAACCAGCGATAACCCCGACTCAGTGTACAAGGCAAAGGTAATCAGATTCTGTTTTGTATTTCTCCGAATTGAAGGAAGCTAGAAAATGAGTGTGTATTTTTCTTCATTTGATATTTTCTTTCTACAATGTGACATTGAAAACCCTTATAGAAGTAATAAATAATTGGTACTTAGGTACTACTGACTGCAACCGGACACCATTAATAATTTGTTTACATGTATTTGCAAAATGTGAAAGTATTAGCAAAGACAGGCATCAATTTGTACAGTGCCCACTTATCTATATTTTGCATTGGAATCTTTTTCTGCATACCACAATGTATAACAGAGAATAAAAACACTGTCATCCTTTATTTATTGTTTTTGTCATATTACATCAAATTTTGCAAATAGAAGTGTGCATGGAATCATTAGAAGAAACAGTGTACATTGCCGTGTGATAACTGTCGTGAAGGTGATTGACAGATCATACTTGTTTTCAACTCTAGAAGGACAGTTGGAATCTACCAGGTGTGCTTGTGATTTACATAACAAAGGGTGTTTACAACTTTCTTCGTTGTTGTGTTGCAGAAGCCATTGACTGTCGTCCATTATTACATGCTGGAACTACGAGTTATCACCAATGCACACTTCTCTAAGCAATCCCCTATTTTGGTGACTTTATTCATTGTATTTTTCAGTGTTTTGTTTCTCATAATTATTTTGAGAGGTATTAAAGCCAGGAGCTTTATCTTGATATTTTGGTCTATGTGTATTTCATTTCCAGTACTATTGTCTTGTCTACCCCATACTAGCAGTGAAAGAACGCCCTGTCCAGTGTGAGTTCTGTGGGTGGTCCTCTCAATTGCAATAAGCAGGTCTTACACTGTGACAAACACTGAAAGGCTTGTTTACTGTATAGTTACCACAAAACACAGGAATGTTGATGTACGAGGTCATCACTCCATGACATCATAAAACTATAAGTGGTAGAACTTTCATTCTCAAATCTGCAATTGCCACCCAATTACTTACCTTCAAAATGTAGAAATCAAATCCACAACATTTATCAATCTGATCTAGGGTTGATAATGTCACACCTATTGGACCAATATCACGTTCTAATATCTCACTGTAGAAAGATCTTTGGAACACTTGTGGTTTCCATATTTTTCTGACCCTAAAGGTAAGACATTATTATTTAATATATGTTACTATGCCACAGTGGTTGTACAGCACTTGTGAAAAACAAACAGTGTTTTATATTTTTCACCAAATGAATATTATTGTATGTGATACAAAACAAAACAAAACGAAACAAGTCATTGTTAATGACATAATCCCCGTTGGAATTCATATATGAACCAAAAGCATTGTTAATAATTTAGAGTAAATAATTGGCTGGTCTAGTATCAATAGAAATTAGATGTATTAAATGACTCTTCCAAAATCGTTATTAAACTGGATATACTATTCATGCATCCAAACTGAATTTCATATGTCCAGACTCATGTACAGAAATACAAAACACAAAACGAATCATCATGGACATGTATCTCAACATGTATAATGTTTGTATCAAATTTGAATGAAAATCAACAAATACTGTTCAGGATACCACATTTTCAAAAAAACAAGATGGATGCCAGTCGACCATCTTTGATCTGATTATGGAACAAATTGATACGAACATCATTACATGTATTCCTAAATGTGTATGTGCCAAATATGAATGAAAATGGTCCACAAGCCTTGGAGGTATGGTCAAAAAGCAAGATGGCGGCCTGTCAGCCATCGTTGATCCGATTGTAAAACAAAATTGTCATAGACATGTAATCTAAAATGTACAATGTATGTATAAAATTTGAACAAAAAATGACAAAGCATGCATAAGATGCCACATTTTCAAAAAACAAAATGGCTGCCAGTCAGCTAACTTGGATTAGTAAACCACTGCATGTACTAGGCACATGCAAAGAATGAACAGATTTGGTCCACAGGGTTCTGAAATATGACTCCAGACGGGCGGATGGACAGCCAGAGACCAAATTTTAAATCTTCGTTTCGAACTTCACTCAAACGGAGACTAACAAGCATTGAGATTGCATAGTCATCACAAGCAGTGATCCAGGATTATGGGGATACTTGCATTGTGTATAGTTATGTGATCAGTTGTTGCTGGGAATGTACTGTAATGGACAGAAAATATTTGGTTCAATTGGTGGAAAAAAGGTACGTGCAACCAAATTCTAGTTTGAACAAAATCTCACAAGCCAGATAAATAGATGTTACCAGAGATGTTAGAAATTGACCGAAATGAATAAGGTATACACGAATAACCCAATATGCATGATCCTGATCATAAATTTGAATGAAATCGCTCTTTTTTAATGAATCACAAAATAACACAACATACTGTTTTACCTACGAGTACAAGACAGTCATCAGAGATGGCAGACTCACCTTGGTTTCATCTTTTTGTTGTTTCTTTTTTTATATCCTTTAATCCATCCTTCTCCTCCCCACAATGCTGACTGAGATACTTTTGGGTAGAGTACAGGAATAGGGACATTCTGGATTCTCATCTTCTCACCAGTTCTTGGGTCCTTTTTAAATTTCCCTGTGAAAATTTATGAAAAATGTTATAATATTTGTTTTTGAAAATGTTTATAAATTTGCGAAAAACACTGAACAGACTAAGGTTTGATGTAAAGGCATACATCTGGATTGAGGAGATTCATAACTAGGACCATGAAGTTAAGGGGGCCTTTTGCAATGGATTTCATAGATTCCTTATATCCATGTATCTAATGTATGTACCCCCTACAATGCAGTATTCTCAACAAGCCATTGTAAATTACAATAATCACAATAAAAATAAATGATGACAAAGTCTGCATCAATAATTTTAGTGGATTTCAGTTTAAAACCATATGAATAAGTAAGAGAAATTAAGTTCAAAGGTTTGATCCAGAGACAATGTAAACATGCAGTAAACTAATAATCTTGGACCAGTAACCAATGTACTGTCATATTACTATTACTGGTTGCAAAAACATGCAAATTAGGATTGAGGCTGATTTTTCATCCAAAATGCCTGCTAGTTGGCCATATTTGATTGGATATAGACTTTCGTAAAAAAAAAATAAGGCATGCACCAAGTTGTGAAAAAAAATTGATCTATTCAGTCTAAATGGAGGCTCCTCATTAACATAATAACCTTTGCCTGAATGACCCCCCATGAAGGTCAAAATTCAATATGGCGGACGTCGGAATTTATAGTAACGTCTACTCCACGTTAATGTACAGATATCTAACTATGCGTGCAATTAATACAGTTACTTTGAAGGTAAATACATGTATAACAGTACTATTTTTACTGTAGGTGTGTTTTATTTAGTGAATAAACACGAACATAATTGAAATGAATGTCTCTCTGCTGTGTTACATCGAGGAAAACGTGCAAATGGGTACTAAAGTAAATATTTCGTGACCCCGTTCAGTGAGTTAATAATCTTGAACATTAATGAAACTTACAGGGTTAAAACATAGTTCTATAATCGATAACTGTGTCAAATTTCAGCTTTATAGTTTGATTTCCATATATTTCATGCAGTGTTGAATCAGGCCATGCGACGATGTCAACAGCGTATCAATACCCGGAAGTGTAATAAAGCTGTTGACGTGCGTTCGTTTTTTAGACGCACCGGAGATCTTGGCGAGAATTACAATGTACTCTTTCGAGATTAAAAAAAAAAAAAAGCCATTTGATTGGAGAAAACATGTATACAGTAAAACACCCACAAAACAGTACTTGTGCAGAGTAATATTTGGTGTGGGTACTATCATCCCGAGAATTCCTTTTGTACTCCACCTCTCACTCTAACCCTACCCCTCCATCCCTAATTCAATTGTGTATGCCCCTTCTTTAGGAATGACATATTTATATAAAGTGGTGGAGGGTAGGGATACAGTTAGGAATGTGGGGACATAAAGAATTCGTTTGACTTTGTACATCTCTAAATTAAGGCTACAGAACTTTACAATGTGCATAATAATATTATGAAAATTATATACTAGTAATCTGTGCTGATAATGTTTGTCTTTTCACCAACATATTTTACACTGAAGTACTTGTTGATGTTAGTAACATATACTATGTTATCAGATTTACTGAGATTTATAAATATTGATTACTGTAAAATCTGTATTAGAAGCCGCGATACAATGAAACAAAGGGATGCAGCTTCTATTAGAGCATCTACACATATGAGAAATGGTGAATTTTTGGTTCTCAGTTGTTCAAAAAGAATTAAATTAGAAATGCGACTTTTAATACTGATTTAACGGTACTACAATTTGGCAAACTGGAGAGGAGCACTGCTCAGCATGACTTAGTGTATTGTAACAACATCAATAAAACTGAAAAAAAAATATTGCAGAATGTAATCAACATCTGACAGTATTTCAACATCCAATATGTGGGCTGTAAAATTATTTGTAGTTATGTAATTATTTATTTTTATTGTTCATCCTCGTATTCCTGTTCATAATCTGCTTGGGCTGCCTCCTCATCTTCATCAAGTTCACGCACATTATCCTCTACAAGTTCATATTCTTCTTCCTCTTCTTCTATAATATCCACTTCAAGATTTTCTGTATCTGCTGACTGCATTTCTTCCACTATTAGATTAGATGTATCTTTGCTGTCAACTTCTTGGTTTTGTCCTGTGTTTGTACAATTCTTGCACCTGCATCCAGGTCCACACTCTTTGTTAATTTTAAAACAGCAACATCGACGTGTAGTGCAGCCAGTCTTACATCCACACCCCTTTGTATACTCAAATACAGTGGCTTCTACCATTTCCATATTTTCTTTTGTATCCCAAATAATTTGTAAACTGTTGTTTTGTAAGCTAAAACCATGATCTCCATATTCAGGCAGTACAATTTCACTTTCATGAGCCTGGTTCCAAATTTTTGAAACAAAGCAAGAACGTGACCAGTGAAAATAAAGCGCTGTTGGATTTGGCATCCATTCTTCTTCGCCACGAATTCTACTTTGAATAACATTTCGAATCTTGTGCAACCAAAGGTGATGAAGATGTAATTCATCATTATGTGGTGTATCATGTTTCATTGATTTGTACATATCATCTGGATTAGAATAATCCCCTGAAAATTCACTTAAATAACGTTTGAAATAAAGTGTTCCAATCAATCTGTAAAATGATAAGAGACCTTCATTACAGTCACAATCGCTTAGACTTCCTTTCGCCTGGACAGATTTTCCTGATATGAAACTAGAATGTTGAAAAAATACATTGAGAAAAGCAGCTTTACCAAATCCAACAAAAAAAGAAATATAGTCACAACCTGAAACAATATACATAGATTGGAGGAGTTTGCCTCTTTCATGTGGTTGTATATCCGCCAAATCTGGATCTCTTTGAAGGGCATCATTTAATTTATTTAAAAATAAATAAGATAAATCACCAGACCTGGCACTTAGTTGTATTATCACCTCCTTTGTACCACCGATATCACCATCTAAATAATCTAACTCACCAGATGACATGTAAGGTAAACCTATATGGTAAACGTCTGTATCTGGTGAGTATATCAATATTTTTGAATACTGTGTTTTAATCGCATGTAACCACACCAAAGTGTCAGTCTCTTCATGATTACTATGAAATGCAGAATTTTCATGAATAATGCCATCGCATACGTAAAAAGCTTTACCTCGATTGTTTCCTTCAAACCCACCAGCTACAAGAAATGTCTTACTGGTACCAAGATGGGCAGTTATGAGATGAGGCAATTCATTACAAAGAAGTTTAATTAACAAATTTTTGTTCGTTCTTTCTCCTAGGAACACCATCCAGTGTTCTTTAGGGAGAGGAGTATCTAAACGTATATAATCATAAACTTTACAGTTTGGTTTCTTTAGGTCCCTCCTATCTCTCTCTAATGTTTTAGGACTAGGTTTTTCTGCAGATAAAGAACCTGGATCATCAAATAACAAGTGGACTGCCTGTGTGTAATATGTGAAGTGTGGTATGATCCAGCGGCGGAGGAGATAAAGAAGGTAGTCATGGAATGTTTTATGATATGTACGGATAGGTGCACTTTGTATTACAAACATTCCTTCTAATATTACTAACTGTGGAACCCATCCATTTGGTAAATTATCAGTGACTATTTTTTCTTTCTCATAGCGTGACTTAAATACTTTTGTACTGTTTGATTTTGTTGATTGATGATGCATTGTACCATCTGAATTGCATATGGCCCTAGGAAGAGCAATAAACTGCTTGAAAGAATCTATTGGGGTACCTGTTTTAATTGAGTAAGAGATTTGCTTTTTTAGGCACAAATCAAGCAACTTTTTATCCTGATCACTACTTCGAACCTTTTTCTTTTTGGTTGTTATTGATGTGAATGTTCTTAACCTTTTTTTTCTTACAGGGGCATCTGTACTGGGCAAGTGTAATAACCTGCTATTGATGTAATGTGACAGTGCTGTTTTTCCTGTTTCATAAAAAATTTTCAGGTCTTCATGTACTGAACCTGATGCTATTTCAGTAGTGAAAAGTTTCTGTAAACCTCTGTTACTTTCAGCTACAGTGAAAGCTGAAGACTGACATGCTTTGCTGAAATATTTTTTACAAATTTCATTCTCGGCCTCACACACTGATTTCTGCTCATCTTTGTATTTTTTCAGTTTCATTTCTGATTCTGGTAATAACTGTGCTTCAAGATTATTTTGACAGGCAGCACGGTATGGTAAATACACTGCCATATTATCAAGTAATTCTGGGGATGGCTTGTTGATAGATGTCTTGACATGTCAATTTATTAAAGACTCATGGGCTTCATCCAAAGCCAATTCTCGCCAAGTACACCCACTTAAAGATGCAGAAAATCCACCTGACTTGAGATGCTCTAGAATGTTCTTTGGCATCGTAATAATGTCCATCAGATGTTTAGGTATTAAACGCAAGTAAGTAGGACGATCATAAGCATGGAATAGTGGAGCCAGCATTTTGATGGCTCCAACTCGAAGTAGCCAGTTAGAACTTCTAAATCCCAAAAATAATGAAATATAACCAAAACAATCTCTATGTATGAAATTTGACCAAAACTGGAAGGTATCATCTTTCATATTACATGTTTCCAGAAACTCTGAAAATTCCTCTTCTAAACCAGAAATTTTGATTTCCATTTCTTCCAAAATTTCCAAAATATTTTTTAATTGATTGTCATTATCAAAATCATATGTTCTGAGAGACAATTTACAAACTTGTTTCAAGATCTCATCACAATTCATGTCGCATTTCCAGAGATCTTTGTTGACTGCTTGGCGGTAAGTGAAAAACTCTGATATTTGGTGTCTGTACATTGCCTCCCATGCATGTAATATAAATTTGTGACATCTTTTGAAGTTGTGACATTGCAACAGAGAAGTCAGTAAGCCATCCTCTTTGAAAGTTTCCTTGGCAATATCCTTTAATCCTGCCTCCATGTATATTTTGAATATGACTGGTTGAGTGTTTTTTAACAAATGCCAATCCCCTGGAAATGCTATTAACCAATGAAGTTCAGATGAATATTCATGCCTCAATTTTACCAAAATGTCAAATGTTTTGCCATCTCCAACAACAACTAAATATTTTAATCTTTTCCCTATTTTAAAAATATGGTGTAGTTTTTCAACTACATGCTTTACTGTATCAATATTGTCGCAGGGTTCATTCAAAACCCCAAGGTAGATTGCCTTAGCTTTCTCTGTTATAGGGGGGTGATGATGAGACAACATAGATTTCACATTTGGTAAAACAAATGAAGATTTCAGTTCAAATATGGAATGTTTTTGTAGAATGTAATTAAATAATTCTGTTCTAGTATTGTTAAGAGCACTCTTTTCATTTTCAGAGAGGTTAAAGTCATCAGGAGATATATTCTGAGTAGGAGGTGCACTTTGAAGACTCATATATGGTAAAAAATGGTGTAGACTATCAACATGTGATTTAACAGTCTTTACACTGGTTACTGTTTTCCTTTTTTTAGCATTAGGTGGATCATCATCCCCAGATATACGTGTTGCTGCATTGTATATATTGGGGTCAAAGATGCTAATCATTGATTTGTTAACAATTTCAGGTTCTAATAACTGTACATTGACCACCATCCATGGTTTTAGTATCATGTCAGGCACGGATAAATCAAACAGATCAACATTACTTAGTTTCTCGTTGGATATAAGAAGACTGTAGTTTTCAAGATGATCACAGAGTAGAAATAATGGTTCTACTGTATCATATTTTAATCCAAATACATGTGTTAATTCACCTTTATCAGAATATACTTTTACAGGACATTTTAACAAAAATGATAAACATATCAATTCTGTTTCATTGCCAGGAACATCAGAATTACACAACTGATCAGCTCTTGCAGCAAAAGTAGGAAACCTACTTGTTAGTAAAACAGATTGATCGTGACTTGAAAGGGTTTCTTCAAAAAAGTCATAGCTGTCTGGAGAAAGTAGTACATTAGCAATGGCCTTTCTGACAGCACACACTAGTTCTAATTCAAAGTTACACAGTTCCTCAAGTTCTGGTTGTCCATCATCATTTCTGCTGCACAAACGTAATGCACGAGAAGAACAAATAGCAATACATCTGAATAAGGAATCAGAGTCATTATTCACTTTAATCAATTTTAATTCAGAAAAAATTCTTTCTCTTGTACTGCCAGGCATGAAGTCATCCCCTGAATACTTCAAAGAATTTGGTTTTGGTTCTACAGCCTGATAAGATGTCCCATGAATGCCTCTGTTTTTAAAATCAGCTCTTACAGCTGCATGTGGTTGGCCAACATCAATGTTGTCAACTGAAGTAATGGCAAATGCATCTTGGGTAAACGAGTTTGCGAACTCTTCATCAATGATATCAGTAACGACCCGATTCATATGTTCTCTGCATGTAGTTTTTGAACTGACAAGCCCGAATGAATTAAACAAATTAGCCAACTTAGAGGAACCACTGTACGTGTCAATGCTATCGCTCAATATTAAGTGTAGTGGATAAGAACAATTGCTATTCTTCAGAAATAATAAATGACACACATTAAAGAATAAACGCAAGTATTTTTTGTGTTTAAAAATGGAGGATTCTCTGTAAAATCCCATATAATGTTCCCCCCAAGAAAATTTATTTCTGAACATTTCTACTCGTTCAACATTACTTTTTGTGATAAGAAAAACAAAATTCCACAAAACTGGATCAATATCATTTATGACTTCATTGATTTTAAGTTTAGACAGATTAGGATGACAACTGTGTTTGGCAATGAATCTATTTGCTTGGTTATACAGTCTCTCATTCAGATCTTCAGAAGCTGCATAAAGAATAGACATTGAACTTGGACTTTTTTCTTTTGTGCTCTGCAACAATTGGTTTTCAAGTTTTGTGCATGTTTCCTGTATTTTGACAATTGTACCACGTGTATTGTGATATAGCACATGTAAAATTTCCCTAGTATTTGTACCGTGTCGGAGTATAAGTGTACCATAATAAGGCTTGACAACACCTCCAGATTTTATTGTGGAAAATGTAATGTGATGGCCAAAAATGTTTGTCAATTCATGTTTCAGCTGTGTTGTAGATTTGTTTGTGTAATATTCCAGTGTTTTATCAAGTGTATATTTATTACTCATTTCTGTAATCACTTGTTGATATTTGTCTCGAGCTTCTTGAAGAAGTAGTGGGTCTTTTTTAAGCAGCTTATCTGCTACATAACATGTAACTATGTACATTGCTTCTAACTCTATATCATGGACATTACCCATGCACATTTCTTGTTGTATGTCATCTACAATTTTTTTTAAGGTTGCATTATCCGAGAGGAAACCTTGATTTTGTTTTTTAATACAATCTAACGTTCTATATAAATTCATGTAACATGAACCACACAGAGGACTGTCAGATGTCAACTCAACATTTAGGTAATCTCCCTGATCCCTGCAGTGAGCTAAAATTATTTCAGGGCTTGGGGGGTATCGAACACTACCAACAATAACAATACCACAATCTGGAATAGCACAATGAACTCTATTCCTTTTCCGCCATAAATCATAGTGGTCACTGCACAGAGGAACTAAATCTGGAATGTCATCTGTTAAGTGCACTGCTCGGGAAAAAATGGCTTTAAAAAGTTGTTTATCATTGACAGTAGCTGTAACATTACTACTGTTTTGGCTGTCAGTACAAATGAAGCATGATGACTCAACTCTTTTTCTTTTGTCAACAAGAGCACTGGCAGTGTTTGATGCTTTTTGTTTGAATTCCTGTTCTATTTTTACTTCACAGGATGAACATATACACATATACTGATTAACACCATATTTTGTTCCCATCCAATCTATAAAGTCACTAGATTTATTTATTTTATGGTACCACCGAGAACTAGATTGACAAGAACACATACCACAAGGACCACAGTTTGGTTTACTAGGATGGGCCTGTTTAGCCAAAGATCTAACCCCACCTAATCCAGAAATATTAATGTAAATTTTATTAGGTAAAGGACAAGGTATGACATATTTAAGTGGCCTTCCAGCAGCTATGAGTTTAAATTGTTGTTTATCTATCCCTGTGATTTTCATTACAGTTTGCACCAAGTCACTGACATTAAGAGATGTCAAAGGAACTGTAAATAGTTTGTCATTTAGTGCAATGTTAACACAAGTGCATGACCAGACCTGCAGGAATTTCTTCTTCTTGTTTCTAAGTTTATTAACCCTTGACATTCTCGTCCTAATATCAGTCAATACCAGTTTAATTTTTTTCTCAGATCCATGGTTTCTTTTTAAAGATTCTATTGTACACCATCGTTTGTTAATTATATTAATTTCTTTCACAACAGATGTTTTACAAAGAGAATGTTTTGCAACATTAGAAGGAGGACATCTTTTTTTCAGCTTTATGTATGACTGATAAAGTGACCGGAAATCCTTGGCAGTTTTATCATCACCACATACACTAGACATTTTTTCTACCCAATATTTGTTTATTTCTCTGACAAAATTTGTGTACTGCCTGAAATGCAGTACAGCAAAAGCTTTCACCCTAGTGCTACATTTTTTGGTTACTTTCAATAAAAATTGCTTTCGCTGAGTTATTAAATTTTTAACTCTGCATAAAGTAACGTGAATGGGTGAATCACCCCTTTCAGCCAACCAATAGAGTTTAATAATAAAAAATAAATTACTCCTACTAATACCGTTCAGAGTTGAACTTCGTTTAATCCTTTTAACAAAGGCCATTACAACAGACAAGTGAATTCACCTCTAAAGCAACAAGAAAAAGAGAAATCCAATAGAACAATCTTCACCAAAATACAGCTTTACAATCAGCTACTGGAACACAGTAATCATTTGGGCACTCTGAAAAAAAAAAGAATACATTTTTTTTATTATTAAAATGTTTGGCCTCAAAAATTATACAATTTATTCAGTAATCAATTGAAAGCTTTACCCCCAGGGAATGTAACAAAATTATAGGGTATATGCAGTGTAGGAAATTTGTCCAGATTACATACCAGACATCAGGGCTGGTAACTTTCAAAAGTTACAAGCCCTGCTAAAATGTTACCAGTCCCGCACATTTTTTCAATTATTTTCGCACACACACACACACAAATAAACACAAGTTGTATACAATATACTATGCACGGTTTATTTTAACAACAAAGTAGCTGTAGAGAACATGCATATTCAGAACATGATATATCAGACGTCTGTGTCACTGTTGCTCTCGGCTAGATCAGAAAAATCTGAACCATAGTCAGAATCTAATCCAGCTACCAAATGAGCATCACCATCACCATCTGTTTCAGCTTCTGCAACTTCCTCCTCATCAAGTGCTTCAGCAGCTCTCTGCTGCTCTACTGCTTCATCTACTGCCTGTATAGCACTCAACTTCTTTCTCCTCTGTCCTTCCATAAAACTTGGTTTTTTAAAAAAATTAGTATTTATTGATTTTCAGCCCCCAAGTGACTGTGGGTGGAGCATTCTTTGCGTCGAATATCGATTTGGCTTGTTTATGACCAATTGACATTTCATGGCATGTGAGGGCATCATGTCTTAAATTGGTACAGCCGGTTACAAACGATCCCTTTCCGTACTTACGGAGTTTGTCTGGTATTTTGCGGTTTGATAACGGCCCGTAAATAGCCCAGCAGATACGGCAATACACCGTATGATTACCGGTGTCATCGGTGACTAGCCCTGCGTACAGTGCTGTGTGTACGGGGACGCGTTCGGTTGATAGATGTCCCCACCACAGCCCTGCGTACCTCCATAGACAAAGTCCGGGACTTTGAAAAATATAATTTTTTTAATGAAATAACATGCCCAGGTACCAAAAATGATGATCGATCACCAGATATATCCAGAACTCCCAGTTCGGAGTCCAATTGTGGATGGAATCGGCTACTTTGCCCTAAAAACAAACACATTCTCTTGCGTGAATGAAATTAAAAATGGCGGCGTTTGGTGGATAATTCCTCCGGTATCAACGCGTTTACATTTTGTCCGTCTTTACTAGTCGCTTTTTAAAGACATTTCAAGTTTCAGATAACTTTGTAATGGTTGTTACGGATAACTATCGTCATTTCAACCGATTTCGGCTGGGAAACTACTTATTTTTAACTTGCGCACCAATTACGGTGCGCTCCCCGACTTTGTCTATGGAGGTACGCAGGGCTGTGGTTGGGACATCTATCAACCGAACGCGTCCCCGTAAACACAGCACTGTACGCAGGGCTACATCGGTGACCAGCCATTCTTTGAACTCCGTCTTCCAGCTTGGAACGATTTTGCGAGTACGTTTTGACTGGTCATACTCCTTATTTGCCGCAATTCTATCGATGCTCGACTTCTGTTTCTTTGTTGGAGGGTCTATCCCCAAAAAACGATACATGTTGTACGCGAAATGAAAACTTTGTAAACAAACTACTCAACGATAGAACTGGTCAGGGGTCACCGGAAGTGTCACTGCACCATGGGAGATAGGACCTGACCCGAGGTCACGTACCTATTATTATGTTAATAAGTCAATGGATTCCGTGTTGTGGGTTGAGAATGCGTGTCGGCAAGTCGCGATGTGCGACGGCAATGCAATATTTTCATAGTTTTGGCTGATCACGTTTCTGTTTAAAATGTTTAGAGCACATATAAAGAATGGTAGCTTGTTTTTATTTTAATTTCGGCGGAAGAATGTGGTAACATGTTACCCGACCACCGGACAGGGAAGTTTGAAATTCAACCAGTCCGATACGAAAGTTACCCGTCTCGGGCGTGCGGACGGGCAGGAATTTCCTACACTGGTATATGTATGCCTGAACCATATCCTTGGTAGGTGGGTAGGTTTGATATGCTATGATTCAAGAAGCGAGATGTATTAATTTTGTAATCGTGCAATACAAACATGCCAAAATTTAATAAAATACAGTCTTGGGTCCAGTCTTGTACAACATTATTTTTTTTGCCCAAGGTTTGTGAAGTGATGGGGGGTATAATACCTGACAGGGCTTCCCAGTATAGAGCATTAATGCTCCTACCATATATCCAAAACAATTTTGTGGAAAAAACAGTTAATGAACCAGCTGTGTTGTGCTTACTTACTTATCTTCATAAATTTCACAAATCAAACCCAAAAATTGGTTTCTAATGACATCAATGTGCATTGCACTCATTGATTGGCTGGTTGGTTTCAATTGAACATTGAATTTTTCAAAGAGTGTATTTCTGGTAGTTATTATACACAGTACTGTTAGTAATATGAGGGTATCACGATGATACCGGGTATATGTACGAAGACAGTACAGCGGGAGTATCGACCGACGAACAGCGGAGGTCGATGCAATCACGTAAATTCAAGATATCTAAAATACATATGTTTTTCTAAAAATGACTGGCAAGAGCCTGGGCGCCGCCATTTTGAAAACACCATAGTCGATATAGGCTATATTTGAGCACGATTTAATACTATTAGGGGAGCTTGTGCAAACACTTAATGGTTGTGTCTACCTGCAAAGCATTATATACTCCTTAAGTAAGATCATATTTGACACATTCTTTGCAGGCCATGCTTTTCATGCAGTGTTTTAGTAGGCCTTGAACACCGACAGTCAGATCACGAATTAAACTGCTACGAGGTATCACAATCAATAAAACAATCTAAAAACAAATCAGACGTGCTTACCTTTGTTAGTAACAAAAGCGATCCTCTTCTACGGGAGAAGAATAGGTTTAAGATGCCAAAAATCTACTGAAACTACCTCTGACAAAAATCATAACGGTCACCAAGTAAGCAGTGAGGGCGCTGTTCATTCAAATCACATTTCGTAATATTTTATGTTAATGAGGAGCCGCCTTTTAGACTGTATTAATATCTACATGGTTGTAAATGAATGGACGAATGCAAAACTAAATATAATTCAACGTCACTAACACTATGACACAATAGGAATATATAAATATAACGAAAATATGTTATTGTTCAACAAAAGGATAGTCATTCTCTATAAATTTTTCTGGGTAACAAATGTTAATCAATGTACAATGTGGAAGACCCCTATTCTCTAAGTTGGTGAGATCCCAGAATAAAGTTCTTTTGTACAACAGTGTTGGACACACTCCTAAAATGAGAAAATAACCTCAAAACTACACGTTTTTCGCGCTGTGCATGTTCGACATTTGTGTTGATAAACATTGATTTTTCCACAATCCAATGCACTCTTCAAATGGAAATCACAAGTATGAGGTTTGACCTGGGCGTGACTTGCACTAATTACCGCCGGTGACTCCTTCGATACCTTCCAATCACATGAAAATTACCTAATTACAGCTTGGAAATATGTCAGTTCGTACTCGTTGATCTGCGCAACAGTCAAAGTCGTGCTTTAAACTCAGAAACAACAGTGTGTTGCAAACACTGGGTGATCTCAATAGACTGCAATAACATGAAAGCTCATCACATCTTAAATGCACACATGACAAATTCGAACAATAAAAATTGATGAGAGAAATTTACCTTCCTCTGGTATCCAGTGTATTGGATTTGGGTAAGGTTTAGTCCATCTCTTCAAATCATGCCAGACTTGTGGTATTTTGGTTCCTAAACCAGTCTGGTACCTATGACCAAACTGGTGATAAAAAAAGAAATGTAAAAGACGAAAAATCAACTATTAATGAAAAATGAATTACTACTCTTCAAACATTATTAATATAGTAAGCTATGGACAAAAATCATAATACACAATTTATGAATGAGAACTACACTTACAAAAAAAAGTCTGATGAACTTGATTCAGTTAAATTCATTTGCAGACTCACTTTAATTGTAATTAGGATTTCTAGCGATTTTGTGACCATCACTTGTTACCTATAAAAAGTCTTTTATTAACAATTTGAGGTCCGTGTCGTGGAGGAGGTACGGACCTCCGATTGTTATAGGTAACAAGACTTGTTATAGGTAACAAGTGACTGTGTCATGTGACTTCTTTAATTCATGCATGTTTTTTATTGCATATATCTCACCAGAGGTACACTACTTGGGGTTTGCAACTACAGTGACATGATACCAAGATCCTGTTTCAATCTCACTCTCGCATAAGCGTTGCAACTCAGAAGAATTCGAATGTCCATGCCAGAGGTAATTGGGATACTGGAATGTCCAGGTGGATCAAAATAGCTGCTCATGATATGACGGATTACGATAAAAATATTTTCTGTACATTTTTTCACCATGAATGTGGTAATACATGTTTTATTGTTTTATTACAAACCGCTTGTATCATGTCAGAAGGTCGTAGCATCAGTCTCAATATCTACGAGATGAGACTTGAATGGGATCTTGACATGATGTGACCATACAGCACTATGCGCGTTGCAAACCCCAAGTAATGTACCTCTGCACATACTTATAATTCTTTTTTTGTAATAATAATAATAATAATCATCTTTATTGTTATCGTATCCTCTAATAAAGGTATAGCAATGAAAAAAAAAAATTAAATGAGATTAAAAGAGTATAAAACAAAGGTATTAATAAAATATAATAAATGAAAGTAAATGTTTTTTATTCATTTTGAGGCAGCTGGTAGTACTTTTTTCAGGTTGTTCTCCCTGATTTTAAAACAATCATCTATGTACTTAGCAATTTGAGGAGCTAATTTTTTACTACCATTGTTTAGTATTGCAACTATTTTTTCTTTGTCAGGAAGTTTTGGAGGTAGCATCAAATTTTTGAGAAGCTCATTTCTTTCTTTTTTATAGAGACCGCATTTAAGAAGGAAGTGCTCTTCATTTTCTATTTCGTTTAATTGACAAAACTGACATTTTCTTTTTAAAATGTCAATGTTTTTATGTCTTCCAGTTTCTATTCCTAACACATGAGCACTAATTCTTAGTTTGGACATGGATGACCTGTGGAAGGGATTTTGCACAGTTTCTAAATATTTTTCAAAAGTGAATTTTGTTTTTAGATGTCTGTATGTGCGGAGTTTATTCTGATGTTTTGTTCCCTTATTATCATCATACAATTACATTGAATCTAAACAGTATGTTTGAAGGTTGGCTGCAAGCTTTTCAGAGACTGATTTAGGCAGCTTTTCATCTTTGTAATGGTTTTCTTCCCAAATGTGACTCATGTTTAAATGAGTCAACAGATTCTTTATACCAGATGTCCAATTATAGATGTTTAAATTATCTAAATAAATGCCAAGTCTATAGGCTTCTGAAAGAAGTGTGTTGTTCTTTGTTTGTTTTATTTTACATTTTACATTATATTTAATTTTTTGTTTTATACTAGTAATAGCTAATGGATATCTTCCTAGTTCTAGTAGACAAGCAAGATTGGTAGCTTTGCTGTTTACTCTTAAAAGAGATTTACAGAATTTTACATGCAATTTTTCCATAGGTGTTGTCAAATTAAAGAAATCTTTTGCATGGTTGTTGTAATCAGTTGATTACAAAAGTATAAATAAATACTCTTGACAAGGGTAAAAATATCTTCATATAATATTCCAGATAACATTTGTCAGTGTTTGCATTTACGTATAAAAACAAATATGAGCCGTATTTTAGATGGAAGAAGTGTATATGTCTCACGGTTTCTCGCGCGACTTCAATGTCATCTACAGTGCTTGTCCTGTACACTTATAACTTATCTACCCTGACTGACGTGTATAAAATTGCATCATTAAAAATATTTAAATCCACATTGTATATTACACATTCAAGTGCAATATTTGTTGATTTAACAATCTTCGATATGAATGTAAATAATACTCACTCTTCCAAATCTGTGCACAACTTCTGGTACTTTTTTCGAAGCCATGCTTACTGCATTTGCAGTGCACAGCTGATCTGTACGTTAGTCACGTGACAGAGCTACGTTTCGTTTCGACTCAGATACAAGTCTGAGAATTGGTTCGGATTATTTGAATACTCGTTTGAATCCTTCCGAGTAGAGTCATCAATAAAATCGCCAATTTATATTGAAACTTTGGATATTCGGGTCCTGCTTTGTCGTTCAAAGTTCAAAGTTCAAATGCGAGAAAATGTGAGATTTTGCGAGACTTTCCCTTCTGTGGCGGCGCTATTCACCTATCAACAAAGTGTAAAAATGGCGCTGCACAGTTAGCAACAAGAAATTATCGGTAAGTTGAAGTCGATACAAGGATTTGCCACTGGTTACAAGCGTGCATGCCATGTACTTTAGCGCCATTAAAGTCACTCATTTCCAGATGTCAAGAAATTAACACCTAGGAACATCTAACACAAAGTAACTGCATTCGATTATAAATACACGTCGATCGAAATGCAGCGAGTAAATAAACATATTATATGTAGTGGCAATGACATTCGTGTATTTGAGGAATGTGGCGCAATTTAATCTTTGGACATTTTGCTTAATCTTGGTTAACCCTCAACTACTGATCTTCACTTCACCCATCCCTTCTTTGAAAAGTTCTTCGCTCGTTACTGTATTCTCGATCATTTTGCAGCCGACTAATTATATTGGTGTATTGTGTGAACGCCAGTAATAACATCCAGCCTTTTTGACGATGGCAAAATAAAATATGAATATTATTTATATATATAATATTAAATTAACATGTACTTTTTTTTCATATTAGATAGATTCATATAAATATTGTACATAACAGAATTTCGAAACACAGAAATGGCAGGAAGGTAATAATAATATTAACTTTATTGCATTTTAAGAAATACACAATTTTCTATCAGTATATAACAATGAAATTTATGTAGATCAATTCCTCTGCTCCCAGCTTGAAATCACAAGCTGCATATAATAAAGTTCGTCGGATTACGATAATGGTTCATGTATATCCAGAACATCAAAATAAGACGATATAACTGTGAGACCATGACTCATGCAATACTGGTACTGTAGAATACTTTATTTTTGCTTTGAATTTATCGCTATTTTTGCTGAAGGGAAGATTCCGTGAAAATAAAATCCAGCGAATATACTTTTTTCCCCTATATTTCACATTAAACTCATCAAAAATCAGTGAAAATAAATTCCATACAAAACGCCCAAAAAGCCTTTTCAACGAAAATTAATTCCAGCAAAAATAAAGTATTCCACATTATTATCTCCTTTTGTTTTATTATTTTTTTTGTATGTAAACTTGAAATGTGATTCATGACATTTTGTGGCTTTTCTTTTTATCTAGAGATGTTTTTCCGGCTAACAAACCAGGAATGGGAAATTTCCGATATGGTTTCAGCCATAAGGATGAGATTGCTATTAGACAGGAGATTGACCAGTTGAAACGTGCATCAGAAGAAAAAATGATGGCGATAAAATTGGATAAGAAAAAAATAGTCAGACTGAAAGTGGATGAGGATGATACTATAGCGTAAGTTTTATATGATCAAAATTGAGGGGATAGACTACTGGCGATACACACATGATTCTGTTTTTAAACATGTAGATGTTAAAATGAAGTGATATTCATATGTAAATTGTATATACTCTGTATATATTTGTAAAACACCATACAGAATTATTCAAAAGTGTTACAGACATGTTTGAATTGTGTGTCATGTTTATGCAACATTCAAACACTAGAAGTACTATCTGCATATGATGGAAATAAAATCCTAACACTGAGCGCAAACCTTTGTTGCTATTTCGGGCTGTTATTTCTCATTAAATTATTACTGAAGGCAGTGAAAAGATGTATAATAATCAGGTTATCACGAGAATACTGCAAAGTATACAATCAGGTAGTACAGTAAGTCATCAACCTCCATTACACATTGGTTGATACAGTCACTGTACTGTTTTCATGTACACTTGCGATACTCTCATAAAAAACTCATAATCTGTATTAGAAGCCGCATTTCTAATAATAGAAGCCACACCCATTCTTTTTGAACTATTATTGAATTAAGAACCAAAAATTCATCATTTCTCATGTGTATATGCTTTCATTAAAGCTGCATCCCGTCTCTTGCATTGTACCATTTAAATAGAAGCCACAGCTTCTAATACAGATTATACGGTACATGTATTTGTAATTGAGTGTTCAACTACATTGAGCCAGGAACTTGGTACATCAATATTTTGATCTTTTTTTAAAGGCATACATACATTGGTGGGATTCAAGATAATATTTTTATAGATACGTTTGTCAATTTTTTCAAACTTGCATTGAAGATTTGTATGATAGTTTTACACAGCTGTGTAGCATACTCTTTGCTGTACATGAGTATATTTGGTGTTATTATACATCTGTCACCGTTATGCCTGATTCTTTTCTAAACATTTTAGATTTCAGCATTCCCATGATGTATCCATGGAAGGAAAAGATGTATAATAATAAGGTTATTACGAGAATTCCTCAAAGTATGCACTCAGACAGTACGCCGCGTCGGTCGATACTTCAGCTGTACTGTCTTCGTGCATATTCTCGTAATAACCTCACATTATTTCGATACTGTAATCCTAACAGATATGTGAACACTGCCTTCATAATTTTGTGATCCTTTATAATTATCTTGAGCACCACTAAATCCTTATTTTTGCTTCACCTATTCCTTTATTCTTTGCAGTGATAAAGTTCTGAATGTGTAGGTATATGTAGATAAACACATTTCAATATTAACAGAATTATTACTGTGTTTAATAAATGAATGGAGAAATATACTTTAAACTAATCTCAGAATAAAAGACATTTCACTGTACATATGTACTGTTCACTGGGTTTTTAATATCATTCTATTTCTCTAATTTCTCAAAGAAATGAATCTGTGAATACCTTGATAAAGTTGTATGCAGTCAAACTCATGTGGTACTCAGTGTGTTAAGTCTCTTTATATGCATGAATATTGAAATAGTGAACTTAAACCTAGTGAACATTACCTAGTATGCATTGTTTAACAGACGGGCATTCATATACTGTATTTTCTCAATAAGAACTTTAGAAGTACATCTTCCAGTGTCATTTCATTCCTGTATTAATTGGCTAACATGCATTGTACATTCCTCACTTGAATATCTTATGGAGATGGAAAAGCATGTAAATGCAGTTTAGATAAATGCTCCTTGCTTGTGCACTCAGTGTAGATGCATACACTTTTTAAACAGTATATAGAATTTCTAATTGAGGAAATACAGTTACATGTATACATCATGCATGATTATTTCTAAGGGTTAACTACAGCATTTTAATTGTTTTTTATGACACATAGGAATTATTAATTTGGAGGTATGTTGTGTTCTAATAATAATGTGGCAAAGAGTTAATAAAACTATGGATATAATATTTAGGGTATTATTTTCAATGATTTAATCATTTGAATTTGTGAATATTCAAAACAACATATAAGAGTATATTTTGTTTTGTTATATAACACAGTAATACAGACAATATAGCATAATTTTAAGTTAAAAATATACATGTACGTTAATAAAAAAAATAAAGAATTCAAATAATTGTGATTGCAAACTAAGCAAGTATTTGTATGTTTAAACTTATTGGGTTGAAGGTGATAGATGGTGTATACTCCATGTGGGGGTCAGGAATAAATGGAACATGGTGACTAATATCTGGTACATTTGTAATTTATTGATTGTTAACTACAGTACTATTTTTATTCTATTCAACAGTAAATTATCTCCAGAGTTTGGTAGAAAAAGAATGCCGTATAGGAGAAAACAAGAACCGATATTCCATGAAGACTTGGTCATTGATTCAACTAGGAAAGTACTGGTTGGTGAACTTTCCTTTTTATATACAGTGTATTTATTGGATGCATGATGTCATTTTGCAGTGGAAGTTGTGGAAACCTTATGCCATAAAAGCCATGCTCACGTTACGGGATCTTGGTACCTGCTGAAATTTGTAATCTACATGTGCATGCTGAAATTTGTAATCCTTCTTGTTTGCAAAGGGATTACAGCATTTGGTGCATTCACATTAGTCGAGACCCACTTGGGATCCACGCAGTTTGTCTCAAAACCGTGCTCTTATTCGACGATCTGTTATTTGACCCAAACATGGCAGATGATGTATCTGATGCTATTTGCTGTTATTGCATTTATCATTAACCATCGAGCAAAAAAAAATTCAACTATTCTTTTCATGTTGACATAGCATTGCAAGAAGAACCTGATTGTAGCATAAATACATGTATGTGTCGCCAACAACATTCTGCATTTATTGTGTTCACGACAGGAATTGATATTCATGCCACCTTTATGATTTTTATTGTGTTGGAACAAACACAGAGTAAATGTCTTGGTAGATATTGTAGTTTTACCAACATAGGACAATGGAGCTGTCTTAGCAAACTGCAGGAATCAATATATATTTTCTTAAGTTCACAGCTTAAAGCATGATCTTGGCTAATGCCAAGCATTCAGATAACTGATCTTGGCACATGCTCAGCCGAGATCGTGTTTTTTCTGCAAGTGACGACTTGGTCTTGACTATTCACACACACATTCTGGCTTGTGTTGACCCGGTCCTGATGCTTGGCACATGCTGAGATCTCTAACGTGAACACCACAATTGTTTCTATTGGATGCATCATTGTGCTATGTTATGCAAAGCTTATTTCTGTGTACTATTTGAAGTCATACTTTATTATTTCCATTTATCTATGTTGCTAGGATACCAGCAAAGATGTGTTAACCGTGCCAAACTACAATCCCCTAGACAAATCTGTCATTCCACCATCGACCAGTAAAACCAAGAAGTATCCATTCACTAAAGAGGAACAAGTTACTACACAAGGTTAGTGATCATATCATTGTTACAGTAATGGGAGAGTAGAAATATGAAATGCAAACACTGTTTATTTAATTAATTGTTATGTAATACTAGTACATGTAATAATGGTGATTTAAGCAACAAGTTTTTGTATTATATTCACCATTTAAGAATTCTACTTGTACTATTTATTTCTTCAAAAAAAGATTGCACATTGTAAAATTTTAATTACTGGTATACATCATTTATATTTTTCGTTTCTATGTATGTGGCTAAATGGTATTTCTGATTTGATTCCCCATCTTGTTACAGAGATGCGTAAGCCACATGTGTCAGCTCTGGGTGTACTCCCATCTAGAAGTACAAAAGACATCAAAGGATTGAATGTCATTATGGCTGGTAAACCAGCAGGTGGTAAAGATGATCACAGTATTGCAGCTATTAGAGAGGTATTAACTGCCAAATAATGCTGTACATTTAGTGTAATTAATTATACATGCGATGTACAAATAAATAAATAACTAGCAAAAGTAGTAGATTTTTCAATTTTAGAAAGCATAGTATTCACTGAATATTCAAGTCTGACTTAATCCAGATGAATTTTAACTTTTTGGATTCTGCTTTGGCAAAAAAATAAGATGCTTTTGCTGTAGAATGTATTTATAATCCCCAGATGTGTTTACTCCATTGTATACTACACTAACCAAATCTGGCATGACAAAATTATTCCATTTGAACAGTTTGCGTTTTATTGAACTGATTTAATAGAAAAAAAAAATAAAACAAAACTTGAATAAATGAAATTTTCTCAGATATTTCCCAAATTCAAATTTATTTTTTAAATGACGAATGTTGGAAGAACAGTTTGTTATTTCACCACAAATATAATTTATTATTATTAAGACAAGGGCAATCAGAGAGATATATAAATTTGGTATGTCAGTGTGGTACCATCTGTTTGAATGAGGATGGATTTACATTAAAGATAATCACTTTACATTGCAACTACTTTGAGCATTTTTGTCATGTTGAGTACAGTGTTATTATCGAGAGAGCTGGCTTACATGCTGTAAAGTTATTATGTGCACAGTCCTTACAATCTGCTTCTATTTCAAAAACAGGCAAATACTACTGTGTCTACCAAGGAGAAGTCAAAACTAAACAGAGAACCAAGAAAAGAGACTGAGAAATGTCAAGATACTGCATCACCAAAATCTAAAGTGACAAAACCAGCCATTGTAGGTTCTATTGGTACTCTAGCTCCTGTGTCATTCTCCACCAGAGCTAAGCCTCCCATCAGAACAAGATCAGAGAACATTGACACAGGACCAACCCCTCGTCCTCCTAAAAGTAGAGGTATGATAGTTCTTGTGACTTCTATCAGTAGAATTGATTCAGCTATGTGCATATACATGAGATTGTAAATGACTACATAAGTTGAGTCACTTGGCTACTTGAAGATGTGTGAGATATTTATTTATTTAGATATATGATACTGCCAAATAGAGTCCCTTTTTTGAGTCAAAATTGTCTCACTGGAAGGTTTTTACAATTTCAGTATTTATTATTAAAAAAGATCTATTGAAAATAACCAAAAATCATTGATAAATCTTCAAATTGTGAAATTCCTGAAAAACCAAGACAGCCAAGTCTGGGGTTTATAATCTAATATGTAATCATTTGACAATAAATTATCAACTTTTAACATTTGTAAAATAAACATTACACCCACAGTAGAACCAGAAGTTTTTGAGAACCAAATGTATAATAGCAAAGAAACGAAATATACTGATCATTATGTTGATATTAATTTGTGTGCTTGGTGTGTGTGATTTTTCCCATACATGTGCAGAACAGTGGACTGATTTCATACTGTCATGTTACTTAATATACCCGGTACCAATAGGAGTACTAATTTTACAGAAGCTACTATATTGACATTCAATGCACTTATCATGGCGTTGATTCGTTTCACAGCAAGTTCAAGAGCAAGCAGTAAAGCAACGAGTAAGAAAAGCAAGAGTGCAGACAGCTCTCGAATGAAGGCAGTAAGAAGCCGAGCATCAGCAAAACGCCGTGCAGCCGACTCTGGTTCCAGTAGTGAGGATAGTAGTGATGATGAAAGACACAGATTGAATGCAAGTGGTGTCAGTTTTAGAGATAAGAGTTTGCCGGCATCAGCGAAATCGGTTGCATCACAGAAGTCAATTTCTGAGTTAGTAGCCGAGGCGGAAGCCATTGCTGCTGGTGGAAAACCAGATAAAGATGGCGAGAAAGGAGTAGACGAGGAGAAAGAAGTGGAGGTGGAGACACCTGTCCCTGTTGAGAGATCTGTGGATGATATTATTGCATCTTTGAAAGCTTCTAGAGGAGGAAAGTAAGTAGGAAGTGTTGTGAAGATATTCATTATATAAAATTATCAGAGATTGATATTAAAACAATTAACTGGTTGTCCAGTGGCACAGTTTTGAAAAATGGTTGTCCAACTGACAAAGAAGTTATCCATTCGAAATTGTAAAAATTTTGTAGCCAGAAAGCTTTTGCTAACAATTCATGATCAATTACTAACACACGAAAATCTCATAAAAAGCAAGATTTGAAT
Source organism: Saccoglossus kowalevskii (assembly GCF_978046115.1). Taxonomy (NCBI): domain Eukaryota; kingdom Metazoa; phylum Hemichordata; class Enteropneusta; family Harrimaniidae; genus Saccoglossus; species Saccoglossus kowalevskii. Next base: position 20,596,764 of record NC_140644.1, on the reverse strand, counting down.
GAGATAGCGCCCTCAAAGTTCAATCATGAACACATAGAAAGTGAGATTTGAACCAGATCTTGGTAGTTTCATTGTGGAGTCACTATATTTCACAGATCGTTTTTAGTGACATTCTAATGAAAAACTATTTGGAAGTGTTTTTTTTCAGTGAATATATACCGGTAGGTATTAAATTACGGTACATTGAAACAAAAAAAACATGTATTTTTAGTGTTCATGATTTTATTTTCACAGCTAACTCAATATGTGCAGTGCTCAAAATTGATAGTTGTATTTAGCATGAGACAACCACATGTGAAAATGAGTTGTTCATTTGGACAACCGTGAAAATAAATTGGTATTTTCACTATATGATATGTACATGAGCCAAAAACATAATTCCCTCGGTTTATTTCCGTGGATTTAAAATACTTTGTAATTCATATGATATTGCATGTCTCACTGAGCGTTGTATAATTTGTGAAATCGTTGATACCATTATAATTTCAGTGAATCCATATGCAAATGATAAAATTGTGGTAATCATATCACCAAAAATTATAGTTTAATTATACATTAAATTGTCAATGCAGGTTTTTTTGTGTTAATTAAGTCATTCAGTTTGAACAAATAGGTTATAGGTTTTAGCCACAGTCAGCTGGCGCACGTGTGATAATAAAATAAATGTGATATTTACTACATGGAGCCGCCATCTTGAATGCGGCATAAAACTAAATAAGAGACAAGTTGTGAAACGCGTTTTTCAGATTCCTATAAATCAGGATGAAAATGCCAATATTTTTACAGAAATACATGTAAGATTCGTTGTGGTAATATTAAACCAACCGATAACAAAATCCAGCCGAATTCAACGTTTTTCTGTGGAAACATAGAACACTTTCCCGGGGTATTTAAAACCAAAAATTGTCATTCCAGCTCAGCAGCCAATCAGCGACGGCCTTACAGTTAGATGACAAATTTGGTTTTACCAGTGAGTTAAACTTGCTTTTGGTGTCAGAGACATTACAAAATTATTACTTAATCTTTGCACTTTAAGACTAACTCTAATTTGTTTTTTTTCACAGACGAGAAATGTCAGCAGCTGATATTAAAATTCAACAAATTATGCAGAGTGTGATGGTAAGAGCTAAAGCTGTTTTAGGTGATGATATGGAGGAGGAGGTAGCTGAGGAGGAAGAAGAAGAGGAGTCGGAGGAAAAGAAAGAGGAGGAAGAGGATGGATATGAACAAGCTGATATTGTACCAGGGTTACCTGACATTAGTGTTATTATAGAAGCAGCAGAAGAAGATGAGACTACTGATGACCAAGAGTTGCTAGATGATATAAATGAAAATATAGAGGATGTGAGTATATTTCTCATTTCTGATGTCATAAAAACAAAAGATTATTCAAGTATCACCACTTGGTGGAGACATACTGTAAAAGACTTGAATTCTTCATTAGGTCTTTAATTAGTCCCCGTTCGGACGCAGTCCGAAAACGAGGACTTATGTTTTGACTATGTGTGCGTGCGTCCGGACCTGTATCTTGTTACTGTATCTGTAAATGCCTAGACCAATTACAATCAAACATGATATTATATATATGCACATGAATTTGTTTCACGATCTGATTCAAGATGGCCGAGTGGCGGCCATTTTTGTTCTAAAAATCATCAAAATCAAGCATTTCTTGGCTGTTTACAGATGGATTTTATTCAAACTTGGTATATACATTGGACATTGTAGGACCTTGATGCACATCATTTTGTTTTCAGATAAGATTCAAAATGGCCGACTGGCAGCCATCTTGTTTTAATAATACATGTAGTGCCATATCTCTGACTTGTTGTGACTGATTATGTTCAAATTTTAAATATTCATTATACATCATGTCATAGATATACAGATATATTGGTTTGACGAGTCTATTAAAAATGGCCAAATGGTGGCCATTTTTGTGCTAAAAAAATCATCAAAATCAAGCATTTTGTTCAAACTTGTGACATACATTAGACATTACAGGTTCCTGATGCATGTTATTTTATTTTTTAGATCGGATTCAGAATGGCTGACTAGTTTTGCTTATATCACTGTTTTCAAAATTTGCTAAAATAAAACCAAGAATATATTTATAAAACTTACTACCTGCACATATACTTCTGATCTATGTAGTAGTGTAGTCTTGAACTCCTGGGAGCACCCAATTTTAAGGTCAACAATTTCAATAATGTCTGATAATATTGTCTTGCTTGTACTAGTTTGAAAGGTACCATATCAGTGCTATGGAGCATCTAAGGTGTTGTTTCTACTATACCAAGCCCTTTAAGGTAGCGAGACTATTATTTGCATACTTGTTTTCATCTTCTAATTGTGACTAAATGACTACAAATAGACCCAGGAAAGTATATATTTTTAGAATCGTCAGACTTCAAGCTTTTCACAAGTGTATTTTGCATGCCCGTATCTGCATTCTACGACGCGTTACTCAATCAAAGGTGAAAAATTACTTTTTCTGTAAAAAAAATAATTACGCATTTATGCTGGCGATAAGAAGTATTTTTTTCACTTTTCCTAGTTGTTCAATAGTCTGGTAAATTGAATGTGTCTGGTCAGTTTTATTCAAGCAACGCGTTTTAAAAAATAGTGTGCTGAATTTCAATTACTGTTTTAGTCACATTGCCCCCAACTCAAACCACAACTCGTTGGTAAATAATCGATGAAATAGTTTGTCTGGACACATTCAAGTTCCTCTCATTGTCACCTTAAAGCTGTGAAAATTTGGTGTTAATCCGACGACAATAAGTATACGTTATTTTTTGTTAAAGACCTTGTATTTTGAAAAACATAAACTCCTAGAAAACGTCCATGAAGTAACAGCAAAAATTTTCAAGCTTGTTTATCGGCACAATCAATTTGTTTTCCCATCAAGGTCTGTTTTACCATGTGTAGGGGCATCCAAATGTGTAAGGCTATTAGAAACCAAAAAAATAAAGGAATGGGATAGCTATAATTGGATAAATTCGGCATATGAAAACACCAAAATCAATGATTTTTTTCAGTGGCTGTGTGACCTTGTGTCTGACACATTCATATGCAAATGACTAATCTGTGAAACAAACAAGGGCAGAGACAAACCACTCGAATGTTTGGAAACACTCATTGTGTGTCAGATAGCTACTGATAACACATCCTAACATTGCTTTGTCTCGAGTTTATCTTTGAAACTTATAGGCACACAGATTAAACCTGTATTGTTGATTTTGGAAAACACTACTGAGGCTGCCTTGCTTCCCTTCAGAAAATATACATTTTAACCAACTTACATGACATTCTATGTTATGTTGACTTTATCATATGAAAGTTTATAGTGCATTTCATCAATTAATAAATAAATGTGAAAATCGTAATTTTCAACACAAATAATAGTCTCGCTACCTTAAACAATGTGACTTCATGAACACATGTGACCACTGTGCTACATGTACCAGTGATAACCATGATGCAGTGTATGTTTATTTTTATTATAAATTCTAATCTTTATACAAAATTATTATTTTAGGAAGCTGCAGTGACTGATGCGAATGGTGTAGAGATTGTTCAACCCCCCAAGTCAGAAGATGCCCTAGAGGAAGATAAGAAACCAGAGGATGCAGTCACAACAAAGCCATCCCAAGTTGAATTTGATGAAAAGATTGAATTGATACCAGATGAAGGTATTGTTGTTGATTTAGAGCAAGCCTGGCAGGTAAGCATCATTTATAGATGTTCTAACACTACAGTAATGTACTTTATTTTCACTTGGAATTTTATTTTCGCTATTCGCTGAATGAATGATTCAGTAAAGATAAAATCCAGTCAAAATAACTTTTTTTCTATATTCTACATTCAACTCATTAAAAATCAATGTAAATAAACTCCATACAAAATACCCAAAATGTATTTTCAGCAAAAAGTAATTCCAGCTAAAATAAAGTATTTTACAGTATTATTGAATGTGAAATGCAGTGGCATACATTTCACGCCCTGTAAAATTTTCAATACATCAAACTGTGTAAATCATTGTCTCGCATACGGAAAAGTATTTTTATTGAGTTATAATGATTTTTTTCATACTGGCATTATGATAAGAAATAAAAAGTGCCACCTACATGTACCATCTCCATTCATGTTGTATTATTCAGATTCACAAATAAAAATTCATTTTAAATTATAAATTAAATTATAAGTTATTCATCTCAATTTGTGAACAATACTCATTTGAAACAAAAAAAAAATTGTTATTACTATTTTTCAGGATGTCAACGCACCAGAATCAGTTACATATGAAGACATTGTCAATATAGAAGGTGAAATACAGCCACTGGAATCCAGAATAGAAATCTCTAAGACTGACCTACCACGAGCAAAATCCAAAATCCCAATTTTCAGTAGCTCTGTCTCATTCTTGTCTACATGGGCACCAAAGGAGAAACCTAAAACAGAGGTGAGAATTTGTTCAAAGATCATTGATAAACCTTGTGGCTCTTCCACATGGTCAGATTGGATCAGCAGTGTACACCTGACTAAATGAACCTGAGAATGCCTAGGTGAATTGATTGATCCTCATGTACAGTCTGTAAGGATGTTGTAAATGAAGTTTTTGACTAATCAAAATGCAGCTGCCCGGTTAATTTGTAAATCAAAGAAATCGGATCATGTCAGTCCACTTCTAAAATCACTGCACTGGTTACCAATTACATCTCGTATACATTAAAAAGTCAGAACTATTTGTTACAGTTCCATAGCTGTCACCGGTCCATCATACATATCATAACTACTTCAACTATATACTCCTGCCAGATAACTTTGTTCATCCTCAGACACCCGTATTTTCTTGAAACCGTGCGTTTCAACCAAAACATATGGTGAACGCACATTTGCTCATATTGGCCCCACTACATGGAACAATCTACCATATGATGTCCGCCACTCAAGTTCTCATGACTCTTTTTGTAATAGGTTGAAGACTCACCTATTTGATTTGAATTGAAATTTACTTTTTTTTTTTTTATGCGCTTAGAGCTAATTTAGGTTAAGTGGAATATAAATACTCTTCATTATTATTATTATTAATTGATTTTTGCTTTGTTTTCATCATAGAAGAAACAACCCCCTAGAGAACCAGAGAGAATGAGTATTCATCATTTCTGTACACATGCACCAGAGTTACCACTTCCTGGTCATTTACAAGCAGTCAGTAGAACCTACCATACACCAGCCAAGTATGGAATACAACAAAACATGGACAGGGTAAGTTGTCATACAACCATGTACACATACACATTTATAAATATTTTGAAATCTATAATATAATGTTTCTATTGCTATTTATGTTTGGAGGTAGACAACCTGTAATGTCTATTAGTCTGCTAACAGAATATAGATGATAGAAACCAATAACCCCAGCTGGTAAAGTCTTCCAACCATGGCAGATCCATTATGCATTCTAAATGTTTCATTAAGTGATTTAAATAAGTTTGCCTCTGATTGGAGAAAAAGCTCTAACACCTAACCAGAAGACGAATCAGAAAAGGCCTTGCTTGTTCTCTTGGATTAGCCTCATATGAAGTTCTGGTGATAATATTTGTTGGAGTAGTGGAGGTCAGGCTATTTGCTAATTTTGTTAGATAGTTGATTAAACTAAAATTGCTTTGATTGAAATATATTTTTCGTATCTTCTTATCTATGGCATCCCAAAATAACGTGTCAGCTTTGATGGCTATGATGATAATAATGGCAAACAATGTGCACTGACTATTCAATACATTCATCAGATCATGTAAAACATTGGCTGGATCTTGTTGTCTGTAGCTTATTTTTTTATTGAAAGTCTCAGAAAGTCTCTGAGATTGTGACAATTAGTCTAAAAGTTTTCAAGATTGTGGATAATACAAATTTGATTGAGCTTTCTACTTCCGTATTTGTCCTATTAGAAGTGCATATAAACCTAAAATCAAATTTGTTTAATACTGAATAATTAAAAATGTAACTTATTTTGACCATTGAAATGTTTCAGATCTGAAATTTACGTAAGCGTATGCTCTACCGGTACTATTAGAGCAAATATAGGAATATTAATTTTTGAATTACCGACCGACTAATTAAGTAATGTAATTTAAAACTGCTAACAAGTTTGGAGCTATGGAGAAATCACCTTGTAATATGTGTTTGTATTCATTTGATGTAACCAACTGCTCGGTAAAATATCAATAATTTATCATTTTATGTTTTCTCTTTTGAGAGGCATACTCATTTGTTCATCCAAATATTGCCAAAAAAAAAAATTTTAATTGTTGATAAAGTAGTTGACATATGTTACAATCACACTCCATTACCTTTGTTTGACAGCATTCAAGATTCACAACTCAGAGCTACTATTCTCAGCTATCAGACTCCCAGCATACAATGCAGCAACAGATAGACGACTATCAGGACCGGGACCGTCGCATGTCGGCTGCCGCTAAAAGAATACTTGAGGTAGCATCTGATGATTCACTGGATGCATGGCAGCAAAGAGCAGATGAGCTGGTCAGTATAAATCTTCACATTCTCAAAAAAAAAGTGCACATACACTTTGTAAACTATGTATTTATTGTATGCCTGATGATCGAAGTATGACTTAAAGTTCAAAGTGTGCTTCAATGGTCTGCCAGTTTTGAACCTCTCACAAAAACCGCTTTTTGTTGTCAATGTATCTCCAGGGTTGCATTTCTGGTCACACTTTGGGTGGGTACTGGTAAATAATATACAAATATTGACCCTGACCAAGGTTGATATACAGATTTGTCAACCCGGAGAAAACAAACTGAGGCAAAGCAAATTCTGAAATGCCATGTGAATTTCAAGTTTCAATGTTTTGTATGCATTGAAAAGTATGGAAAAAAAAACATGATGAAAAAAGCAGTTGATGACTCTTTCCATGTGTCAAGACAAAACCATGCAAAAATTGAGAGATGTTTACTAACAACTGCCACTGTTTAATTTCAAGTTCAATGGAGAAGATTGCGATAGAGTTGATGGTAAAAAGATGTCAGTAAATACAGACGTGTCCAGGTAAGAAAATTTCTATCTTTATACCAGTATTACATATATGATACAAACATGGTAGAATGACTTTGTATTTCTAACACTGCAAACTATTGTTTTTGACTTGTAGATTTGTGTTCTCAGTAATACATAGTGTACTATAATGCTGATTTAGGATATACTATTTATTTATTCATCAGGCTTTATTGGACTCCAGCTCCTCCCAAGATGGATGTACCACCAGCTTATGTAAAGAGTCACTTGTTTCCTGGTTACCATGGGGCGGCATTAGCTGAGGAAAGCGTACAAGCACCAACAATTGGTGAGGAGTCTGGTGAGAGTGAGGCTGAGTTGGTTAGTATCTATGATGAAGGGGATGTAGAAGAGAAGCTACAAAGGGAAAGGTGAGGGCGCTCTTCTCTAAATGTCTTAGAAAGTAATTCAAAACTGTCCATATTCTTGTTGCCGCTATAAATGATATTTCTTTGCAAATAACGATCTATAAATGTAAAATGTTTTGCTGTTCTTTAAAAAGTTTACTCTAAGCATGTCCATAATCTTCATATATGAACGTTAACTGCGTACAGATGTATGTCAAAATAGGTTTATAAATATGTAGATTTCCTTATGCTAATTGAAATACGCTTCTCAGTTCACATGTATACAATATACATGGGCGACACCCACTCATCCCCCTATATTCGATGCAATGCTTGCATTTAACTTTGGTATCTTGTAATTCCGATTAGGCATGTCATGTTTGAAACAAAATGTGGAAAAATTAAAATCATGACTTTGGTGGAATAATTATGTGATTAGGATTAAGGTAGTTCTCTACCATTAAAATATTACAAACTTTATAATTAAAAAATTGTTGTGTGATGATTCACATACATGCAAGTAATATATGCATACTAATATTCAAAATTTTTAGACAGCCATATGTAGCTTCATAACGCTATATACCGGTAATCATATTTTTAGAATAGGTCACCGAACAAAATTTTGAGATATGATGGAATATTTCTGCCATAGGAACCAATTGTAAACTATTCAAAACATGCATTTTTTAATCAATTTCTGAGGTCGTTTTGTAGAAAACTTTTGGTGACCAAATATTTCTGTTTCAGAATTTTGAATATTACAGTACCCCAACCCCTCTTGCTCGAGTTCAAGGGTTAATGAGTATGTTTTTTAATGTTAGCAAACTACCTTAATGTCTTGTGCTTATATTATGTATAGAACACTGACCAGAGTGTATGGTTCCAATGAAGATGTGAGTAAAGTCCCTAAACCTAGACAATTGAAACCCAAGACACCAGCAAGATCACCATCTGTAAGTTCAAAGTCAACCACTGAGCCTGAAAGAATGAAGAAAAAAGGTAAAGATTTCAACTGTGTTTTACAATAATTGGGTAACACAAACAAGCCTTTAGAAACTGTAGGGGTTGGGGTAGAAACAGATAAGGCAATTCAGTTTGCAGAATGTGTGGATAAAAAGCAATCTCTAACTGTAGTCAGGGTTTCATGTGCAATGAAGATCTCGCAAGAATTGAAGAAGCCACATGGATTGTGAGATGATCGTCAACATTTTATTTAAATCCTTTGATGTGTTTAAGTATTACGTTTACTGTAATTAATAAATACTACAGGTATGGTAAGATATCCGCTATGCCAATAGTCTAGCAATTCAGTTAATATTCAGTGTTAACCATTTTTCATTACGAGTCTTGTTCACTACGGAAATTTTGCTTTGATTCTAAAGTTTTTGAAACTTTTTTTTTTATCTAGGAGCACCTCTGCCAATACGTGTCAGAGTCAAAGACATTGAACTCCCTGAAGACTTACCACTCTCTGTTGCAGCTGACAAACTGTACAACAGTGTACAGAAGTGGGACGATATCCCACAATTCAAAGCATACATAGAAGCCTTATCAGGTAGTGCGAAGTGTTCTAATGTGTCAAAAGGTAGTTTGGTGTTTGAAGTGGACTGTAACAATCCTAAAGCGGCAGATGCTGTCTGGTCAGCTTACCAGAGTGGCCGCTTAGAACAGTTACTTAAGGAAAGTCTGATGAAAAAAACTGGTGCTCACAGACTAGTGCTTGAGATAGTCATTGGTGAGGAGGAGTTCCAAGGGCTGAAAAGAGAACTTTCAGAAGGTGAATTGACTTTTCTTTGCCTCTCTTCTCATCAGTCATGATTCAGATTTGTTGGAATAGCTTTTGCATGCATATGAATACACATGTTTTTTCTCATTCATTCAAATTTTTAGTTTGTTGTTATCACATCTCTTCCTCAAGTTTTCAACACGGAGACTTGTGTTCTCACTGTTTTGCTGCATATTTTCCAACATGTTGACATAAATACATGTTTATTGCACCCAATTGTCAGCACATTTCAATAGTTAAATTATTTCAATCACTATTGCATTCTTCACCCATACTGAACACTGTCTCAGAATGATTTTTTTCCACCATTACCAGTAATGTCAGTTACAAATACCAGTAACTTCACTGTTAATTCATTCATGTTTGATTTGCATATAAGTAAACACAAATGATATCCATCAGATTGCTGTACATCATAGTGGCATTGATATTGAAGAGATTGGCGTCACTTTTGATGTCACAGATCAGATATACAACAACAAAAACGCAGCTGTATTTCATATAAACATTTCTGCTGCACCTGTTGTAAAATTTGTTAATTTGCATGCTTAGTAAATAAGCATGACAGTCACCTGTTTCCTCAATATTAATATATATAAGTTGCAATGTACACGATTTATTTATTCACATAATATTGATAATTGTTTGCACATACACTCTAGCTGAGGAACAAGATGAAGACATAGGTGCCATGGTGACAGGTCAGTCCACTATCAGCACTATCTTTGTTATGCAAATGCACAATGTAAAATATTGCAAGTACATGCATAATAATTTTATCACTTGTTTTGGTCACTTTCAAACTGACCAATAAATGGAAAGAAGTGTGAAAAATGACCCAAAAATTGGTGCCATGATTATTATGTAGTGCCCTCCAATGTCTGTGCTAACTATGTTTGTGCTTTTGTTTTTATTTTTTTAATTCACAGGATATTAACAATTTAATTATTCATTTTAGGAGATAAAGCCCGTCCTTCAAGGACCAGTGTGGCCGAGATGAGACAGATGTTTTCCAAGATGGCTACTATCAATCCGAGTGAAAAACAAAGACCTTTTGAAATACCAGATGAAGACATTTTTCCAGCTGAAGTTCCCATTAGGTACTTAATCAGAAGTTTTAATTTGTATTGAGTCCATTAAAATATATACCGCTAATTATAAATAAATAATATTGACTTTATGTCATTGTACATAGTGGTGTGGTGTGGTAATTTCAGTGTTTAATAAGTAAATTAAAATTATTTTATGAAAAACATTGACCCTTCTTAATGCTAAACTATTCCCTATTTATTTGAGTCAGATATTTCTTATATATTAATCAGAAGATTATTGTACACATTCTGAATATTCACAAATACTTTAGAACAATGTTTGATGAATAAAATAAAATCTATATAGAGATAACATGCATCCTCAATATTAAATAAATCTCATTCTGCTGTGTAGGAGAGCTGTATCCTGTCCTAATTTGCATGAAGAAGAGGAAGAATGGGATATCACATTTCCTGGGGATTTCAACACTTACATGAAAGAGCTACAGATCCAGAAACAACAAATAGAAGACGTGAAATCTGGGAAAATGAAAGAACCGTACAGCAAAGCAGAAGAAGATCCAGCAAGAGAAATTGTATGTATGGAGTATGGGTTTTAATTGTGCTTTAAATCAAATTTATACTTATAATTGTATCCTGATCATATTTTAAATAGCTAAATTGTTAAATGATGATGCATTCACACTAATTCTGAGACTACATTGGATACAGGCTACTTTCACAGTAGTTGAAATGCCAACCTACCTTGCCCTGTTGTTAAAATCACATTTTGTGATGATACTTTTTGTCTTATTGGCATTTGATAATATAAATATTCATGAATTGCCAGACTGGTATTATTTGATGATTTTTCCTGATTCATTGTAAATCAGTGGGAGTTGGAACATGTTTCAAAAGTGTTAGCAAATGGAATTTGAACAAAAAAAATTAAATACCGGTAACAAGCCAAAATGTCAGTACTAATATGAAAACATCTTTGAATTAAAATAGTCTATAATAGTCCTATAAATGTCATCATAATTGTTCTGTTTTATGTAATCTTTACAGGTTTCCAGTCTCTCAAGAAGTATTGAACAGTTGACCCCTGTACAAGTAATCAAGAAAGGTATTGTTAGTAGTAAACTTAGAAGCATGACATATAAGAATCACCTTGCGTGAAATCTACTTGCTTATTTTGGAGCAAGATAAACCAATTAATAATCCAAAACTATGTAGATAAATCTAAATCCCACAATCCCAATTCAATCTCAAAAGAGATGTCCCCAGTACTTACAATTAGTAATTTTCAAACAGGTTATATGATCTTTATTTTCCTTTATTTATTATTTTTTTATTTTACTTTGATTACCTTATTTTGTTTCAGTGGAAAGTCCAACTCCTGCTGAGGTTGCAAGAGAAGCTGGCTTGAAATATGTTATCCTACCAAGTAAACCCAAGTGAGTGAATATGAAAGAGTGTGTCTTTGTGATTTGGGGATAAATCAAAGTACCGGTAAATTAATATATATGGTGTGTCTGTTTACTGTCTCAAATTAAGGCAATATTGGGTTCCATTCCCATTGTAGTATATTAAACTTTGAATAGTTGTGTGAGATGTCATGTAAATTATGGTGAGAACTGGCCATGTGTGCTGTTCTTGGTGCACATTGAAGAAGCCAGGAGAACCGTCTTATAAGTAAATGACCAAGGCTGAATTACCATAAATTAGTATGGCTGCCAATTCATGCATTCTTTTCAACACACTGTTGTTAAAATAGTCATTAATTTATAATAGTAATATTGTGTAATTTATAAATATTTATTACAGAAAAAAGAAAAAAAAGAGGGCTGACCCTGTGAGTATATTTAGAAATATTGTTGATTATAATTAAGATTTTCAAACATAATGTGGCAATATAATTTATTTTCCATGCCCTGTCTTTGTGATATCAAAGTTTTCTTTTAAACTGATAATAGTGTATGACACTTTCTTGGTGTATTGTTTGCAGAGACGCCTTGAACAGATTGATAGATTTTTAAGAGAATCCCCCAAACAGCTAGTAAGGTAATGTGTGAAACTATTCTGTCAGCAATGACTATTTCTACAGCAAAATGAATTTTATTTCTATTTGTCAAATATTATATGCTTTAATAATCAACATAATACCTTGGTTGATGTTGTTGCTTGTCTGATTGTTGATAACAAATGATATGAATCAGATATACATGTATATCTAAAGCTATCATAATTCATTACAGGAGTGAATCCTTACCCAGGGTTACCTTACCAGTAGAACCACAGTTGAGAGTCCCAAGGTAAGACACACCTGTAACTTGATGGAAGTCATCTGTTGTATGAAAGATGGAGTATGTGGTATAAGACTGTGAAATAACTACATGCAATTTTAACAAACTTGGTTTCATGGCTGAGTGAGCAGTGTTTGATTTTAATAGACTGCACCAACAATCAGTTTTTAATAGGCTTGTTGCTGAATTAGCGAAGATACAATATTGCTATTATAGCTTACTGTAAAATACTTTATTTTCTCTTCGATTTAATTTTCGCTGAAGGAATGATTCAGTGAAAATAAAATCCAGCGAATATACCTTTTTTTCTATATTTTACTTTAAACTTGTTAAAAATCAGTGAAAATAAAATCCATACAAAAACACCCAAAATGTTTTTTCAGCGAAAATTAATTCCAGCTAAAATGAAGTATTTTACATGTTTTACAGCCATTTGTTTGAATTGATATATACAAATATACATAAGTATGTGTTTGAGCTGATTGAATAATGTACTTTGTGATTATTGTCATCCTATATAGGCATGTAAGACATGGACGCAGACCAAGCATTCCCAATATTCTGAATTTTGATGAGTATATTGAGAAACATCATGTAGAGTAAGTAATGCAACATGTTATTATTACCTGATATATGAACTGTAAATAGTGTACATCCAGTGATTTGTGAACGAAGACATCTTCTATTTTCTAGAGGAAATGTTTAATACATTGCATGAATAAACTGCAGCCAGGAATGTATATTGTCACCAAAAGTATCGTAAAAGTGTGTGGTACAGTACAAGAGTAGATATAAATATTTAAATAAAGGTTATATTTCAAGAAATACAATAGAGTCAAAGCTATATTACTGACCTCTGATCAGTCCCATCGTAATTACCCCCTGTCACAGACACACTCCGAGATGGAGACTCATGGATTTATTTCCGTCCATTTGTCTGCTCATGAGAGATTATAACTCTGGAATGCATAATCTGATTTGAATTTCTTGGACAAATTGTTGAATGTAATGTACAGCAGCTCAAAAAAGTTTCTTCATGATTTTGTTTAGGGGTATTTTAAAGTAAAAAAGATAATTTTTGGTCAAAAATAAACTGAAAATTATGTTTTGTCATTTCTTAGCTTTGCATTCACCAGTTTTATTCAAACTTGGAGTTTATACCATATTATGAGACACAGCTTCAAGGGACATAGTTTTGCTTTTCAAGCACAATTTTATGCATATTTCAGGGTAAAAAATGGTAATTTCTGATCACAAAAATAGACTGAAAATGATTTGTTTTTTCAATGTTTAAGCTTTGCATGGACCAACTCAAATGACTAACCATGTAGCCATGTCTTCAAAAACAATAGGGTTCTATTTTACTGGCCAAATTGGAATATGACTTGTTCCAATTGATTCACACTCTACTTTGTCTCAAACAGAGACTACGACATGTCTTGTTTACATGTAAAGTGACATGTATACAAAGTCCACCTGTCTAATTTGACTCCAGAAATGATGTAAGATGATATACACTTAGTGATTTACACTATTCTCTCCACTGACTAGGATATTTTGATTTATTCTTCATTCTTTCAAGATTTGTCCTATCATATTTTTAATCATAAATTAATTAATCAACCTCTATATCAAGACCACCTGTCTATAAAGGTCAATTTAAGTACCATGGATGGTTGCCATACATAGGTTTGATTGTATTACTGACAAATTTTGAAGTAGACTTTAAGTAATGTTTTATCTGATGAAGTGATATAATGTAACTGTGTTTCCGAAATGACACGATATCCATGCTAAAGTTTACTTATTTGTCTTATCAGGGAAGGTACGGATCTTCGTGAATGGGCTCGTGATATCTGGAATGACTGGTTTGATGAGGTATTTCCTCCAAGTTATCGAGATACAGAAACACCTGTGACTGATATAGGATCAGATATTGAAGTAACTCCAACTAGAAAGTGGGTCTCTTGTCGAACGTTTACATTCACAATTCAATTATATAGTATTCTAGATACAGTATTCTTTACAGATAAAAGTCTGAAATCTCAGTTTAACAATAGAACAAGTGTAAGAATGAAAGAGGATGGGAAAATAAACAAATAGCATTAGTTAGATTGAATTATTTTGTCATCAAACTTTTCTATGCAATGGAATTTAGTTTTAGACATGCCAGTTGGTGATTGTGTTTACGACTGAAACTGAGACACTCAGTGTCCAAGTTCATAGTGGAGCTGATCTGCTGTTATGAGCAGCAATCCTCTCACAAAATACAGACTATCATTTTTTCATGACACTTCCCACTATATTAAAATGGCAATACACAAACTGTGGTATGATTTTATTTGCATTGAGTCAACATTGTGAGTGAAGAATAATGTTGATAATCTTGATATTGCCACACAATTTTTGTTGGATCTGTACGTTGGGAGTGGGGACAATGCTATGTGAAATCTATCTATATAAAAGCATCCATGGTGTGGTCTGCTAGTGAAGGTTGTATCATCTGTTGTTACTGTGATCAATGATAGTCTAGTTTCTGGTGGATGTCATTGAAATGTTAATATCTGTGATTGGTTTGTATTGTTGTATGATAAACTATTACAGTGCTGTTATAAACGTTTTTGCTCTCCAGAAAAGCAGGATATCATACAAAGTTGTGATTATGTCAAAATAATGGACCTGTATACATACAATGCAATTTTTGGTTCTATTGGAGATGCCCTTTTTATGAAGCGATGCCCTCCTAAAACCATATCTTAAAATGTAATAATAAATATAACCCATTCTAAATATACTCCATGGAACAGAACAAATTGCTACTGTTTTATGAATTAATTTGTGTTATATGTTTTTATTACGATAGGAGAGCATCCATTGCCAGTTCTGTTATGTCTGAACATATAGATGCCATAGATCCATTACCTGAGATCGAAGACGATGAAGAATACTCAGAGGTAAGAATGTAGTCTTCAGCCTACCAAATTCAAACCAGGGAAACTGTGGGTATAATCCCTGTAAGCAGACTCCATCAGCAGTGGAAAAATGTGATTGGACACTGTAAAATCAGGAAGGCTGTGCATTCTGGGGTCAGCACTTTGGTTGTGAGAGCTATGTTTTGTTATTTCCAAGGACATGATTGGCCTTTCTTTCTAAATGGGTCTTCATTTATGTTCATTTAAGTTTCTCGTATAAGGCAATGTCTGCAAACTAATTCTTCACCAGTATTGCAGTCTTCACATCTGACTTTAAATATAAACAGTATTTGTTATGGATACTGAAAATACTGCTATTATCTGGGTAACTATCCTGACACCAGCCAGATAACTCATTTCAACATATTGATGGATAACACTAAAACCTTCTTTTTTATGGGTATTTTTGCCTTAAAATGTAATGATAACTATTACACTGTTGTACTTGTAGGAAGTTGGTGAGGAGATTGAGAGGTTAACCCGATCCATTGACCTTGCTGAAGATCAACCATCACCATTTGATCTATGTAGACGAGGAGCTCTCTATAGAAAGGTTAGTTTTCGTCTCATTTTTTTTTTTCATTTGCCTAAATCACTGCAGTTGATCAATTTTTCATGTAAACAAACAATGTAGTTGAATACATGCCTGCATGTTGCATGGGACTCATATCTAACATAGCACAGTGGAACAACTCTGGCGAGCGGATTTCATTTTGAACTGAATTCCCAAATTGGACCAATCTGTACACATATGACAACTGATAATATTGTCACTGAACTTCAAGATTATTTTGAATTGTAGCATTTACTGTTCTTCTACTACTACTACTACTTCTACTACTACCGGTACTACTGGATATTAAATTATCAAATTATTATATTATAATTATTAAATAAATTATTATATTATTATTATTAAATTGTCGTTTGTGAAATACTTTTTTTTCTTCTATGCTGTGTATACTGTAGGTAGCACTCTTCAATGTACTTGATTACTGATGTTGTCTGTATTTTAGATTGGACAGTTGAGATTAGCCTGGGCAGATCTTGATGAAGCCATTGCTTTAGAACCTCAGTTATTGGATGCTTACTGGCATAGACATCTCCTGTTTTTACTGAAAAATAAACCTAAGAAAGCATTAGATGACTTGAATGCAGTGTTGAAACTCAACAAGCAGCATGCCGGAGCATATAGATCCAGGTAAGTCTTTTTGTCGGCCACTGGTAGCATAGTGCTGATTGCATCAGACTCATGATCAGTAGAGTTCAAATCCTATCTTAGGGTGAATAACAATAAGGGTCGACCCTTACCCTGGGTGAGTGTGCCACAGATCAATGGGAAGGCCAGTTTCCCTGGCTGAGATTCATTCACTAATGAATACGACTTTGGGAGAACCTTGGTTACGGTGCTTGTGTTTTGTTGAGCCAGGATAGCGCATTAAATTTCCATTTAATAGATGGTCGCACAGCCCTGTCATGTAGTTCCAAACATGAATATGCCTGCGTTTAGCACTAACACTTGCAATTTTGAAAAAAATAAAGTCAGGAGAAAAAAATGTCTTTGTGTCATTTACACTAACCTATCTATGGGTGTAATTCAAATTATAAAATCAATAACTTCACTATGTGTGATAGCAGCCAAAATGATGTTCTTTTACCCCATATTCAGGCTTTCAGACAATATATAGTTTGCCTAGAGTTACAGCATGAAATGTATAGAATATTTAATCTGCTATCTTTTGTAAATTTACATATCTCATAATTAGCTATGCCAGCAATAAGATTTACCATGATAGTAAAAACAGCGTTTTGGTGTGTTCAATCACAAGACACTGTGGCTGAAGGTATTTTATTTGCGCTGACTACTGTAAAATCTGTATTAGAAGCTGCACCCATTCTTTTTGAATAATTGAGAATAAAAAATTCATCATTTCTCATATGTGTAGATGCTCTAATAGAAGCTGCACCCCCTGTGTAGCATTGTACCATTTTAATAGAAGCCACGGCTTCTAATACAGATTTTACACTAGTTGGGAGTTTTGTGCAAAATACATGCATAGAAAAAGTTGTACTCTGATCTTTTTTTCTGAACCTAGTCTACCACTTTAGTGAAAAAAAAAAAAATTTTTAAAATAGTAATTTAGATTGATTTACCACTCTTCTTCCTCTCATTTTTAGAGCCGAGATATTTCGAAAACAAGGTGATATAACAATGGCTATTGTCAATTTCACTCAAGCACTTAAACTTGAACCAGATGATTATGAGGCGTATTACAGAAGAGCTGAAATGTATGAAAAGGTAAGAGTGACATTGTTCCAGTACATATGGTTATTTTCCCGTAATAACAAAATATATTCCAAATAGTAAATAAATTATAGAATATTGTGTGTACATGCATATACATGGGTATGTACCCGAATTCACAAGCATTTCTCTACTGATGAACTAAATTGCGATGTTGATTCAAACTTGGTATATACACTTCTAATTTGACAGATCCGCCAAAGATATTATAAAATCCTTAGCATATGTTTGTTATTTGTTTCCTCCAATGCAGAGAGGTGAAATCCTACTGGCGTTAGAAGATTATCGAGAAGCTACTAAACTGATGCCTAGTAAAACTGAAGCCATATACAAACATGGAGAATACCATTTCAACCAAGGGTATGTACCGTATACTAAACATCGTGTTACTCAAAATGTAAATTTGTTTTCCATTGCACATCAATTTCTCAAAAGAGGGAAGTCAGTCATGTCAGTCATGTTTGTGTTTGCTTAGGAACTGGATTGCTGCTGTTAAGGACTTTACTGAGATGTTGATACAGGAACCAAACAATGCGCTAGCTAGGACATTCCGTGGACGAGCGTTGGCGAAGCAGGGATCATTCACTAGCGCTATTCAGGATCTATCCATTGCTATACATCTAGATCCATTTAATGCTGTAGCCTTCTATCATAGAGGATGTCTGCTAAGAAAGTAAGTACAGTTATCTGTGTGTGTATAGTAGTCTGGTGCTGTCAGAAGCCAAAAATAGCATTATTTGTTTGGCAAAGCAACCATATGAATAATATATTCTCCTAGATACACCAAGTCTGAATGATTTAGTTGGGTTTTTTTGGTAAAGAATATGTTGAAATGAAACATTTTGTTTCTTATGATAGTGATCCTATTTTCCTTGACTGGTCGAGTCATCAATACACCTGTCAATTGAATATTCATAATAAGCATACATTATGACAAATAATTGACATACTTAAGCTATATACTGGGAATGAAGGTGCCAGTTGATGTCTCACCAAAGTTTTATATCTTATCTATCTTTGTGATGATTATAGTTTATAGTTTTACAGAGTTGTCAGTCATGGTGGCGATTTCATGATAACTTTTTTCAATTCATTTGAATATACCAAGTATATGTCTTAACAAAACTGGCCTGCACACACCTATGCCAAGCAGCTTGAAAAACACATACCATGCAAGCAGCAATAAAATATGCTTGACTGATAATCCATGCTGTATAGTAATATCAACTACAGCTGGGTGCCAGCATCAAGTACGCCAACTTGAAATAACAATTGCAGTTATCACTACTTTATGATTGCCACTGATATTACTGATATTACACATATTACTGATTTATATCCTTACAGAGCACATCCCAAGAAATCTTTACAAGATTTGAGTGTTTCTATTTTAATTGATGATTCTCAAGACAATGTCTTGGCTTATTTACATCGAGGTATTCTCTACATGGATATGGAGAGGTGAGTGTAGAGTCTTTATATACACAATATAACTGTAGTCTGTTTAACCATGTACACATAAAAGTACTATGGTAGTTCTGAGGTTAGTCAGCTTTTTAGCAACATTGTCTTTAAAGATGACACAGCGTGCTGTTCATATTACTGAATATCAGTCATCCCTCAATAATTACATTGTCATCTTCTTCTTGAAAACCAGTAATCAGAGTGCAGTGATCTTTGGTGTACCTTGGGTGGTTTTCTTTCGGATATGTTCATTTCATGTCAATATCTAAAATCTTGTGTTTTTGGTGAATATATTGGATCATTTTTGGTTAAAATTGATGTTTTTCACTTCTCTGAAACTGCTACCCTGAATGGTTTTAGTATTTTTCAATTTTCATCAGTGATGAGGATAATCATAATTGTCGTCGTAGCTTTCCAGCAATGTGTAACAACACATAATATTGTTCTATGTCATCTTTGAGCTATGACTCAGCATTGGTCTCTCCACATTCTCATTCCACTTAGTTCTTGCCTTCCTCTCGGTTTTCTTCACCACATTTTATCCACTTCTTTAGTAGCCCCTTCTGATACTCAAGTCCCTTTTTAGCTCCGCTGTCGACTTTGTCGAGCGGAGCCTATCATATGAGTGATTGTTCGTCGTCGTCCGTGTCAATGTTTTATTTTTTCGACTTCTTCTTGAAAACTACAAGCCTGAATGCTTTGATACTTGGTGTATATGTACCTTGGGTAGACCTCTCTCAGATTTGTTCATTTCATGATGATATCTTCAATTCTCTAATTTTGGTGAATATTTTTGTCATTTTTGGTAAAAAGTGATATTTTCAACTTCTTGTTGAAAACCGCAAGTCCAATTGCTTTGATATTACATATATAGGTACTACATGTGGACCTCTCTCAGATTTGTTCATTTTGTAATGATATCTTTAATTCTCCGATTTTGGTGAATATTTTTGGTAAAAAGTGATATTTTCGACTTCTTGTTGAAAACAGCAAGTCCAATTGCTTTGATATATTATACATATAGGTACTACATGTGGACCTCTCTCAGATTTGTTCATTTTCTAATGATATCTTCTGTTCTTTAATTGCCATGTGCATCGCTAACAGTGGAGCTATCTCAGCCAACAGGCTGCTTGTCTTAACAAGTGCCAGTACTGATATTGATGTTGAGTGTGTTCTAACTATGCTCAGTAGTTGTGCATTTTATGTTTCCACATAGATATACTGACAATTATTTGTCTTTCAGGTATGAAGATGCTGTAGCTGACTTTGAAGAAGTGATACGGTTAGACAGAAGCATTGCATGTCCGCATCTCAACCTGGGCTTGATCTCTATGATCAGACTCGAAAATTATTTCAAGTAAGTATATGTTCTACTTGAATTGAAAATGTCTTTATATCGTGTTAGTTTTAAATTTTGATTATTGTAGTCAATGCTCTCTCAGTCAGTAGTAAATTGAGTCTTCTTTTTTTTAAATTTACTAAATTACATTGTATGATATATGAGAAATGTTCGCTATCGCATTTACTAACATTATTTTTAAAAGCAGGGCACACCCAAGACTGAGAATTATTTGTGTTTATTGGTGTGTTTTATAGTAGACTACTGGTGTAGGTGATGCTATTATACCAAGGTGTATTCATAACACACACGATGTAACTGATCAGAACTGATGATCCCATTCCGCATGAGTTAATATAATGAATAAATAATAATAAATAATATTAAAAAATAACAGAAATGTGAAAATAATAAACATGCAACTCCCAAATGATTGGTTGAAGCCTCTGGGTCCAAGCAGCTCAAGTGTTTTTTTATTAGGTGGGCACTGATTGCCAGCCAATCACGTTCATTATCTCATCTCACAATTGGGAGTTGTGTATTTGTGTGACATCAGACGATATCCCGATGTTTGATAAAGGTCATAATTAACTTTATGTTACAAGTGACTGTGTACACATTAGTCAAACTTGCTCAGACCAATGGCATCTTGGATTCAGTAGACACGCTAGAAAAAACAGCTTGGAACTCACACTGACTATTTCTTTCACAGATTTTCATATTCACAAATATCATAACTCACATATACATTTGTACATACATGTACAAGTCATGCATTGAGTAGACTACGGACAGGTACTGGTCTCATTGAAAATAACATATGAACATTTTTTTGATCTTCAGAGCTATTACACATTTCACAAATGCCATCAAGGTAGATGCCACATATTGGAGAGCTCTGGTTTGCAGAGCTGAAGCTTATCATAAGCTCCATGAGGTAAGACATCAAATACAGCCTACATGTATACAGGGTGGTTTTCAGTTTAACACCTTTAAGTCAGCCTTCAGTAGCTATAGAATTATTTGTATGCCACAACTTGACCATGGATAACTCCACCCATATGGATAACTCCTCTACTTAACAGTGATAATAAAAAGCAGTGATCCTGAAAAATTATTGATTATAATAATAATAATAATAATAATAATAATCATGGAATTGATAATTTCTTTTATAAAAATGTCAAGCTGTTTTAATGTGGAAGTGTTGCTCATAATGTATTTGAATTTTGAGTTTTCATCCATCAAATGGAAATTAACAGTTTTATTTCTAAATTGAGTCAAACAATTTGCTCCTAATTGTAATATGCTGTGGGCATTTCATAACATAATGGAATTCATCCTCAATTGAATTTGTGTTGCATCTTGTACAGATCCTGTGTTCAACTTTAACCTATGGCCTTATATGCCTGTCTTTCTCAATCATTAAGGGATGGTCACTTATTCTTAGTTTGCATATTCTTTTTCTTATTCCACCATTCTTAATATTATTATATGTAGTACATTTAGTGTCATTTTATGTATCTTGTATCTACCATGTACACATTAACTCAGAAATAATTTATATTATCGTTTATTGAAGTAACCCTTATCAATGCATTGTTTCTTATAGCTAAAGAATTCATTGCTGGACTACACCAGAGCCATTCATCTCAAACCAGATTTGCAGCATCTATATATGAATAGAGTAAGTTATGTATTTGATTATCACTTCCACACATTACATAATGTTTATAATATTGGAACAACCAGCTAATAGGAAACATATACGCAATGGTACAATGTGCTCACCTCACATCAAGGAGGTTCTGGGTCCAATTTCTGGAGCTGACTGTCTACAGTATATTAAAATCAGAGTACAGTCTACTCTCACTGGTTCACATGTACACCTGCAATTAGCACCAAAAATGAAAAACAACTGGGGGGACAGGAGTGACTTCAATGTCCAGAAATGTCACAAAAAATTAAGAAAAAATAATTAATTTAAATAGGAATAACCAGTTAAAGTTATTTATTATTGCAACCCAAATATGGCTTTGTGTACTTGTTTCTAATGTCATTAAAATGATCCTATATGCTCTCTCAGAAATTCATTTACTGGTACTATTGTATATAAAATTGTTATTTTTTTCTTGAATTCAACACCACTTGGTATTTAATTACAAATGTTTATGATAACTTTTTATAATTATATTAAGTACAACACTGATTACAGGAAAGTATGGTGTGCATAGACAGTCAAGTCTCTTGTTTGATCTGTGGGAATTTCTTACAGAAAAAAGCACTTTGTATAACGATTTATTTTTTAACCACTTTTATCGTTTAAAATCAGTGATTTTGTACTGATTGCTGATTTTGCTTATTCTTAGGGCCAAATACTTTTGGAGATGAAGAATTTGGACTTGGCTAGTTTCTGTGTAAGGTGAGAGAAACTATATTTTAAATAATGTTCTGTGTGTGTGTGTTTTACAATTATTTAAAAAACAAAAACGGTGCAATATGCACATTTATCAGCTAATTTGCATAAAACTTTTTTGTTTCACTTGTGACTCAAAATTATCTAACTGGATTACTGACAATAAATAAATTTACAATGAATATTTCAGACAGGTCTCTTAGCTCTAAATCAAAAATGAATAAGATTAGGAAGACAAAAAATAAAGATTTTGGCAATCTAAAAAACTGAGAAAAGCAAGGCTAAAGAACAAGCTATAGATTCTGAATCAAAGTCCATGCCATGTTCAGTCTTCGTTTATATAATAACAATTGAAAATAAGAATTTAGTGGAATTATTCATAATTGTGTTACCATTATAAAAATTATAATTTTTCTGTATTCTGTTTCAGACATGCAGCTGAGTTAAGCAGTGGTCTTGGAGTATCTGCAACACAGCAAGCCGCCGTCTTCTCATTTCTACAGGAATATTCCAAAGCAACAGAATCATTATCTGCAGCATCCCGAGTCAGACCCACCGTCCCCACTTACGTATTACTCGGTAAAACACAGATCAAGGATAAGAAACATGATCAAGCAATAGAGAGTCTAGAAAAAGCCCTGGAATTAATGGTATGTATAGTTTACAATAGTAGTCTTCAATAACCACTGTGGTGCCTACATAGTGTAAATAGTAGATCTGTCTTCAAGATTGTTATGTCCATAGCTGTACATCTGTAAAGCTACAATCTGTAAAGTTTCAATCTGTTAAATAGTATCTTTTGATTACCAGTGTCTGCAAAAAATAGTATTTGAGGAGAGATGGTAGTGAACAAGAACTGACACTCTTGGCTGTAGGAATGAAGGATACATTGACACAAATATTGTTGTCCTCCATTTTTTGAAATTGATTTTATTTTTATTTTTGACCATGACAAATCATTATCTTTAATGGAAACTGGCATTTCCAAATCTATTAAATATCAAATTTAAAGTTAGTAATAATTGCGTTTCAATTACCACTATCATTATATAAAATCTAGCACTACCCTCCCTCTTCAACTTTTCAGCTTGTAATTCCTGTGTCTGGTAACTATCCTTGATAATACAAGATTATTTGTAATTATTTGTATTAATCCAGTGTGCTTGGTGCTGTACATAAGTGCAGAGTATATTAAATAACAGGTGTTTAGTTTTTCCATTGTTATATTTTCAGAAATTATTATTCTGTAATATTTTTCACTCTGGTAGGACTTTTCTTTAGAAGCTGTTGGTTAATGCTTGATGCTGCTTCAATCTACAAATATTATTTTGCAATGTGCAAAATCAGAAATGTGCATTTACCCGGTATATGCCTAAAAACAATGATAAACCACCCACCATTTGTTATCATCTTCTAAAAAAACAATGTGTTTTACAAAATTGTACCCAATATGAGAAATCCTGTTTAGTGTAGTACACCCATGTTTGTCATGGCGCATTACTCTGTATGTAGAATACAGATTCCTGGAAAAGTGAGTTTCATTGTTGTTCTATTGTTGTTGTTCTCCTTACAGAGACAGACAATGCAGACTGCGTTGGATATTAAGGTTACTAGTTAAAAGATTTCTTTCTTTCTATTAACATGGAGGCAACCATTTTTCTACATCTTCATTGCAATGTATTCCTATTTCAGTTGAGTTGGCCTCCTAAGATCACTCATTATCCCTGTCCCTTTCAATTGTAACATGCTATATATATTATTTGTAAGTTATCTTGACACAAGTTTTCAATGAATTGAAATCACTTACAACTTGACTATAAAGACATACATTACATTTACCAGGTATTTGCTAAATGCAAATGTGTCATATCTTGTTCAAAAACGTGCCTGGAATGACAGGAGCACTGAATATTTCTTGCCCTGTCTTTCTGAATAACTTGTTGATTAATTATTAATGAATGAACAATAATGAATGGATATTGTCATGCTAACCAGTGTCTATTCCTGCAAACTTGTGTCAAGTCTGGTTTGTTAAAAATTCTTAGAATCTATTGACAGATATGTGTAGAAAGTAATAAATAAAAATATAATAATGATAATCATAACATATATATAATTGATAAATTGCATGCCTGCTTATTCATAAATCATATTATTATATTCAAATCACATTTCAATATTCACCAATTCATCTTTCATGTTCATTTCATTTCATCAGCGTAAACAGCGACAACATATGGTGATGCCTGCTTGGGTAAGCTTGAAGTGTGCTCGGGTCAAGGGTCAAATATGTGTGTTGGGTCAAGGGTCAAATTATGTATATTAATGTCACAGGTTTAAATGATTTGTAGGGTCATGGGTCAAAACATGTTGGATGTGTATTTCTTAATTATATATCAGTTGCTTTAACTCTTGCTTTTTTGTCTGTGTTCTGCTTTTCAATGTTAGGTACCAACTGCTACTTACTGAATAGTGTCTGTACATATTTTATCAATAATTTGTTCATCTTTGTTACAGGATAACTGCATGCTGCTCTAATTTTCACTGCATTTCACTTCTTGCTTCTAGCTTATGTTGCTGTATCATGTTTTTCTGCTGACATGCATTGTTTTCTCACTTCATTTACATGTGGTAGGACATATTATTTGAGAATTTGAGAACGTTAACATAATTTTCACAAAAACTCCCCTTCTGGCTATATAAAAGATGTACATGTAGAACAAAGCCGATCACAGTGTCTATTGTCAGCATACAGACAACACGTCTGATGAAAGATCAAGTAAACCTGCATGTTTCACCATTACAAGATTGAAAACTTGTTCATTTTTTGGCAATTATTATAATATAACTATGAATATCATAGTATTTATTGTATGCTAAATTTATGATTATTTGAACATTAGTCAAGATTTGCGTAAAAACCTGGTTAGATTCTAGGCCATAGATGAAAAAGTAAAAGTCTGGAAATGGCTATTATGCAACAGTGGCGTTAAATAAGCTAACCTTTATTTGTTGATAAGAAAGTTTTCTGTACATTATATTTACTTATACACTGTCTTAACACTTTAACAGACAATCAGTTAAAACCCTGAATAGCCATACCCCGCCAAGGGCTTTACATCGGTGGTTACACAGTATTTGTTCAGTTACGCTTTATTGTAGCTTCTTCATTCTCAATACTTGCTTGCAATACTTTTTTAAGTTGAATAAAAACATTTTTTTTTTTCATCAAACCATTTCCACTTCCAGGCAAATATGTGACCAGCTGCTGCTCAGGTCAAAGTTCATGATCACTGCAAGAGAATTATACTTCTGATCATGTTGTTGTATGTAATCTTCTGATTTGTCTTTTTTCTATAGAAACCATGGCAGGATAAAGAACCATGGCCAAAGGAAGCTGCTGAGGTCCAGTTCCTGATTGGTATGTGTCAAATGGAGCTAGTTAATTATGTGAAAGCATTTGAGGCTTTTAATAGTGCTATTCGAATCAATCCAGAGTATGCAGAGGTGAGATATGTATGAATTCACAACAGATTATCATGTTTACCGGTATTGATTTTTTTTTAGATATCTAGTATGCACGTCTCATTAGAATATTTAATATTTGCACTTCTCATTAACATATCTAGTATTTGTATATGTCTCATTAACATATCTAGTATTTGCACGTCTCATTAGCATATCTAGTATTTGCACATGTCTCATTAACATATCTTGTATTTGCACGTCTCATTAACATATCTAGTATTTGCACATGTCTCATTAACATATCTAGTATTTGCATGCCTTGTTAATATATCTAGTATTTGCAAGTCTCATTAACATATCTAGTATTTGCACGTCTCATTAACATATCTTGTATTTGCACGTCTCATTAGCATATCTAGTGTTTGCACATGTCTCATTAACATATCTTGTATTTGCACGTCTCATTCGCATATCTTGTATTTCCACATCTCAGTAACATATCTTGTATTTGCACATCTCATTAACATATCTAGTATTCGTATGTCTCATTAACATATCTAGTATTTGCACGTCTCATTAACATAAATAGTATTTGCACATCTCATTAACATATCTAGTATTTGCACATCTCATTAACATATCTAGTATTTGCACATCTCATTAACATATCTAGTATTTGCACATCTCATTAACATATCTAGTATTTGCACATCTCATTAGCATATCTTGTATTTGCACATCTCATTAACATATCTAGTATTTGCACGTCTCATTAACATATCTTGTATTTGCACATCTCATTAACATATCTAGTATTTGCACATCTCATTAACATATCTAGTATTTGCACATCTCATTAACATATCTTGTATTTGCACATGTCTCATTAGCATATCTTGTATTTGCACATCTCATTAACATATCTAGTATTTGCACATCTCATTAACATATCTAATATTTGCACATCTCATTAACATATCTAGTATTTGCACATGTCTCATTAACATATCTTGTATTTGCACATGTCTCATTAGCATATCTTGTATTTGCACATCTCATTAACATATCTAGTATTTGCACATCTCATTAACATATCTAGTATTTGCACATCTCATTAACATATCTAATATTTGCACATCTCATTAGCATATTTTGTATTTGCATATGTCTCATTATCATATCTAATATTTTGTACGTCACATTAACATATCTAGTGTGCACACATTCACCTGCTAAATCTCTTGATCTGTTTACAGGCATATTACCAGCGTGGCTTAGTGAGAATGAGATTGAAACAGTCTAAAGGTGTACAAGATTTCAACAGAGCTCTAGCCATTAACCCAACACTCTACCAGGTAAGTTATTTATTTAATATACTCAATACAATGTATTTGTTCTACATGTACTTCATTTTTGTCAACACACCAGGGTGATTGGATTGCACTTTAATCAGCATCATTAAAATTCTATTATTAGCCACTAATGTTGCAAATTAGTTTAAACTACAAAGCCAGGAGAGGTTTGTAATAAGTACATGTACATAACATTAATTTGAATTTTAAAATTTTCAGCTGGTTCAAAGAAAGATTTCAGAGCTTGTTCTGTATTAAAACAAAATGAATTTATATGGTTTTCATTAATTGGATTTGTCTTTATTTGGCATGACCATAGATGTGATGTTCTGATTGACCATAATTTATCAAAATTGTTGGACTGCATTTAAAATCTCAATAAATGATTTTCTGTTCAAGAAAATTTCCACAATTTTTAGGCAAATTCTGTGTTCAGTTGCCAACTTGTGTCGGCTGAGGGCATGTTGATGGCAGGCTAACTAAGTAATTACATGGCCAGTTTGTATGTGATGTCTAAAGGTTTGACCACAACTAATAACAATCACGCCAATGTTTATACATTCACTAGGAGTAAGCCAACTTTAGAAGTATGTGAATACAATGTATATGGTAGCAGCTACATGTATAAGGGTGCAGTTAGTAATAGGGATAAGGTTAACAATATGACTGTAATGGTATCCTTGCAACAAACAGATTTCAATTAGTTGAGGTCTGTTATTAAGGCTGAACATGCAATGATATTAAAGTCCTTATATGGATTTCTGACTGTTTTACAATGTACTTCCCGTCCTCATTGCAGAGACAATGTATGAGTAATATTAGGCAGTAAATACTGATTGTTGATTGTATTTGTTCCAGGCCTATCTGAGTAGAGCTGCTTTCTATGGTATGAAAGGTAGATACAGCAAGGGTATTATCAATTGTAATGAAGCTATTAAACTACAGCCTCACAGTGTTAGAGCATATATGTATAGGTGAGTAGTACTACTTTCACTGATGATTTAGGAATCAAATTTGTCTGTTCAATCTGGTCTAATTGTTTATTTAGTAAGGACTGAATATGAGGAGAGTAATATTCATCTCCAACAAAAACAAATTGCCAAGATTTTTTAGGGGGCAATAATTCAAGGGATTATCTGTTCTGTCTTCACTGTTTTCCAACTGAGTATTCCATTACTCAGACTGTATTGACTATATTGCTGATTACAGTATGTAACAATATTTTTATGTAGTATACTGTATTAGGACATGCTTGTCAATGATGTATGAATGTTATGTTAATTTAATTTTAAGGTTGCTCAATACAGTTTTCCAAATGTTGTGGGTTCAGAGTGGACGCGCAGGTGTTTTCTTGTGAGAATATGTTTTATTGTCCATGTATATGTATAGGGAAAACCTTTGTGCATCCATGCATCTGTGACACATTGTTCCCTTACCGGTACAAACCTGCCTAAACTGAACCCTGTGTAGTTCACAAACCTGCCTAAACTGAACCCTGTGTAGTTCACAAACCTGTCTAAACTGAACCCAATGTAGTACACAAACCTGTCTAAACTGAACCCTGTGTAGTACACTAACCTGTCTAAACTGAACCCTGTGTAGTACACTAACCTGTCTAAACTGAACCTGTGTAGTACACAAAACTGTCTAAACTGAACCCTGTGTAGTACACAAACCTGTCTAAACTGAACCCTGTGTAGTACACTAACCTGTCTAAACTGAACCTGTGTAGTACACAAACCTGTCTAAACTGAACCCTGTGTAGTACACAAACCTGTCTAAACTGAACCCTGTGTAGTACACTAACCTGTCTAAACTGAACCCTGTGTAGTACACTAACCTGTCTAAACTGAACCTGTGTAGTACACAAACCTGTCTAAACTGAACCCTGTGTAGTTCACAAACCTGTCTAAACTGAACCCTGTGTAGTACACAAACCTGTCTAAACTGAACCCTGTGTAGTACACTAACCTGTCTAAACTGAACCCTGTGTAGTTCACTAACCTGTCTAAACTGAACCCTGTGTAGTTCACAAACCTGTCTAAACTGAACCCTGTGTAGTTCACAAACCTGTCTAAACTGAACCCTGTGTAGTTCACAAACCTGTCTAAACTGAACCATGTGCAGTTCACTAACCTGTCTAAACTGAACCCTGTGTAGTTCACAAACCTGTCTAAACTGAACCCTGTGTAGTTCACAAACCTGTCTAAACTGAACCCTGTGTAATTCACAAACCTTTCTAAACTGAACCCTGTGTAGTTCACAAACCTGTCTAAACTGAACCCTGTGTAATTCACAAACCTTTCTAAACTGAACCCTGTGTAGTTCACAAACCTGTCTAAACTGAACCCTGTGTAGTTCACAAACCTGTCTAAACTGAACCCTGTGTAGTTCACAAACCTGTCTAAACTGAAACCTGTGTAGTTCACAAACCTGTCTAAACTTAACCCTGTGTAGTTCACAAACCTGTCTAAACTGAACCCTGTGTAATTCACAAACCTAGTACACTAACCTGTCTAAACTGAACCCTGTGTAGTACACGAACCTGTCTAAACTGAACCCTGTGTAGTACACGAACCTGTCTAAACTGAACCCTGTGTAGTACACAAACCTGTCTAAACTTAACCCTGTGTAGTACACAAACCTGTCTAAACTGAACTCTGTGTAATTCACAAACCTAGTACACTAACCTGTCTAAACTGAACCCTGTGTAGTACACGAACCTGTCTAAACTGAACCCTGTGTAGTACACAAACCTGTCTAAACTTAACCCTGTGTAGTACACAAACCTGTCTAAACTGAACCCTGTGTAATTCACAAACCTAGTACACAAACCTGTCTAAACTGAAACCTGTGTAGTTCACAAACCTGTCAAAACTGAACCCTGTGTAATTCACAAACCTAATACACTAACCTGTCTAAACTGAACCCTGTGTAGTATACAAACCTGTCTAAACTGAACTCTGTGTAGTACACGAACCTGTCTAAACTGAACCCTGTGTAGTACACAAACCTGTCTAAACTTAGCCCTGTGTAGTACACAAACCTGTCTAAACTGAACCCTGTGTAGTACACTAACCTGTCTAAACTTAACCCTGTGTAGTACACAAACCTGTCTAAACTGAACTCTGTGTAATTCACAAACCTAGTACACTAACCTGTCTAAACTGAACCCTGTGTAGTACACGAACCTGTCTAAACTGAACCCTGTGTAGTACACAAACCTGTCTAAACTTAACCCTGTGTAGTACACAAACCTGTCTAAACTGAACCCTGTGTAATTCACAAACCTAGTACACAAACCTGTCTAAACTGAAACCTGTGTAGTTCACAAACCTGTCAAAACTGAACCCTGTGTAATTCACAAACCTAATACACTAACCTGTCTAAACTGAACCCTGTGTAGTATACAAACCTGTCTAAACTGAACTCTGTGTAGTACACGAACCTGTCTAAACTGAACCCTGTGTAGTACACAAACCTGTCTAAACTTAGCCCTGTGTAGTACACAAACCTGTCTAAACTGAACCCTGTGTAGTACACTAACCTGTCTAAACTGAACCCTGTGTAATACACTAACCTGTCTAAACTGAACCATATTTTCTCATAGGGGTGCATTGAAGTATCATATCCATGCATTTGACCTGGCTATTCGTGATTTAACAAAAGCTATTGATATTGACAACACATGTTCCCTGGCTTATTTCAACCGGGCAGTATGTTATCACACAATGAAACAGTATGATAAGGTGGGTGTCTGCAGAATTACTGATTGATCTTTTATTATCAGATACATGTATTGTTTTCAATCACAATACTCTTATATTGAGTATGAAAGACAAAATACTACTATGATTGATTATGATAATTACTCATGGACGTCTTGAACCTCTGTCTCTGTCTACTGTCACCATATCGATTGTTGGTTCATTATCTTCAGCAAGTATAATGCCCTCACCAAATGTTGGTATTGGTTCTTTTGTTTTTTGCTATTGAAGAATATAGTCATCTAAATCTCAAAATTTAAAAACATGCCTTAGCCACCACTTTGAGAAGCTTGTACCCTATGGTACATTAGGAGGTTCATCAATGTGTCCTGACATTCCTTTGAAAATACATTCAAATTATTTTTAGCATAAATTTTACATAATTCAGTATTAAGAATTCAGAATTTGTTGTGTGTGTGTCGTAATTTATCCCCATGTGGTGTTGTCGTTATGTTTCATCCTTGTTACAAATTGCTGAACCACTGGCTCATATTTTTAACTGTTCTGTGTACACGGGTATATTCCCTGATAAATTAAAAATAGCCCGGGTTTCTCCATTATTTAAAAAAGGTTGTGCATTTGAAGTTGGTAATTATAGGCCGATATCAGTGTTACCCATTATTAGCAAATTGTTTGAATCTTTAGTAAATAAACAGATGTGTGCTTTTCTAGAAAAATTCCAAATTCTTGATGAAAACCAATATGGATTCCGTAAGCATCACAGCACCAAATTAGCTTTAACTGACCTTACTGCTGAGATTTCAAAACAAATAGATGACGGTTTTATCACATTTGGTATTTTTCTAGACCTCAGAAAGGCTTTTGACACCATTAACCAGACCATATTATTGTCTAAATTACATTATTATGGTATAAGAGGGTCTACTTTGAGTTGGTTTGAATCTTATTTAGAAGACCGCCAGCAATATGTTAATTTAAATAATTGTAATTCTGATTATAAAGTAATTTCTTGTGGGGTCCCACAAGGGTCCATTCTTGGACCACTTTTGTTTTTAATTTATATAAATGATATTGTAAAATCATCCAACACTTTCCAGTTTAGGCTTTTTGCTGACGACACAAATCTGTTTCACTCCGTTAAAAATGATTCTATTGATATTGGCCTACTTAATTCAGAATTGAATAAGGTTTGCACATGGTGCAAGGCAAATAAATTAACCATAAATATTGATAAAACAAATTTTATGGTTTTCAAAACAGCTCAAAAGAAGACAAATATGCAAAGTTTATTAAATATTGATAACTCTCCTATTGAACTTGCTTCCTCTGTGCTATATCTTGGTGTCACTCTCGACAGATCACTTACTTGGAGACCTCACATTAATAATATTGTTAAAAAAATTAGTAAAATGATTGGACTCATTTCATATCTGCGTCACTACCTACCCAAATCACTTATAATATTACTATATAATTCACTCATTCTTCCACACATAAGCTATTGTATTGAAATATGGGGCAACACTTTTAGTACCGTTATAGATCCAATTTTAAAATTACAGAAAAAATTTATTCGCTTAGCCACTTTTTCAAATCCCCGTGCAAGTAGCTCACAACTCTTTAAAAGATTGGGCATTCTTGATGTGCATAAATTATGCAAGTTCCAAACGTGCATGTTTATTTATGACCTGAAGGGTGATCGTTATGCTCGTTCTCTGGGTCATTATGCCTCTTCAATCTCTCACTCTTATTTGACACGTTCAGTTATTTCTGACAAACTTGAAATTCCAACAGTAAAACTAAGCTCAACTAAAAACAGTTTAACATATTCATTAGTAAAACACTGGAATGATCTTCCAATTTCCATTAAAACATTAACATCAAGAAATCGCTTCAAGCTTACCCTAAAACAATTTCTTTTAAATAATTGAACATCAATTTTATTGTTATTTCTCTATAATTCAATTTACAGTATTGTCATTTCACTATTACCACCATATTTCATATAATTTTTCTCCTTATGTATTATGTACTCTTAAACAATATATTAATATAATTTATGATTTCACTGTCCTTATCATTTTTTTTCTGCTATCAGTGAATATGCAAGGGCTAGAGACTAGATTAGTTCTACTAGAACTACCTCTCTTGTCCTCGCCGGATAGTTATGTATATCTCTATCTTCGTTTTGTACTTTGTAATGTAATTTATCTGGTGAAATAAAATTGTATTGTATTGTATTGTATTGTTAGGCATTGAGAGATTATGGTATTGTGTTATTGCTTGGAGAAGAGAATGCATTAAAAGTATTAATTAATCGTGGATTGATGTATTTTGAAAGAAAGGATTATAAAAATGCGTTACAAGATTTCTACAATGCTGTCAAGGTAATAGATGTGCACTTCTTCTCTTATTCTGTCCCGCCTTTGCATCTAGTTGTCTCTGGTATTATCTTGCATTATTGAATGTTTTCTCAAAGTTACTGAGATTACAAGATGTACTACAGTAGAATACTTTATTTCCACTGCAGTGAAAATAAAATCCAGCAAATATTTTTTTTTTTTCTATATTTCACATTCAACTCATTAAAAATCAGTGAAAATAAATTCCATACAAAACACACAAAAAGCCTTTTCAGAAAAAATTAATTCCAGCTAAAATAAAGTATTATACAGTAATATTCATATGATTTACAGTTACCTATATTTTTTTCTGTTGTGTACAGCACATACATGAAACTTAGTAAGTTTAGATACTTTGATTTTGTCCAATTTTTGTACTTTGGAGTCTACCATTAGGATATACTTTGTATATATAATTTTCTAATTCAGACACCCCAATCCCAAAAATTTCTAATGGTCATCTTCTTACATCTTGAACAAAATCTAACTCAAAACTAAGGGCGGGAAACAAAATTGTAAATTCTTTTGGCTATAAAAAAAACATGCCGGATGCATATTCAATCTGTATTATTATGGGATATATTTTGTTTGTGGCCTTTGACTTATGAAGTAGCATTTGTTATACACCAAATACAACAATTAATCACTCACGAATGCTGGAACTACTGATTGCAATCCATTGCTCATTATACTACTTTTACTATACTTATACTACAGGTGGAGCCCAATGATCCCAAGATAAGGCATACTTTGGGTCTTTGCTTCCATAAGTAAGTTTAACATTCTATATATGTAATGTTACATTAACATGTTTGAATACATTTTCAGAAATTCAAAAACTTTGTCATGAGCTGATGAAATTAAATCAAACTGTTTAAATCCACATAAATTATTATCAAATATCACTGAAATGATTTATCACTGTTTATAGTATGATATACAAATTTGAATCATTCTCTTACTATCGAAACTTATACAGATCTGCCAGCAAAGCAAATATTTATTGTAAGACCTCTTCACTTTACAAAAGTGGACGTTTTGGGGATGGCATGTTTCAATTTGAAAAGTAAACAAGAGTTAATGAATTCCTGTTTCCCGATTGTTTCTACTTGCACACAGTACTCATTTGTTACATTGCATTTACTATTCATGTCTCTTCTCTAATTTCACT
Organism: Saccoglossus kowalevskii; assembly: GCF_978046115.1. Lineage (NCBI taxonomy): Eukaryota > Metazoa > Hemichordata > Enteropneusta > Harrimaniidae > Saccoglossus > Saccoglossus kowalevskii. The sequence continues at coordinate 20,561,591 of NC_140644.1, read as the reverse complement.
AGGCTTAATAAATTAGAAGAAGCAGTGAAAACATACACTGGGGCATTAGAAGTGGATCGGTATTTCTTAGATGCCTTGATTGGCCGTGGCAATGCTTTTATGGATTATGGACATGACATAGCCACTGTTGCAGCCAGGTGAGCCCAGGGCTGTACTTTTTATGCAAATCTGACATGCTCAATTCTACAAGATTAATCTCATGGTCACATAAATTAAAAAAGGCTGAATTGGTTTATTTGAGCAGATTTGTGTGATTTGTATGAACTGATCTTTAGGTAGCTTTGGATACTTTTAGCATGCTGTTATTGAAGATGTTGGAGTGAAGCTATTATCAATAAAAAAATGAAATTATCGGTATCAACTTTTTTTTGAAAGCTACCAAGTACTGAATCATATAACTTACTGATATTTATTCCAACCTGTACCAACGCAATATCGTACTGTTTTATGTTTTGAGATTGCTTGTAGACGGTTAGATTATGACTTGTTGCATTTATGTGTCAATTATTGGTAAATATGTTATATTGTGTTGTAGACATGACTATGAGACAGCTATCCATACTGATCCACTTTGTCTGCCAGCTAGAGTCAATCTTGGCTATAACCTTCAGGTCACTGGTAAATTCCAACAAGCATGGAATCATTTTACAGCTTGTCTACAAATAGATCCAGGTAAGCAGAAAGCATCATTCTACTCAAATTGTTATAGAGGTTTTTTAACCTACATTTTTTTATTCCAGACATCCTTGAATATATCATTGATTTTGAAAGCTAAGCTTGAGATGTATGTGTAGTATGTGCCGATTAATTATTTTATATATATATTAAGGTAGCGAGAAAGGGAATTTTCATTTTTTTCTTGATTTTTCATCAAAAGATCAAAATTTCAAAAAGACACTGCTCAAATTAGTGTTTTACCGGTAAATGCTAACAAATAACTACAACTGCCGTTTCGTGGATATTTGCATAATGTATATCTTTGTCAACATTAATGTCAGTCAAGACTTCATCGGTGAAACATGATCATAACTTTGCACAACTTTCATTTAATCGTTTTATTTTCCAAGTCAATATTCTATTTTACTAACACTATCTTACTAACGCAATGACAAGGAAAAGAAAGAAAGCGTAGATGCTGATGAAAAATGAGGCAAAGAAAAACCCAGCGATTTAGTCATTTTTACAAGTTTCGCCATTTTTTTTGTCACATGGTAATTATGTAAACAATAACTGTTGAGTTTGTGTGAACTTGTCCCTTTATACTTTTGAATCATAAACACTAAATTATGGTTCTGAATGAGACAGCTCTATTCAAAAACGTCATCAAACTTTTCTCCCTCCCTTAATGCCCTTGCATAATAATTTCTATGGAATCGTTTGTCCTGAGTATAAAAATTCACATAAAACAATTATTAAAAAAATGGCACATGTTACCGTATCAGTCTGTTTTTGTATTGTAATCCAGTCTCCTGTATTGTAATAAAAGATGTATTTTGATGAATATCAATCAATTTATGTTTAGATTACAAACCAGCATTAGAAGGTAGATCCATCGTATGCCTTCAAATGAGAGACACAGCCGCTGCATTTCAGGACATGAATACAGCTATCCAAATCAGCCCATCTGCTGAGATGCTGACAAACAGAGGTGTTATCCATCAATTCATGGGAGATCGTACAAACGCTGTCAAAGATTACCAAGCTGCGATCAAGCTTGATGAAACCTACTCATTAGCATACTTCAACGCCGCTAATTTGTATTTCCATACGCGCCAGTTCAGACAGGTTAGTATAATTATGAAAAGATTATGATAATCAATTTATGTAGTAGTGAGTACAAACATTATTGATGGATTTACTTTGATTTGAATATTAAGACTGAGAGCTTCTACTTCAGACGCCTGTCTGTATAATATTCCTTGTTACATTACAGCTATACTCAGTTCATTTACAAACATATGCCAGCTTAACATATCATAACGTTAGGTTATTATTCAAAAGTTATTTATACAAATAAAGCAGTAAGCATGAACACAAAATTGGCAGACTGACATGAGTCTTGTTTAATTGCCAGTAGTTATTTAATGGAGGATTGTGCTCACAGTGTAAAACCTGTTTCTTTTGTGATTCGGCTATGTGACGAATCATAATAACATACGTAACAAAGTTATTTTTCTCAAATATTCATTTTATATCTTGCATTGCTCAATTGTTTTAAACAAATACTATTCATTTTAAACAAAAACTCACAGTTTGTGATCACAGTTCCTACTTAATACATTTCTTTTTTTTTCCTTTTCAAGGCTAAAGACTACTACAAGAAAGCTTTTGAGAATAACCCCAGGGATGAAGCCGCTGTGCTGAATAGAGCTATCACAAAGGTAGGAGTTGATGATTGGAGTTTAGATACAGAGCAGATTGTTATCCCTACTTCCAAACAAAGGCTTTGTGGCATGTTCACTCAGCTTGTACCACTTCTCCTATCACTTGCCTCTTACCCCAATGTATCCGGTTCACAGTGTGGAGATAATCTTTCTACTGCATACACCATATGTATCACCATATGTAAAATATATAAATGTTCATCTGATAGAAGGTATACATGTAAAGGCTTGTTTTTCAGGTATGATCTGATGAAAAGCTAAAACAAATGAGGTGGTACCTATATCTATACATGATATTTTAATTTGCTCTAGGTTGATAGTGATGTCATTGGTGAATTGTTATTAGTTTTTAATTCTGTGACATTCCTAGTGCACATGGACACTACTAAGGATGATAGTGATACTACCTATTAAATGTTCAAGTGGGATGAATACCATAACATAATAAAAATGTTAAGCATGGTATATTTTATCATCTCGCATAAGAAAGCTTATGGGTGTTCAGTCCTCATAAAGCTGGATATAAAGAGTAAAATATGTACCCATAACTAGTGACATCTACTGCAAGTGAAATGTACTAGCAGAACAAAAATCAGGTTATATTTTGTGGGAAAAGACTATAAAGCTACCAAAAAAAATGTGTTTAAAATGTATGAGAGCTTACAAACAAGTAGACGTTGTTAGACCGACAGTAGCGGTTATACAAGTTCAATTGTTATTTAGGCCCACTACGTGCCCAGTCTTCAGATTTACATGTGAGAAGTTGTTTATACGCAGACCTGAAGTCTCTGTTATGAGCATATAACCATGGATTGATAGCAGAGTTAGCATACCCTAACCATCCAAAGTAATACAACAAATTCTGAACAATTTCATTATCTGGGTAGCACACGTATACAATACTCATACAAAAGTATGGCATCCACATCAGTATGAAGACAACTATTAGGTTAGTTGTGGTCTTAATGGCGTGTCGTTGTCGGCTGCGTACATATTGGCGACTTGTTGAATTGTCCCACACTGAGTTGACTTGCGCTTGGATCTTTTTGTACTGGTTACGAACAACGCATGAAATACTGATGTTAGTGTATAACAGAATAATCAGCGGGATGAAAAATGCGATTATTGCTGCAAAGACAATAAGATTATTGATGGTTTCAACTGAGCATTGTTCATCAGAGACGGTCGTCGTTGTTGCACCACTTGAGATACTTGTCGGCCATGTTACTAGAATCCCCGTTACCCATACTCCAGTAATTACAAGTCGCATCTTGCAGGCGTTCATTTTCTCGAAGTACCAAATTGGCCACATGATACATACGTATTTATCACTGCTTATCACGACTAAGCTGAGTATAGATGTGAAGCATAGCGTAACTGTCATTGTCAACCAAATGATACAAAAAATTTCACCAAAGTGCCATGCCTCAGAAACCGCTCGGAAGATTTCAAATGGGAGGATGAAAACTCCCAGAGTGAAATCGCAGATTGCCAAATTGAGGATGTAGTAGTTTGAATACGGTTTATGTAATTTCTTGAAAATGATGAATGACAGCAACACAATAACATTCCCAAAGATGATGACTGTCATGAGAATTATCAGAAGAACAACTTCAAGAATCTTGTTTCCTGGCATGTCTGTGTTTACAGCATCTCCCATAACTGTACTCTTCACTGTGATTTCTGACTGTTCTGTCGTGACATCTCTGAAACCTGGCTGGATTACAATCATCATGGACCATGCAGTCAGATGGTGTGTGTACCAACAGATTCACTCTATATCACCAACTGATCTAGAATTTTGAATGCAAGGATATGAAAACACGACAGTGCAATAATTTATTATAAACTGACTGTCAACTGTAGCATATCCTCTTTTTATATACTGTTTTGCATCCAACTTCACAGATGTCTGAAATCCCACCCTGGTTTATCTATGTGCTTGCTTTATATAAATGATTTGGTGTTTCCGTCTTGCAATTTGAAATCTGGGGCCAGCTTCACATTATAGTCTATTTTAAAACAACTACAACCTACTTAGTGTTAATAGCTCATTCCTTGAAATCCCAGTGATACAAATATGAGTGGATCTAATTGTGCAATTTTCAGTAATTGAAGTAACTACCAAAATATTTTAAGCTTTCTCAATTTATAACTTACTAGAATCTCTGCTATCTATGTCGTCACTATCTTATCTCTGATGGGTGGGTATTTAGTTGTTATAAACTGTTACCTGGCAACTAATTATGTTACCAAAGCAACGGATTGTGAATTGGAAAATACTGTGCATTTAATATTAGGCTTACAAAGTATATTCTTCATGCAATAAACGTCATCGGTTTGACGTCAGCAGACATTGACGCCAGTTTGTATTTATAAGTATCAATCAGATATTCTGGCAGATATTATTTGCGTCTACTGGTAAAAAATGCATAGGAGAATTACTTTATATTACAAGCCTATTCAGAAATATGAAACTACTGCAAATTGTGATCAAACTAAGATAAAATACAGAGGCATTACACATTTATCACAAGCATTTTATTACAGTTCATAAAAATTAAATGTGCAACTAGTGGTGTTATATTAAATCCAAACAATTCACTGTGGGTGTCACTACTACATCTTCTCTTGTACCGACTATTGAATGATCAGCTTTATATGCTTTTTTTTCAACAAGTGTATGTCTTAGACTGCAAGACAATTTAACATATGTCTTAGATTGAACCGCAAAAGAGATCAATGTTCATTGATGTGTTCAAACACAATTGTATATGAACCAAATCTAGACAGTGTAAATTTAAGAATATAAGCATAATTGTGTGGAAAAACAAACAAACACAAAAAACATGAAAATTGCAGATTTTCATCAAACAAAATGGATACAAGTCAGCCATCTTGGATGGATTTTTGTGTAGGTTGGCTTTTCTTGATGTACTATAGAAGACTTTTGTTTGCATCTAACTGGACAGTAAAAATTAGAAATTTTAGTCAAAAAAATGTGCTATATTGGATGAGATCGTGATCAATATGCATCCTTTGTAACATTGATACATTGCCTTTGTACCAAATTTCATTAAACTTAGTAATTGCATTCTCAAGTTATAAGAAAAAAATGACTAAAAATTAGTATTTTTAATGAACAAAATGACCTTCAGTCAGTAAATTTTCAAAAAATCCTGAAAAAATGTATGTGTCAACAGATACCAATAATTACCAATAATCCAGGTTTGAACAGAATCGGTTAAAATAGTGCAACTTAGAAATAATGCTCTACACTAAACACACATAAAAAGTTTTTTTTATCAAATATTCTCACCAGTTTACAAATTTGAATCTGATCAAGAAGAAGAAAATCAGGAGCTTATATACACTACATTTATACTATGTATCAGCTATGTAAATTGGTCAATGAACCTGTAAGGAAATAAAACAGAAAGACAAAATCCAATCCATAAGGCTCTGGACTTAGTCCAGTTGGGGGCTAACTATGTGTGTATGCTATATTGTACACTTTATGTGTTACTTATACAAGCTAATGATATTTGCTGCTATTCCTAAGGAAATATATGTGATTGAATAATACCGGTACATCTAAAAATAAATTCATGAACTTGACCTTTCTACATACATACAATACAAAAGATGAGATATATGTGGTGTTGTGGATTATTTATCTGAAGTTGTTATAGATCACACTAAAAACATGTACATAATGAATCTAATAAGTAACCATAGCAATAAACAATATTCTGATTAATTTACTTCAGGCAAATATTTATGAATAATGAAAAAGTATTGATTGTGCAGGTAGTTTGCCCAGGCACATAATGTATAATGGTTGATTATTATTTAATAATGTTTGTTACATTCATCCACTCATTTATTAATTTTTAAACTTCTACAAAACCCCCAGTACAATAACAATGAGCTATAATTTATTTATACCATCACTTGCACATTTTGTAACAAAATTAGGCATTGCTACTGACAGTTTGCACCCGTGTGTGTAGTTTGCAAAGACATGGCACTATCTTACTGAAGGCTTTTTTAAATTCTTTGTTACGTGCGTATAGGAATGGGTTGAGAGCCGAATTACTGTACCCAAGCCAGCTAAAATAGTTACAAAGTCTCGCCAACATGTGACAATTGGGATAGAATGCGAAAATAATGTTAGTTATAAAATACGGCAACCACATTAAGCAGAAGAATACTACCAGTAAGACAGTTGTCATGATGGCTCGAGTTTGCTTCTTTCTTGGCGCTGGACTTCGTGACTGTGCCCAGATCTGTCGAGATTGCTTCCTGGCGATGCAGTATATTCGAGTGTTTGTGTAGAAAAGTATGGTGAAAGGTATGATGAATCCAATCATAGCGGCAAACAGTATAAGACCAGCACTCCAGTGTGGCATACAGTGATTTGTCATTTCATCAAAATTTAATGAGGTGGTTACCTCCCCGGCGATTAACGGCACCCATGTCACTACCATTGAGAAGGTCCACACTGTAACTATGGCAACAATCACTTTCGTCTTTGACATTCTCTGACAGTACTGCAATGGCCAAGTGATGCTTAGGTATTTATCCAAACTGATTACTACGAGGTTCATGATTGATGCAAAACACAGAAAGACTGATGTCGTTAACCAGATAGTGCAGAATGTGTTCCCAAATTGCCAGAAGTTCTGTATCAATTGTATCAGTTCAAACGGCAGAATAAATACTCCGAGAATGAAGTCTGCGATAGCGAGGTTGAGAATAAAATAGTTGGTGATAGTTGCTCTAAGATGCTTGCTGAAAATGAATGAAAGCAACACTACAGTATTTCCGCAGATTACAAAAATAGTAATTACAATGAAGATGAAAATTTCCAACAGTGAGGTGACGATCACATCCACGGTATCTGTTCGTGAACAGTTTCCAGGTAGCCATTCTGTACTTGACACCAAGTCATCTGGCTTGCTTTTCCACTCTATCACTGTAATATGTTTCATCATGGTGCCCTGCATTGTCCATGTGTATGATCAGTAGTCTCTCTCAATTGCATCAAAGGTGTGTCCGCAAGAGCAACAAACTGTTTCTTCTTATTCCTCATAAAACTAACGAATAGAAACTTTCAGCGTTCTGGTTCAAGTTCTGCTTTATGCCTTCTGTGATGCAAGCTTACAATGCTTCACAATAGCTTGTTTCCAGCTTTACATTGCGTTGCTACGTGTTGCACCGTTCACAACTGTAAAAACCATGAAGAGTGTCAAAAATGAACTATATTGTAGAAATGATCTCATTCTTATCGAGAATCACACAATATTTAATATGTTCATTCATTTGCATTGCTGTCATTTGATGACAGGTCCTGATTTAATTAATTCTTTGAAAGCAGGAAATATCAGCTCTTCACTGTTGGCAGTGTGAGTAATGGAAAAACTAAGTGCCTGGACGTCAAAACATCATGTTACAGTTACCCATTTAATATTGTCAGCTAATGTTTCGATATAAATGGACAGGTATTAATATGATGAATATTTTCTTGGCACATTGCCACATCTGTCTACATCCCTCTATAATACATGCATGCTTTTTGATGAATCATTGGATGACTGGTTTACAAAATCTGTTAGTCAAGTTTGAAGTGGTAAAACAACACAGTATTGGGGATTAGAGTTCATATCCTAATAATACATGTCTCCATGAATAAAACCAGTTAGTTTGTCTCTGCATTGCATAAATTTTACGTCTTCTTTCAATTTTGTGGTATGGTTGAGAAAATTCTAAATGAGAGTTTAAGCTAGAGCTACGAAAATTTTACAAAGAAGCAGACAAATTGAAAAGCCTCCAAAGACGCACATATGTACATACTCAATGTATATCTACTTTGTTAGCTCCTAATTGAGCATGTGCCATATTTCTGTCATCATTGTATATTACATGTTAACTAAGGAACTATACTCATCCATAGACTATATACACCTGAATGTGATAAATAGGTTTAAAATTGTCTTTTTCTCTGTCATGGAAATCAGCTTCGTGGAATGCTGTCATAACGTTTTTCTTTATATAATTCAACCAGTGAAATTTCCATGCAAGTGTGTTTTACTTGGGATATTATACTGTGTCAAATTATATATATTTGGGGTTGCTCTAACGATATGAATGAATGCTAAAATTGCTGCTGGGAAAATAAAACAAAAATATAAAATCTCATATAGAAGGAGTACATAATACTTATATGCAAATGTCAGAAAAATTTATTTATAAATTATTTGATCTTGACATTAATACTACGTCACCATGTAAAGTATAGAGAGTTAGAGTTTAGTGGTTAAACTTTAAAGATGCATCATACTGTAAGCCTATCACAGCAAATGTTATATTAAATAGTGTAAACAATGCAGATAATGATGTCACTTTACTTCACATTCTGTTGACAGCTGCCTCTTTAACAACATTTTGTACATTTTCATAGATTTTTTCTATAATTTCTTGGTTAATTTAGGACAAACCAAAAAAAAAACTTTTTCCTCAGCTAAGTTTTCTTGCTAATTTGTTAGTTTACAAATTGGATTTAAGATCCATGAAAACAGGAATTTTTTTTTGTTTTCCCTATTGCAATAGGCCTCAAATCAGCAGCCATTCTTTACAAAAACAGAGTCAGATTTTAAGCTTAGGTGGAATACTAGTTTGCTATTAATGCTTGTGACAATGCTGCTGTTTTTTTGATATATATTATTATGGATTGGTGTAAAAAGATGACATGACAAATTTTAGACGTCTATTTCATTTTTTGGTGTCAGGAAGTAGAAAACTGAAGAAGACTGAGGTGATACTTACCATAATGCAATATGATAATAACGTCAGAGATATCTAGTATCGACCCTTGAAAGGGTACTTATGTCTATTAATATTATTCCTAATTATTTGTTCCTGGATGCCATCAAAATGGCATGTTGTTCTATGATAAATAACTGAATCTATTGTCATAAGGTCAATAAATAGCATCCATGGAAAATTATGTGTCATATTCCCTTTACTGTAGCTGGGTATAAGAAATTGAAAAGCACAGTTTCTTTACTGTCGGTTTTATTGTATTTTGCCATCACATTTCCAACATTTTATCCAATAACATAAGGTGAACAAATCTATAATGTTTTTATGACATTTAATTGTGGGCTATAGAAATTGATGTTAATTTTGTGTGTATTTTGATTGTCATAAGCAAAACGATCCACACATTAAAAACTGACTTGTCTCTCTATATAAACATGAAAAATCTCAAGCAGATTTCCACCTTAAAAGAAGTGACAATGTTACATCAGCTTTGCATTGAGGTATAATTAATCATCAACCACTTTAGTTTCACGGGTCAGTAATAACTGCAGAATTTCTAAGAAAATGCGTCACAACAACTTTCACTAAATTCCTGTTACAGGATATTGTACAGACAGACACTTCACTAGGTCATTGGTTGTCTGATTGTTTTTATCTGGGTTAAATATTCGGTCACTCACCTCATTATTATAATGAATCTCTAATTGTCATATTTTCAAAATGAGTCATACTGAATAAGGAAGCTGTTAATCCCATATAGATATTCAAATTCCTGAATGAAATAACCACCTCTTTCTTCCACATATATATTCAAATACCTAATTGATAAATAACCACTAATTGATCCCACATCAATATTACAATAACTAAAGAGACAAATAACTACCAGTTGAGCCCACATAGATATTCTAGTAACTAAGTGAACAAATAACTACCTGATAAATATGGTAAATTAACAAATAACTACCTGTTGAGCCCACATAGATATTCTAGTAACTAAGTGGACAAATAACTACCTGTTGAGCCCACATAGATACTCTAGTAAATAAGTGGACAAATAACTACTTGATAAATACGGTAAATGGACAAATAACTACCTGTTGAGCCCACATATATATTGTAGTAACTAAGTGGACAAATAACTACCTGTTGATCCCACATATATATTCTAGTAACTAAGTGGACAAATAACTACCTGATAAATACAGTAAATGGACAAATAACTACCTGTTGAACACACATAGATGTTCTAATAACTATTTGGACAAATAACTACCTGTTGATCCCGCATACATACTCTAGTAACTAAGTAGACAAATAACTACCTGATAAATACGGTAAATTGACAAATAACTACCTGTTGATCCCACATATATATTCTAGTAACTAAGTGGACAAATAACTACCCGATAAATATGGTAAATGGACAAATAACTACCTGTTGAACACACACAGATGTTCTAATAACTAAGTGGACAAATAACTACCTGTTGAGCCCACATAGATATTCTAGTAACGAAGTGGACAAATAACTACCTGTTGAGCCCACATAGATACTCTAGTAAATAAGTGGACAAATAACTACTTGATAAATACGGTAAATGGACAAATAACTACCTGTTGAGCCCACATAGATATTGTAGAAACTAAGTGGACAAATAACTACCTGTTGAGCCCACATAGATATTCTAGTAACTAAGTAGACAAATAACTACCTGTTGAGCCCACATAGATACTCTAGTAAATAAGTGGAAAAATAACTGCCTGTTGATCCCACATAGATACTCTAGTATCTAAGTAGACAAATAACTACCTGATAAATATGGTAAATAGACAAATAACTACCTGTTGAACACACATAGATGTTATAATAACTAAGTGGACAAATGGCTACCTGATAAATACGGTAAATGGACAAATAACTACCTGTTGAGTCCAGATAAATATTCTAGTAACTAAGTGGACAAATAACTACCTGTTGAGCCCACATAGATGTTCTAGTAACTAAGTGGACAAATAACTACCTGTTGATCCCACATAGATATTGTAGTAACTAAGTGGACAAATAACTACCTGTTGATCCCACATAGATATTGTAGTAACTAAGTGGACAAATAACTACCTGTTGAGCCCACATAGATATTCTAGTAACTAAGTGGACAAATAACTACCTGTTGAGCCCACATAGATATTGTAGTAACTAAGTGGACAAATAACTACCTGATAAATACAGTAAATGGACAAATAACTACATGTTGAACACACATAGATGTTCTAATAACTAAGTGGACAAATAACTACTTGATAAATACGGTAAATGGACAAATAACTACCTGTTGAACACATAGATGTTCTAATAACTAAGTAGACAAATAACTACCTGTTGATCCCGCATACATACTCTAGTAACTAAGTAGACAAATAACTACCTGATAAATACGGTAAATGGACAAATAACTACCTGTTGATCCCACATTTATATTCTAGTAACTAAGTGGACAAATAACTACCTGTTGAACACACATAGATGTTCTAATAACTAAGTGGACAAATAACTACCTGTTGAGCCCACATAGATACTCTAGTAAATAAGTGGACAGATAACTACTTGATAAATACTGTAAATGGACAAATAACTACCTGTTGAGCCCACATATATATTCTAATAACTATGTGGACAAATAACTACCTGTTGAGTCCACATAGATATTGTAGTAACTAAGTGGACAAATAACTACCTGTTGAGCCCGCATATATATTCTTGTAACTAAGTGGATAAATAACTACCTGTTGATCCCACATAGATATTCTAGTAACTAAGTGGACAAATAACTACCTGTTGAGCCCACATAGATATTCTAGTAACTAAGTGAACAAATAACTACCTGTTGAACACACATAGATATTCTAGTAACTAAGTGGACAAATAACTACCTGTTGATCCCACATAGATATTCTAATAACTAAGTGGACAAATAACTACCTGTTGATCCCACATAGATATTCTAGTAACTAAGTGGATAAATAACTACCTGTTGATCCCACATAGATATTCTAGTAACTAAGTGGACAAATAACTACCTGTTGATCCCACATAGATATTCTAGTAACTAAGTGGATAAATAACTACATTTGTACCTGATAATTACGCTGAATGGACAAATAACTATCTGTTGAGCCCACATAGATATTCTAGTAACTAAGTGGACAAATAACTACCTGTTGATCCCACATAGCTATTCTAGTAACTAAGTGGACAAATAACTACCTGTTGATCTCACATAGATATTCTAATAACTTAGTGGACTAATAACTACCTGTTGATCCCACATAGATATTGTAGTAACTAAGTGGACAAATAACTACCTGTTGAGCCCACATAGATATTCTAGTAACTAAGTGGACAAATAACTACCTGTTGATCCCACATAGATATTGTAGTAACTAAGTGGACAAATAACTACCTGTCAAGTCCACATAGATATTGTAGTAACTAAGTGGACAAATAACTACCTGTTGAGCCCACATAGATTTTCTAGTAACTAAGTGGACAAATAACTACCTGTTGATCCCACATAGATATTGTAGTAACTAAGTGGACAAATAACTACCTGTTGATCCCACATAGATATTGTAGTAACTAAGTGGACAAATAACTACCTCTTGATCCCAAATAGATGTTCTAATAACTAAGTGGAAAAATAACTACCTGTTGAGCTCACATAGATGTTCTAATAACTAAGTAGACAAATAACTACCTGATAAATACGATAAATGGAAAAATAACTAGCTGTTAAGCCCACATAGATATTCTAGTAACTATGTGAACAAATAAGCTCCAGTTGATCCCACATGAATATGCTAATACTCAAGTAAACAAATAACCACCAGTTGATCCCACATAGATATTCCAGGGATGTGAGAACACCATATCTAGTGTATATTAACAGAGCCTTCTGCTGATATAATATAATTCTGTGAGTGTTTCCTTCTATTAAACCCTGTATTCAAAACATCTGCTCTGAGTACATCACAAAATCAATATATCCATCAACTTTTCTATTTTATATAATGCTAAATATACATATGAATGAATTTCGTCATTAGTTCATGAGTTGTACATTTAAATGTAATTCTTATAAAAGTTTATATACAGGCAAGCTTTATCTTAACATTACCAAGTTCTGATTTTTATTTTTTCTTACACATAAAATCATTTAATCTTTACAGAGCAATAATCCAATGCAGTGAATAACATGAACTGTCTTGACTCTGGTGATAAAGAAATGTGTTTTCTGAGTGCATAATGCATTTTTTTGCCCCCCCCCCCCCCTTGAGGAGGTCAAGTATAATTGTAAATCGTTATTGATATACCCTTAGCATTAGTTTAAGGTTCTGTACTGTTGCTAAGTACATGATAAGTATCTCATAAAATAATGTAAAATTCCTGGCTAATACAGTAGATATACACTTAACTATGTGATTGTGTTTGCCACTTTTTCACTTTATATCATTTTTAAAAGTCTTCAAGTATATGGAATGCATGCTATTTAATAACCACTCCCAAAGGCGAGTATAGTACATGATTTTGACCAGGTTTAGTGATAGTGAGTGTGTGTATATAAAGTGAACCGGTAAAAATTGAATATTCAGGCAATTGAAATTCTGGTAGAATATAATTGCACTTTCTGAAACCTTGGTTTGTGGTCATCAGTTTGGTCAGTAGTAGTTGTCAGTTTGGTTTTTAGTTGTCATTACTTTAGTTGTTGGTGGTCATCAATTTGGTTGTTAGTGGTTACCAGTTTGGTTGTTACTGGTCATCAGTTTGGTTGTTAGTGGTCACCAATGTGATTGTTAGTGGTTGTCACTTTGGTTGTTAGTGGTCATCAATTTGGTTGTTAGTGGTCACTAGTTTGTTTTTTAGTGATCACCAGTTTGATAGTTAGTGGTCATCAGTTTATTAGTGGTCATCGGTTTTGTTTTGGTTTTCGTGGCCATCAGTTTATTAGTGGATATCATTTTGGCTGTTAATGCCCATCAGTTTGGTTGTTAGTGGTTATCAGTCTGGTTGTTATTAAAGCATGTTTAATTTGTTATGTCCAAATTATAAACCACATTTAGGATGTCATGTGAATTCCTAAACTAGTGATGCCTAAGGAGAATCATTTAAACAAGATGATCACCATTTTGGATTTGATGGTGACAAAAATGCATGTACAATATGATGTATGTATAAAGTTTGAACTTGATTGGTCCAGACATATATGGATCAGGAACTGCATTCTTTAAAACAAAATGGCCATCAGTCGACCATTTTGAACCCAATCCAGAAAGATGTGCATGAAGGTTCTAATATGTTCAACATATGTACCAAGTTTGAACCAAATCTGTACATGTACAACTGAGATTCAGTTTCGGGAAAATGTGCATTTGGTCATTTTGAATCTGATCATAAAAAATGCATGTGCTCATGTCCACTAAAATGTTTGATGTATGTGTGAAGTTTAAACTTGATCAGCCAAGCCATGTTGTATATATGGATCTGAAACTGCATTCTTTGAAACAAAATGTCTGCCATTTTAAACCCAGTTCGAAAAATGAAATGACCTGCATCAAGGTTCCATTGTATTCAATATATGTACCAAGTTTAAACCAAATCTGTCCACACACAGCTGAGATCTAGTTCTGGAATAGTGAAAATGTGTAATTTTGATGCATTTTTAGCATTTGGCCATCATGAAACGTGTGAAGTTTGAACTTGATGGGTCCAAGCATGTTTGAGATGTGTCTGAACATGAACGGAAGCATGTATGCATGCATGGAGATCAATTCATAACAATATTGCTTATAAAAACAGATCTTACCATTTATCACAGAATACATTTAAAGAAACAATAATTTGAATTGGAGTTCATTTATTTTATTTGCTTGTAAATTAACTATAATTTCTGTCAAGAAAATTTGAAAATTTTGAGATTCATTATTTTAGTTTTCATGCATCCATTGGATATATTATCGAATGACAACAGTGTCAGAATAAATGATCGATGATTGTTTCAAATAACCTGCAATTTTTATTTAGACAAAACAAAGACTGCATTTTTATATTTATAAAAATATAGTTAGTTTTTAAACTTACACATCATAAACTTGTTGTATGCCTTCCGAAAGTCCTTGTTGTGGGCATACATAAACGGATTGATTGCAGAGTTACAATACGTCAGTATACTAAAATAATAATACAGTTCCGCAACTATTTCAGAGTTGTATTCCAGTGAGTATAACAGAGTGGTAATATAATATGGCAACCACATCACACAGAATAGTACAACTAATATGACAGTAGTCTTGATAGATTTAAATTGAGACTTTCTTATATTTGCTCGATAAACAGCATTTCCTTGCATCTGGGCACAAATCTGACGTGACTGCTTCTTCACCGTACATGTTATTCTAATGTTGGTGTAAGAAAGAACTATGAATGGTATAACAAAGCCAAGAATAAATGAAATTATTGTCCACCATTCTTCCCACAAAGGCTCACAGATATTATGTTGACTTAACATTATGAACTCATCCACACTTGTTGACCCTGATACACCGGGGATAAACACACATGCCAGTGACAATAACCACACCAGTACAATCTCTATTAAAATAGTTCTGAAGGTTATATAATGGATGTATTGGTAGGGATGCTGTATGTATATATACCTGTCCAGACTGATGACTATTAGACTCAATATTGATGCAAAGTTCAACCAATTCTCCAAACTCAGCCAGATGACGCACCATATGTAACCAAAATACCAGCCGTTCCCTGTTATCATTTCTGTGACATGGAATGGCATGACTAGAATGCTTAATAACCAGTCGGTCACTGCTAAATTCAAGATGAGATAGTTAGTCTGGCGGGATCTCAGCTCTTTGTAGATTATAAACACCAGTATAACAGTCAGATTGCCAACAAACATAATGATAGTAATCAGAAGGACCATGATTATTTCCCAAGGTGATGATTCTGCTTTCGGATCATGTCTTAAGTAATATTGTGTTCCATTGTACGTGTACATTCCTATTGAATTATTGGAGTTCAAAGTCACTAGATTCCCTGGAATAATGGCCGCCACAGTAACTGTTGTAGAGTGACAGAATTCCTGATTCATAACATGCTTTCTGCAGACCATTTCAGTTCTTGTCAAAAAAAATTTGCTTCGCAACACATCACTGACTTCACCCCTAGGTGGTTGCAAATGAACATTGCAAAAGAAAATGATATAGTACTCATCTAAAATTCAAGGTTCTCAATTATTAATGCAAGTTCCTCCAAGGTTAAAAGGTCTGCACTGATGTTCCTCTTCTCAACATTAAAAAGCTTGTCACCCAAACCAACATACTAAAAATAATATTAAACATGCATGAGAGGTTTATTTATTTCTCCTATTGTACTTAGTCGTATCATGGCAACGCAGACAGAGAGATACATTTACAACTTAACAAGGAGCCCTTTTTTCTAATTGGTTTTTGGTTGCTTTACTGTTTTTAAAGCATAGTTTTCTACATGATGAACATGTACAATAAACTGTACATAAGCCATGTGAATAGTTTGGGGAAAGATGCAATATTGTTATCCTTTGTGCAGTGCGAAGTTGCCTCCCCCTAAAATCTGTTGTTAATTATACATATATATCCCACAATGCAAAGCAGTAACGAAATCAGTGTAAAAGTTCACTAACTGAATATCCCGCTTAATGCTTTTTCTGTTTTTATTTTTATTTTTAATGGTGAATACTCAATATACAGTATCCACTTTCTTTGCATTGAATTTCCGGTGTGAATTGACATATACATGTAACCATGCAAGTTGCTGAGTTTCGTATTGCCGATTTGGAAACTATGATATGATTTATATGCCCATTGATTACATATTTCTTGTGTGATCACAGCTGCTTGAGTACATGTAAGATTGTTATTAATTGGATTGTTCCTGTCAATGTAAAGTAGGTACAAACAGCTGTTGTATACCAGTGCATAGACAGGGCAATTACATTTATTACTTTGTTAGTTGCGCACATCATGTGTGTAACCCTGTATCAAAAAATAGAACAGATTAAATATTCATGATGTGCAGTGTTATTGTTACATATTAACCAAGCTTAAATTCAATATATATATTCTCAGATTATGATATCTGCACTGAGCAATTTTGAAACATGAATAAATCTTTTATTTACTGTGGTTGATACTATTGAACTATTAGTTGATACTCTGCAACTTAATGAGTCTTATGTGGGCTTGACACTTGATAAGTCATGTCAGGGTTTGGACAGGAAGGTGACATTGAGTACTGAACACTAAAATAGTGTGACATTTGATAGGTCATGCCAGGGTTTGGACAGGAAGGTGACATTGAATACTGAACACTAAAATAGTGTGACATTTGATAGGTCATGCCAGGGTTTGGACAGGAAGGTGACATTGAATACTGGACACTAAAATAAAGTGACACTTGATAAGTCATGCCAGGGTTTGGACAGGAAGGTGACATTGAATACTGGACACTAAAATAGTGTGACACTTGATAAGTCATGTCAGGGTTTGGACAGGAAGGTGACATTGAGTACTGAACACTAAAATAGTGTGACATTTGATAGGTCATGACAGGGTTTGGACAGGAAGGTGACATTGAATACTGAACACTAAAATAGTGTGACATTTGATAGGTCATGCCAGGGTTTGGACAGGAAGGTGACATTGAATACTGGACACTAAAATAAAGTGACACTTGATAAGTCATGCCAGGGTTTGGACAGGAAGGTGACATTGAATACTGGACACTAAAATAGTGTGACACTTGATAAATCATGCCAGGGTTTGGACAGGAAGGTGACATTGAATACTGGACACTAAAATAGTGTGACACTTGATAAGTCATGCCAGGGTTTGGACAGGAAGGTGACATTGAATACTGGACACTAAAATAATAGGACACTTGATAAATCATGACAGGGTTTGGACAGGAAGGTGACATTGAATACTGGACACTAAAATAGTGTGACATTTCATAAATCATGCCGGGGTTTGGACAGGAAGATGACATTGAATACTGAACACTAAAATAGTGTGATATTTGATAGGTCATGCCAGGGTTTGGACAGGAAGGTGACATTGAATACTGGACACTAAAATAGTGTGACACTTGATAAGTCATGCCAGGGTTTGGACAGGAAGGTGACATTGAATACTGGACACTAAAATAGTAGGACACTTGATAAATCATGACAGGGTTTGGACAGGAAGGTGACATTGAATACTGGACACTAAAATAGTGTGACATTTCATAAATCATGCTGGGGTTTGGACAGGAAGGTGACATTGAATACTGGACACTAAAATAGTGTGACACTTGATAAGTCATGCCAGGGTTTGGACAGGAAGGTGACATTGAATACTGGACACTAAAATAGTGTGACATTTCATAAATCATGCTGGGGTTTGGACAGGAAGGTGACATTGAATACTGGACACTAAAATAGTGTGACACTTGATAAGTCATGCCAGGGTTTGGACAGGAAGGTGACATTGAATACTGGACACTAAAATAGTGTGACATTTGATAGGTCATGCCAGGGTTTGGACAGGAAGGTGACATTGAATACTGAACACTAAAATAGTGTGACACTTGATAAGTCATGCCAGGGTTTGGACAGGAAGGTGACATTGAATACTGGACACTAAAATAGTGTGACACTTGATAAGTCATGCCAGGGTTTGGACAGGAAGGTGACATTGAATACTGGACACTAAAATAGTAGGACACTTGATAAATCATGACAGGGTTTGGACAGGAAGGTGACATTGAATACTGGACACTAAAATAGTGTGACATTTCATAAATCATGCTGGGGTTTGGACAGGAAGGTGACATTGAATACTGGACACTAAAATAGTGTGACACTTGATAAGTCATGCCAGGGTTTGGACAGGAAGGTGACATTGAATACTGGACACTAAAATAAAGTGACACTTGATAAGTCATGCCAGGGTTTGGACAGGAAGGTGACATTGAGTACTGAACACTAAAATAGTGTGACATTTGATAGGTCATGCCAGGGTTTGGACAGGAAGGTGACATTGAATACTGGACACTAAAATAAAGTGACACTTGATAAGTCATGCCAGGGTTTGGACAGGAAGGTGACATTGAATACTGGACACTAAAATAAAGTGACACTTGATAGGTCATGCCAGGGTTTGGACAGGAAGGTGACATTGAATACTGGACACTAAAATAGTAGGACACTTGATAAGTCATGCCAGGGTTTGGACAGGAAGGCGACATTGAGTACTGAACACTAAAATAGTGTGACATTTGATAGGTCATGCCAGGGTTTGGACAGGAAGGTGACATTGAATACTGGACACTAAAATTGTGTGACACTTGATAAATCATGACAGGGTTTGGACAGGAAGGTGACATTGAATACTGGACACTAAAATAAAGTGACACTTGATAAGTCATGCCAGGGTTTGGACAGGAAGGTGACATTGAATAGTGGACACTAAAATAAAGTGACATTTGATAGGTCATGCCAGGGTTTGGACAGGAAGGTGACATTGAATACTGGACACTAAAATAAAGTGACACTTGATAAATCATGACAGGGTTTGGACAGGAAGGCGACATTGAATACTGGACACTAAAATAAAGTGACATTTGATAGGTCATGCCAGGGTTTGGACAGGAAGGTGACATTGAATACTGGACACTAAAATAGTGTGACACTTGATAAATCATGCCGGGGTTTGGACAGGAAGGTGACATTGAATACTGAACACTAAAATAGTGTGATATTTGATAGGTCATGCCAGGGTTTGGACAGGAAGGTGACATTGAATACTGGACACTAAAATAAAGTGACACTTGATAAGTCATGCCAGGGTTTGGACAGGAAGGTGAAATTGAATACTGGACACTAAAATAGTGTGACACTTGATAAGTCATGCCAGGGTTTGGACAGGAAGGTGACATTGAATACTGGACACTAAAATAAAGTGACACTTGATAAGTCATGCCAGGGTTTGGACAGGAAGGTGACATTGAATACTGGACACTAAAATAAAGTGACACTTGATAAGTCATGCCAGGGTTTGGACAGGAAGGTGACATTGAGTACTGGACACTAAAATAAAGTGACACTTGATAAGTCATGCCAGGGTTTGGACAGGAAGGTGACATTGAATACTGGACACTAAAATAAAGTGACACTTGATAAGTCATGCCAGGGTTTGGACAGGAAGGTGAAATTGAATACTGGACACTAAAATAGTAGGACACTTGATAAGTCATGCCAGGGTTTGGACAGGAAGGCGACATTGAGTACTGAACACTAAAATAGTGTGACATTTGATAAATCATGACAGGGTTTGGACAGGAAGGTGACATTGAATACTGGACACTAAAATTGTGTGACATTTGATAGGTCATGCCAGGGTTTGGACAGGAAGGTGACATTGAATACTGGACACTAAAATAAAGTGACACTTGATAAGTCATGCCAGGGTTTGGACAGGAAGGTGACATTGAATACTGGACACTAAAATAAAGTGACATTTGATAGGTCATGCCAGGGTTTGGACAGGAAGGTGACATTGAATACTGGACACTAAAATAAAGTGACACTTGATAAATCATGACAGGGTTTGGACAGGAAGGCGACATTGAATACTGGACACTAAAATAAAGTGACATTTGATAGGTCATGCCAGGGTTTGGACAGGAAGGTGACATTGAATACTGGACACTAAAATAGTGTGACACTTGATAAATCATGACATGGTTTGGACAGGAAGGTCACATTGAATACTGGACACTAAAATAGTGTGACACTTGATAAATCATGCCGGGGTTTGGACAGGAAGGTGACATTGAATACTTACACTAAAATAGTATGATTGTTACAGCATCACTAAACACTAAAATGAAAGGAACTGTTACAGCATAATTTAATCACTGGATACTATATAATACTTTATTTTTGCTTGAAATATATTTTTGCTGAAGGGTGATTCAGTAAAAATGAAATCCAGTGAATATACCTTTTTTCTCTATATTTTACATTGAACTCATCAAAAATCAGTGAAAATAAACTCTGTGAAAAACAACGAAAAAGTGGTTTCAGTGAAAATTAATAACAGCTAGGAATGACAAGAATGTGTTGAGTTCAATTTAATCCCAAGTGTTTCAAGTATTTTTTTTTACATGTGCATATCCATCATTTATAAAGTTTATCATCTGTCAAGTAGTGCATACATATTGTGTATTGTACATATTGGTTTAATTAGACCAGCTGCATCAGACTTTCATGGTTTACTTGACCTTGACCACTTTATTGAGGTGAGATCTCGATTCAATTTGCAATAATAATTTGCTAGTTTTAGGTGAGCATGATGTATGTTATTCTATTACATTATTCTATTAAAAGTAGTTGTCCAAGCACAGTGGTGCAATAAATACGCAAATATATCAGCGGTTGTAAAGGATGGCATAGAATGGAGACTGTCTGTCCAATTTTTTATATCAAATGAATCAATCAAAGGTACAGATGATTCTCCATTTTGTACAGTGCGACGGCACTTACTAGATACTTCACGATCGTCATGCTCTAGGGGACAAACATTTAGTTCATCAGCAAGTTCTACAAGTTCAGTAAGCTTTGCCCTTAATTCGTGCATTACTGCATGTTATACCACACTACTGGAGAAAAAATGTTCTGGAACTTGGAACGTTCAAACCTTGAAATGGTTATGCAAATGAGCAATTTTTAGGAACTCGAAAGTCCCCAATTGCTCATGTATACCTAAAAGTTTAACTGCAGAAATGTTATGCTTAGTTGTTTTACAAAATGGCGGGGATTTATGATATGCTCAAACAAAAATACCATGCGACACTATAAACCTACAAATGATCTATTAAAGTACTGGCATCCGGTATATTGCTTTAATAACCAAGTATGACAGTAGTAAGATCACTCAACATTCGTTCTATTGTAACATAACATGCAATTCAATATTACCTTTTCCATGTTCCGTGTGTTGGCTGTCAATAACCATCTATGATACAACTGAACATGCAAAACATGGTTGTGATGGTCAGTATTGTGTTGTAATGGCTATGGAACATGGTCGAGTAATTTTTTAGTGACAATTTTATCGTCAGTGACATTTACAATGATTATTGTGAATTTTCTCTAAGGACCCAAGACTGGTTATCATAAAATTGCTACTCGCCCACTTTTCCAAAAGGCATGAATTGATTAACGTAAATGTAACTTAAAACGCTTTAGTTGGCACACTGCGTCATTTTCAATATGGAACCCTTAATGACGTATACGACACATGTAAAATACATTGTTTACACAAAATTTGCTATGTGAGCAATGTATGTGACGAACGTAGCGCTTTGTCTAAAAATTAAAATATATTAAAGGGCGACAGTCGTCGCACCGTGTCCTGTTCGATATGGGACTCATAGCAACGTATACAACACGTGTAAAATACATTGTTTATTTACATGAAATTCGGACACGGGCTGCACGACGACTACCGCACTTTAAATTAAAATATATCAAATGTTTATCACTTAGAAAGTCTAAATTGGGCAAAAAATGAAACTAGCAATTTTATGTAAAAATCTTTTACAGAAAACAACCTTTACATCTGGAGTAGCAATTACATGCTGGTTGCCTAGCAACCAAAGAACACCTGACTATCAACATCGTACACTAATATAATCTTTGCTGTCTTTATAGGTAATGATGAAAGATGCACAGGGAGCACTGGAAGATTTCAAACTAGCTGAAAAATTGAGTCCCCATTCTGCACATGTATTCTTCAATCGTGGTAACCTTTTCATGTCACTTGGACAGTTTGATAATGCAGAGAAAGACTACACACTAGGTAAGCCAGCTGTTAACATAATTTTTTAGCAGTATTTCGGTGCAACATTTTCGTCAATTGAGTGAGTCTGTAAAAATTGCAGTGCAAAACTTTGTCTCAACAAAAGCCATAAAATCATGAAATTTAATGGTTTGCATTATTTTTCTTACAATTTCTTTGTTGATTTTGAACCATATGAAAAAAATGGAAAAATTACACCATATTTTTGTTAGAAGTTCCAAAATTGCCATTAAAAGGGTTAAATCTTCTTTACTAAGCATCAAAACATTCTGTGGGATAATTTTTTTCATTTGATCAACTAGAACATAGTAGGGTTTTGCAGAAATGCCTATATGTCAATTAATGATACACTAAAAGAAATAGCTTCAAGTCATATTTACTAATATTTCAAACATCTGATGAATTTCAGTACAATACTAGTTGACTATGTACTGGTTGTACAATTCTGTTCATATTAGAAGCCAAATTTGACAAAATTCTACGGCTTTCTTTACAGCGTTGACACTAAAACCAGACGATGCACTGGTACACAAGCGAAGAGCTGATGTTCTTGGAAAACTTGGACGTAAAGATGAGGCTATTGTTGACTACAAACGAGCCATTGAAATTCAGAGCAAAAAACACATTTGAGAACAAATCATTTTTTTTTTTAATCTTAATTTGTTGGCATATTTTTTAGTATGATATGTAATATTTTACATTTATTGATGAAATTTTTATTATTTTGTAGGATATGATTAAATATGTGATTTAATGTACAAAGTTTTAAACATTACATTTATGTCTAAACTATAAAACAGCAGATAATATTCACTATGCAGTCATAATTCCATCCAACTCTTTCCGTCCATAGATATTTTTGTTTTAATGTATATTGATTGGCATTGTATATATTGTAGAATAATCAACATGCGTGTATGTACAATGTTTAATATCATTTAATAAAATGGTCTTGTTTTCAATTCTGTACTGTCTATATCGTCTTTTATTTGGTCATGGGATTATTGCACAATCTTGCATAACATTATTATTTGAAATTTGGTAATGAAAAATGGCTGGTTTTGACAAATTTATTAAGTTAAAAAAAAAACATGCACATCCAGGATCCAGGGAAGCATTCTATGTTATGTGCCGGTAAGATTAATACTTTACATGTATTTATAGTGTATTATGTGATCAATCTAATGTGTGAGTTGCCAATTAATTAATCTTCCAACGTAGACACTTAAAAGATGTTTTCATCCATCGAAAAATCAATTACACACAGACACATGTAGAAAGAAGAAGAAACAGTTTATTAACATCACTGTAAAAATAGAATAAAAAACAAGTGAAGATATTGTGTTCGCTTCAATGCTCAAACAATGTAATAAATACATAATGACTATTAAAGAAAGTTGCCAGCTCAACAATATTAAAATATATGAAATTAATGAATAATAATTATTAACATGTGGTTGATATGTACACACGAGATGATATAACATGACTAACAAAATGGGAAAATCTGTTTTCTCTGCTGTTTTAAACATCTAGCTTTGACATGAAAATACTATCATGATAATAAATTAAAGAAATGTTTGTTTTAAAATAAGGTTCATGGCTGTTTTAATAAATATGTAACTTTGAAAAAAATGACATAAAAACACTGAAACAAAGACTACTTTCACCACAATCCAGTTCTAACTTGATCGTAAAATAGATCTGCAGTTAATTTTGTGCGAAACCATAAATATGTATTCTGATACATGACTATGTATATTGAAGCGAGCAGTACCGGTAGTAAATATCTTCAGGTTTTATATCAGTTGTTATATCAAGTAGTCTGTCACTTGATTAAAAGTCAACAATATATTTAATGTGTTTTATTATAAAGCATATTTTGTGCTTTGAAACTATATACTGATGTAAACTCAGAGGTCAAATATCCCTTGTATACTACATCTACAAAGCCTTCCTGTCGTGGCTTAACAGCAAACATAAATGTTAAATGAACTACTGTAAAATACTCTATTTTAGCTGAGATTAATTTTCGCATGGAGTTTATTTTGACTGATAATGGATGAGTTGAATGTATAATGTAGGGGAAATGTATATTAATTATCTTAATTTTATTTTCACTGAATTATCCCATGAGTAAAAATTATGTATTTTACAGTATGGGCAGTTAAAACAACTTACCAACAACATTCAAAATTAAAAATAATTTGAAAAAAAATATTTAAAAATTTAGAACTTATTTGTGCATATTGATAGCTTTGTATGTCGCGTTGCACTTGCCATTTTGGGTGCAACTTTACTCAAAACATTCTCTCTCACATCTATCCCTAACTGATAAGCTTAATTAGGAAAATGCAAACTTATTTATTTGATCTGAACAGATGTCTATTTTGAATGGTAGGCTGTTCCAACGATATATTTGTGTGTATGGAGACTTTGTACTTACAACTATTACTGGACCATTACCGTCATCATCAATATCAATAGATGTAACAAAATCTTTGCCAGTATTTATAGTATATATTGGTCTACCTAAACTTATTGTATTTGTAAAAGGTAGAATATCACTTGAACCATCTCCTGCCGCATCACTCCTTGTTTTAACACCAATGTTGTTGCCATGACGACCATGGAGTTTGCAAGGCTGCTCATCAGGCTTGGAAGAGAAGGAAACAGTAGGCATAGCAACCTGACGGCAATTATAGTCTGTCAAACAATTGCATGATGTGGAATGGGTCTCTTCATCAAGAATATTTTCCTTGTGTGATTCAAATTGCTTGTATCTGCGCAGCTTTTCATCTAAGTCCAAATAGTATATGATAACTTGACCAGCGCTGTTGCCAAGGGCCAGGAGATTGCCTCGCAATGCAAACGTATTGTAAGTGGATAAGGAAACCTCATGTAGCATTTCTATTTTGTTGTATATCTGCTTCTCCTGGTTTATCTCATAAAGGTGAATAACACTGTCCCCTGCCAAGCAATAAGTGAAACGATCAAGAATCTTTGTTTTTATCAAATCTATTTATTTAAATGTAGTTCATAACACATGGCTCACTAACATCGTAATTTTTTTCTGTGGCAGCTTCAGCATGTGTTGTGTTAAAACACGCATCAATAGTAGACATGATAACATGCATAGAGTACTGTAAAATACTTTATTTTCACTTGGATTTAATTTTTGCAGAAGAACTGATTCAGTGAAAATAAAATCCAGCGAATATAACTTTTTTCCTATATTTTACATTCAACTCGCCAAAAATCAGTGAAAATAAATTCAATACAAAACACCGGAAAAGTCTTTTCAGCGAAAATTAATTCCAGCTAAACTAAAGTATTTCACAGTACTACATTTGCACATTGTGGGGAAATAATTTTCTTCAAGGCCTGTCCAGGATTTTAAATGATAAACCCCTCAAGATATGATGATACCAAACAAATTAAATAAAATATATTTTTTGATAAACAAGTACAATATGATCAATTTAATTCATCCCAAATAACTATTGTTACTTACCTGAAATACCAAGAGCTATATTGTCTCTCAATACGAGATGATTCAGCCAATGGTTATGTTGGAATGTATACAAGCATTGAGTACTGGAGACACACCACACTTTAACTGTGCAATCATCACTGCCGGATATTATCTGAAAACAATGATTGACCAACCACATGTTCAATAAATAGTGTAAAACACAGAAGCAGTTTTTTGTTTAGATCAACATGAAAATTACGGATGGTGTAATTGGTAATACCGTAAAATCTGTATTATAAGCCGCATCTCTAATAGAAGTCACACCCATTCTTTTTGAACAAATGATAAGCAAACATTCACAATTTTTCATACGTTTAGATGCTCTAATAGAAGCCGCATTCCCTCTGTTGCATTGTACCATTATACTAGAAGCCGCATTCCCTCTGTTGCATTGTACCATTATACTAGAAGCCGCAGCTTCTAATACAGATTTTACAGTAATAAAACAGACAAATTACTTTATAGAAATTTAGGGTTACTGATCACGTTATTCAAGTTGTTCTGAAGACACAGACCAACTTAAACAACTGGATACAGAAAGTATTTACTGGAATGGACTGAATGAATAGCTGAATTAGCTGTTCCCAACTACATGTATTTTACAATATAATGCCACCCCACTGAATCATCACTCAATTCATCATGTTGAGATTGGAAGTTTGAATATCTTAGGAGCATGTACCGTTGCCTTGTATTTTGAAACATTAGCTTGTACTGACACTAGAGAGCAAAACTTACAACTTTTAGACATTTCAGTGTTGGTCACTAGAGGGCGATATTTATCATGAATGTAATGTAACTTACAGTGTTCTTGTATATTGACACACTTTTTATATTCGCTTCGTGACCAATTAACTTAGCTATCAATGACATTTTTGACATATTGCTAAATCTCCATAGTTGCACATTCCTTTGCATGGTGCCAATAACAAGCATATCCTTCCACATGCTGAAAAAAAATTATGGATCTGATGATGGTTATGAATGACAGTAATGATGCAATAGTGAGAAAATGTTAGTATGTAAATGTGTGATCTGAATAATATTGAAATCATAATACCAATATTACTATAAATAACTCTTACTATGGATAACAGAGTATTTAAAAAAAACATACACGTACAATTCTTCTGTTGCATGCAAGATTATTAAAACCCCACTCAATTTATTCAAAGATAAAAACAAATCACAAACTCTTTGATAATAAACCTGTATTGCCTGAAGAAAACAAGTACCATACAAGGTAACAATCCTGATTATAAGTATTTTGTTTTATTCATATTTCGATATATACCGGTATTGTTTAGAATGAGAAAATCTGGTGTATTCTGCATACACATGTACTAGCCAAGCAAACATACATTCAGAGAACACCCGTTAAAGATTATTTTGCCTCTCACTAAAGTTTGGCTTAAAGTCGTGATATGTGTCATTATTTTTAAAAATTCATAAGTAGTGTATTCTATAATTATTATACATCTGTCACCATAACGCCATAAGTTACAGTGTGTCGTAATTTTACAGGGTATTTTCATCCTACCATATTAGGAAATGCGAATTCCAAATATGGAATGATTATGCACGTAAGCTTCCTCTAATAATAAAAATAAACATGGCTGCCACCAGAGTTTGACCTGACTCCACACAAAGAAGTTCGCTGATTTTGTTCTAAACATTTTGGATTTTGGCATTCCCATGGTGTATCCTTGGAAGAAAAAGATGTATAATAATAAGGTTATTACGAGGATACCTCAAAGTATGCACTCAGACAGTACGCCGCGCATTGACCTCCGCTGCGCGTCGGTCGATACTCCAGCTGTACTGTCTGAGTGCATACTTTGAGGTATCCTCGAAATAACCTCATATTACCATTTCGAGACAAATGAAAAAACAAACATGGCCACCAGTCTGCCATTTGCCATCAACTCAAATAACAAAGCTGATATTAATGCGTGATATATATACAAAGTTTGAATAAAATCAATCCAGCATGTCTGAAAAATTTAAAAATAGTTTTTTTAACAACAAAAAAATTCGCCGCCAGTCAAAGGTCATCGAAACTTAAAAGAAATCAAAGTATAATATTACATGTATGTTTTCTCTTTGTACAAACTTTGAACAAAATTGGCCCAGACATATCCAAGAAATGATGAAATGAATGACAGATGGATGGAAAATACAAATCCAACATTGACTAAAAATGAAAAGCATAAATTTACCTTATGGCACATACGTTGACAAATACATGTCTTGAGTTCTGGCCATTCAGTGAAGATAAGTGATTTATGTGTAAGCCACTTTTTGCTATTGATACCATTATGTCATGTTGGTAATCACTATCATGTCTTTTATAATACACATCTAATAGAGAAAAAAACTCAAGTGTCAGATTTACAATTTGTATCATATTCTATAGTTTCAACAAAAATCCATGTTATTGTACAATTCCCAAAAACTGAAGTGATATACCGGTAATACAGAACTATCTGATACTGTAAAATACTTTATTTTAGCTGGAATTAATTTTCGCTGAATAGACTTTTTGGGCGTTTTGCATGGAATTTATTTTTATAGATTTTTGACGAGTTGAATGTAAAAATATAGGAAAAGGGGTATAATTCACTGGTTTTTATTTTCACTGAATCATTCTTTCAGCAAAAATTAATTTGAAGCGAAAATAAAGTATTCCACAGTAGTTAGAGTGTGACTAAGAGTCTGCTATCATTAAATAGACTGTTTTAGGCCTGAGGTCTGGTAAAAATCTGAGATGCATAGTGCAGAGGACTCTTACCTGATAGATTCCAAAAAAGTCTATTAACAAGTCATTGTCAATGACCCTGTGCTAGACTTTTAAAATATGAAACAACACTAACCTGATTTTCTAAGAATGATATCAGTAACTGGGCTCAAATGCATACAAACACTTTTAATAAATTCTCCAGTCATAGAATCCCATTGCACAACTTCACCATTAGTTAATCCAGTAAACAACAAAGTTCCTACAAATAAAAACATTGATTACCAAATATAAAAGAACTTGATTTACCACTTAAAGGCAGCACCCCCCCCCCCCTCCAAAAAAAAAAAAAAAACTTGAAAAGGTTGCTTTAGGATCCAACAAATGTACATGCAAGGTGACCCCTCGCCTCAATAAGTCACAATTTCGGCTAATTCGCAAGTAGTTAGACAGCTCCCAATTTTGAAGTAAAAGAACTATAATTTTTTTTCCTTGCATTGTGTATTTAATTAGCCATTGAAGGGCTGGAGAAGACTACTTGGGACAACACGGGGTGACAATGGTGTCATGTCACAAATTTACGTACTTCTCAGGTGGTCCCCTTTGATATAGCTCTATAAAACTTTCTACAATGAGTTGAATCTATCACTCTCTGATCTCTAGTTCTCAAGTGAACAGAGCAGTATGTCTATGAAAAAACTATCTAAATATCTGTCCGTATGTGAAAAACTCAGTGATCAACCATATTAAGAAAGGTGAAACCAATTCAAGGAATGCACATGATCTATGGACGACACAGAAGATATGATGATATGGACGGATGATGTGGATGATTTTTCAATAAAGAAAATTTACTATAAATGAACCCATGTATGTATGTGTGTGTTTTTTATCCATATTCAATGCATGAAGTCTCTTTTCACGAGGCCTCTTGGTATAATTCATGACCTCCAGATAAATCATGGGTTTTGCTTGGATCCTGACACCCGAGAATTATTATTGAGGGTCACTGTAGTATGTTGATATTAAAGCTAAAACATTTAGCAATACAACCTAGTAATGAAATGACACCCTCTATTAAAGTTACTAATAAATACAGGTACACTAGCTGGGTAAATCAGACTGTATTAAAGACACAAAATAAGACTAGACTTTTTATACAGCTCCCAAATGACTTGAGAAGTTCAAAAGTGCATTTCTGCTTTTAAGTGGCGAAGTACGGGGGAGAGACACACTTCACGTATACGGAGTTAAACATGAAGCTTGCAATACAATGTACCTGTTTTTTTGCCAGAAACCTCCACCAGGGATCCAATAGCTCAGTCAATACCTGCTGCGGTTGATGTTTTGGGTTTGAACCCCTTTCTTTTCTTTGTCAATGATTGAAGAAGAAGTCTCTCTCCTCATAAACTCTAGACACTGCATCTTGACTGAAGCTGCTCAGTTATAGCCAAGATGGAAGTTCTGATTTACAATTACAGTGCTGTTTACAAAATATGCTACAGTTACATACATGTAGCTAAGACAATGCCAGTTACATGTAGTGGCTTACCAAAACACAAGACACATACACAGTACTGTTGGTCATAATGCGCAGCTCAGTCCCTTTAATCAGAAACATATGGGCTGAGAAAGTACAGCCTGGAAAACACATGCACAGACGACATGCATACGTTAATAATCGAAAGATATGTCAACCTGTCACCTAGGGCTGTGAGGGCGCTATATCATGCAAGACAACTTAGGACAATTAGGGTGTTAAGGCCACTAAAGTCCTTTAATTAACACACAGTATAAAACATACATTTACAAAATATGCCAGTTATTTGTGGCAATTACACTCTGCATACCAATACAAGTGTGGCCAGTTTACAATTAGCATAAAGAAGACACGTTTAAATTTTCAAAAATAAACCATGGTCAGAACAATGGATCACATGTGATACAAGCAGCTTTGCATCGACTCAAAGTTGAATAACATTGTTACTACTGTTAATAACATTTGCACTATGTTACCACATTAGACTGCACGCTAATGCTGATCTGTGCACATGCACTAAGTTTTTTCAGATATGATCATGCATATCAGCAAAAATTAAAACAAATGAGGCCACAGAGCACTATTAACCAACAGATGCACATGAGTGTCAAGTATTCCATACCAGGTTTCCATTTTTTCCTGGGTACCTTGCATATGAATACAACAACATAGTATAGCAAGGACTCAAAGTCATAACCTTCTGGTTAGTACAGGGAAATAATCTCAGTACCATGTAATGCCTTCTTAATTGGATGTACCTATACATAGGAAAATATTCCAATTCCTCTCATCATTTCAGACACTAAAACTATCTACCGGTATTACAATTATCAAGTTTTATTGGGACTGTTACCTATTTCTTATTGGCATATTTTACAGTACCTGATACTTTTGCACAAGTAATGTTAGCACGATATTTGCCAGTTTGTTGTTTCCAATAATTCCATTTTCCAATAAATCTGCCACGATACCACTCTGAGTAAATGCATTTCCAGTAGTCTTCCTTTACTATCACACCACCTTCATTCTTTATACTGTTAGATAGTTGCATGAAACTTTCCCGTCCTGTTAACTCAACTATCACTTCCTTGCATATTTCTTCTGAACATTTCTTCTTCCAAATATCTCTATTCTTTCCCAATACTTTGACCAGTTTGTTCCATAGCTGACACACTCTCTGTGTCTGCACTAGAGTGACTCCATCTACATACTGAAGTATCTCAAGTTGCAATTCAAAGGGTAACATCCAAATTTCCATTTCTGTGAAGAAGTATGGAAAATAAACAAAAAAGACTTGACTCCATTTCACTTAGATGCCCAAATCAACGCCTTGAAATCGGAAACCCTGGGAATACTGAACTTCTAG
Source organism: Saccoglossus kowalevskii (assembly GCF_978046115.1). Taxonomy (NCBI): domain Eukaryota; kingdom Metazoa; phylum Hemichordata; class Enteropneusta; family Harrimaniidae; genus Saccoglossus; species Saccoglossus kowalevskii. Next base: position 20,529,245 of record NC_140644.1, on the reverse strand, counting down.
CCATTTTAGCATTCGGCAAAAAAAAAAAAAGGTAGAGCAAAATTAAAAATCAATGAATAATTAATCCATTTACAGTAAATCATCAATATATAATTGTATATACTGCACTGTACATAGTGTTGTTTTTGTTGTTTTGATAATGGTTGTACTCCAGTGAAAGAAATATAAATTTGGGGATGTTTTATAAATAAAAATGTTTATATAAGTATAATTTTTTACAAATCAAAATGAAACAGCAGAATTCAAAACGACCAATTCCGATACGATTGGTGAGTTCCAATTATTAATAAACATTTAGTTCATCATCATAAGGATAATTTGGCGGTCACATTTGTTATCTCAATGTGGCAATGTGGAGGAGCTCTTCAGCCAATCATTATTACTGGTAAATATTTAAATTTGAATGAAAGCTGATTGATGATTGGCACTTACAAACTGTTATACAGGTACAAGTACAGGTTTCTGTCTTTCACTGAATACTGTAAAATGACTAATTTTCACTGGGTTTAAATTTCACTGATTTACCATTTCAGGCATATTCAGTGGGTTTTAAATTCACGGTTTCGTCATTTAGATAATGTGTTCTATGCTAAATTTTACATATTCACTGTGTTTTAATTTAGCGCATGTTTCCAGTCTGCGAAATAAGCTAAATTAAAAGACAGTGAATAATTACCCCCTTTACAGTATTCAAGTTTATTATAAACTGCATCTGAATATAATTGATCATATTTACCGATTGTGTATGATATCCAAATTCCTTGCAGTCAAATAATGCCTTGTGTGTTAATTGTACCATAACACTGTAAAGAATAAAGCATATTATATTCTATTTTTAGACACATGCTTTATGCAAAAAAAAATGATTGTCACTGTGCTCCTTGCAATTAATATATACAACTGTATAAATAAGCTTTGTCATGAGTAGAATTGTTTGCCATATGTCTAATAAGTCAGTTAAGTTGCCAAAGTATTTGTATACAATGTTTTATATCAAGTTTATGATGAAGATAATTGTTTTCTATCCCCGGTGAATGAGTGGTCTAACACACATAGCCTTGTGTTCAGTTTACAAAACTCTAATGTAATTTGAAATGCAATAATAATTTAGCACAATAAGCCATTTTCCACAAGCTGAGATCACGCATGACCACAATTCAAGCACCATAGCAACCAGTTAAGTCATGTGACACAGGTCAAGCTTTCAGATCAATATTCAGATATTCATTTCCTAAGAAACCTATAAACAAAAGAATATGCAATAACTGTTACACAAATTTAATTGAAGATGAAGAACATTTTCTATTGAATTGCCCAAAATATAACACACACAGGGAAAACTTCAGCCAAAAAGTTATGACACTAGTTTCATTTAACAATAAAAATATGCAGTTCATATATATTCTCAAGCAAAGATCCGGGCATAATTATAGAACTTGCCAATTAAATTTACAAAAAGATTTATTTAACATTTAAATACTAGTTACGTTCTTTTGTGTTTTTTTTGTACAATATTTTTACATATACCTTATTATTTTAAAACTCTTTTTAGCTGTACTTATCCTATGTAAATCTTTTAACACAGAAGCAATAAAGTTATTATTATTATTATTATTATTATTATTATTATTATTATATGGTGGTAACAGCAATGCCTGTGTGTTGTAAACCTCATCACAAAACAATTGGAAATTGGAGTTAAACAGTGTGCTTATGATGAATGTAAAAGTGATTCTTGCATTCAGCAAAAATATCATATGAATGGTGGTTCCCTAAGCCAAAAAACACAGTCTGAAAAGTGCGATCGATGGATCAGTGCCTGCTCTCAAACAGACAATTTTGTTCAACACCGAATCACCCAGGACAAGTATGTTTGTTCCCTGCAATTTGTGGAAGGAAATGGTCTTACAGAATTGCATTCAGACCCAATATGGGCGACTGCAAGAGGTGTTGCATGCTGTATATTTTAATCGTGGAAGATAAGGTCATCAACGAACCAAGTAAACTTGTTTTGGAAATCGTTGTGTTCTGCAGGTTTTCCACGTACATGCCCGTCACAGGTTGTAGTTGCCAGACAGTGAAAATGTCTGGATGTTCACTCCCAAGAATACCTGTAGTGCCAATTGATAGGCGTCTTCTAGTGGCAGACAGCACCCTCTGTCCCATTTGGGCCAGCCCTGACACCTAAACCCAGGCATGACTTATTTAGGTTCATAATCTCACACAAAATTTAGCACAGTGTAAAATCTTACAACCTTGGCATGCTAATAAATTTTTACAATAGTTTGAACACTGAAGGAATGGATAGAAACGCAGAAGAAACAGCAGATTAGATAATTAATACCAGTGTGCATGAATTCCAACCCAAAACTAATCAGGTCTATGTGATTGTGAAAAGGTTTTGAGATGGCACAACCATGGAGCTCCATGGCACATACAAAGACTATAGTCTTTAGCACAACAAAGGTCATTAACCTAATTTGCATATTCAGTCAAGGATAATCGATTATGTAATCTTGCACTTGTTCACTCCATTCTCTAAGTCAAGCCTACATCACAAACTGGTCAAAATCCCCCAAACATTGCCAGCAACCAATCACTGACTAGCTTAAACAATAGCTTTCCCTGACGATAATACTTAGTAACATTATTTCCCCTACGCTAACTTGAAAAATCTTTTGTTTTTGTCTCGTTTCCGTTTTCGGTCTGTCTTAGAGAATGGAGGCACAGTTACTAAAAAAGTAACCGTGATGGAGGTATAAACAGACGGAGTCATAACAGGTTTAACTGCGCATCGGTCGATACTCCCACTGTACTGTCTTCGTGCATATATTGAGGTATCTTCGTAATAACCTTATATTAATCAAACAGGGCAGACAAATACAGCGACAATAATTCCAAAATCACAATTAAGCAATATTTATGAAAATTTGAAGCACAACGCTGGACAGAAGAGATGACAATCAAAATGCAAAAAATAAGCTTAGAACGTACAGGTTATTTAAAAAAGAAATCTGCATTGAATGATACCTAATTGATCTGAAAAATGTTTTTCTTTGCGAGTCACAACCTGAAAATTGAATATGCCAGTGGTCGCCATGTAAATGAAAGGATCGGTGATCGGTGTAATGATTTGTATGAAATACCAAATGTACAAAAATAAATTGTTTTCAGACACTAAAAAAATTAATGATAAATTTGAGGCAATGCAAAAAGAATATATATAATGGCATCAATGACATGTCAATACGTGTTTCACAGTACCGGTATGCAACTTAGACAGCAACATGCATATTTGTCTTTGTTTTGTTTTCATTGTTTTTTAATTGTAACCCTTTTCATCTCTTCCGAGATGTTATGTGTAAATAATAAATAAATATTGTTTTCTGGATTAAATTAGTCATTTTGACAATAAAAGACTGTTACGTGAGGCTTATGTAAACAAATGACTACACAGTACAGTATGTTAAAATGTGTCCCTCTATATCCGCCACATCATAATATCATTTATACTTGCTATTATCTGTAATGTATTAGCTTAGCTTGTTTTATTTTATCTATTTACCGTTTTGTAACATTTTATTCCTTCTTAAACTTTTGTAACCATTGCCAATCCCTCCGGTGAATGTGTAAGTGTTAATAAAATTATTACTATTATTAGTATATACTCATAATAATAAACAATAACAGTGAAATAATCCTAACACAGACTAAAAGCTGATTTATCGTGGTAATTTACTAATTATAGATCTCGATGTAGCAACAACTCTTTCACAACAATGACCACAGGCGCTCGGAACGTTTCTTGGCTAATAAAAAACGACCTGAAGTGGGATCGGCATAGTTAGTCAGTCGCCGGTAAATTCCCCTACTACTCACATAATATTATTATATGAGTAGTAGGGAAATTTACCGGCGACTGACTAACTATGCCGATCCCACTTTAGGTCATTTTATATTATCCAGGAAACGTTCCGAGCGCCTGTGCACTGACAAGAAACTTGAATGCGGCTCGCTGCACATATTAACTACTGTTGTGCACATACTACTCTGTATTGTGAACGAGAAGCATAATCTACTTATTTATAAAGTATGTATGACAGTCCTATTGGATTATTACTTACCTGTAATGTACGAGAGCACAAGTTGGCATTCCCGTATAACGTACCCGCGACAAACACAACCAGCAGACGACATAACCCGGAAGTAGTAATAGCGCCATCAAGTGTTAACCTTTAAAACATGGCGTATCGAGATTGAAACGTGTATGAATGTATGACTGAGATTTCTCACTGACACGAAAGTTGGCGATTTTCGTGTCAACAAGACGATTTGTGTATTTTGCTGGCATCATTAAGAGTACTTCTACCCTGTACATACGCTTTTTCATTGAACAATGGGGAGTTTGCGAACAAATTGTCTCTGTACCTTACGGCGAGCGGTGTGGATTTTTGTGTTAGCGTATTTCGTACTGAACGCCGTCTCAGTACAAGCACAGGACAACGTCGTACACAACGAAGAGGAAGTTCCAAATGAGAAAGAAATTGTCGATTTACAAGTTGGAGACGGAGAACAGAAAAATGTGGTGAGAACGTGTATTACATTCCTACTGGAGAATAATTGTGCTCGCTTATATATACTACTAGTAGTAGTAATATGTGTTTTGAAATATTTCGGAAGGGGGTAAAATAAGTAATTGCATTGCATGGTGATTCAGTTTAATCAAGGTTTCGTAGCTTACGGTATAGCCACGTAGATAGCCACAGGCATTTGCACGTATTGCATTTTTTTGGTGGTACATTTGCGTGTTGTGGTGTATAAAACAAATGCGTGGTACCGGTAGTACAAGTACATCACGTTTTAATACTAAAAATAGATTCGATCAGCATACACTGGTGTGATACCTATTGTTAGAAGCAATATGAACTTTGATCAGTTCTGTAGTGTCTTCGTACTTTGCATACACACATGAGATACTATCATGATCTAATTACCAATGGGGATACTTATTTTAGAAAATATATTTATCAAAACAAATATTAGAGAACCCTCCAGTGCCATTCGCACATTCCATGTGAATAGTAAAATTAGCCGAAATAAAATGGCTATGCAAACATACATGTACCTCACATGTGTTGCTTCTAATGTTTTTTTTCTGTACTTTCAATTGCTGGATTTTACTTAAATCAGTAGTAATTACTCTCAAGGTTGTCCTGCATGCTCATACATTGTACGCTGTGTTAAGCTACAAGTATTCAAAAATGATAAATAATAGTCCAGTACATCAAAATAGACTATTTTGGTCCTGCAACAGCATTAGTACAGTGTCTTTGGTACAGCATTATGTAAAGTACATGCTATTAGCTTTTGTCAACATTTCCTATATTCGCATGTAATGTGCAAGAACATGTAAATATTCCATATACAAATGTAAATTTTTAGTTATTATGTACCATGTATTCTGTAAATCATAACATTGGTTGGCCCATAGATTTCAAATTGTTCCTATGTTTGTACAGTACTATCTTATCAAAATTATCTTGCTCTGATTTATTAGTTTTTATGATGATGATTGTACCTTTGGTAGATTAAAAAAAAAATGTATAACTGTGATGTGTAAATAATGAAATAACCTTTTAACTTCATTACACTGGAGTGCTGAGATACATCTACAAAATGTATTCACAAAAAACTTTTTCCATTTTATAATTGGATGTCATTCATGTTATTAATCATAAATATCTCTGATTGTAAATCATTTTCTCACAAAGTTTGCCTTTTACATTATTGCTGTGACTAAAATGTGCAGTACCATGTACATGTATAAAGATAATAACTGTCATGAAAAGTATATTTTATTATTTTCACACAAAAGCAGATAGGAACTTTTGTACGTGATATTACTGTATTACTGTGCCCACACATGCATGTGCAAGACGGTTTATATCAGATACTGTAGAATACTTTATTTTCGCTATTTTCGCTGAAGGGATGATTTCGTGAAAATAAAATCCAGCAAATATACTTTTTTTCCTATAATTCACATTAAACTCATCAAAAATCAGTGAAAATAAAATCCATACAAAACGCCCAAAAAGCCTTTTCAGCGAAAATTAATTCCAGCGAAAATAAAGTATTCTACAGTAACTCAATAGCATGTTTCACCATAATGCATGCCTTCTTTCTCTAATTCTAGATTTATATACAGCATTAGTCATGCATGTTCTCATTTTCACATGAAAATAATATTGAAAGGAAAAGACATTGGTGTAAGATTATATAAAAAAAATTAGGCAAATTCCAACACAGTACAGGAAAATAACAAAAAAATACCATTTTGTAAAATATTGCACAATATGTTTAAAAAAATTTTAACTGGATGAAATGAATAACAGTAACTGTAATACAAATGTATTAGCAATTACATCATCAAAATGAAATTATAATTTATTTAAAAAAAAAATATAGTTATTTCTATTCTCATAAATGATTGTAATTCTGTAATAATTGTGAATCTTGCTTATCTGAACAATAGTGGGGTTAGCTTCCTGCTTAGAAAGACAAAGAAATGATTACATAATAATCATGTCAACTTTCACAAAAAGAAGTTGTGCACATGAGGAGTCAGATGCATCATGGGAGTATCACCATGCATGTAGAAGTGTTTTGTTTCTTTGTGATTCAGATACACTTTCTCCAATTCACTGGATTATGTTTACAACACTGTACTCATCTGACTTAGTGCCCATCCTCAGCTAAGTACCCACCCCCTATTTTTGAGACATTTTTATTTTCAGGGTCACTTTTTCCTTAGCACAAAGCCCCTCCAAAATGCACCAAATTTTACTGTCTATTCATAAAACTTAGTCTTTGATCGTTGTTTTTCTGTTCCGAATACCGATAATCAAATTGATTTAATACATGGTGGTGGATATCGACTGCCATGATTATGTTGTAAATGCATCAACCATGGTAACCATGCATAAACTACCGGTACACTTCAACATTGCTTATTACAATTTTTTTTTTCGCTGAAATATATACCAACAGATCATACTTCGATATCGATAATTCACTTCTGCATTGTGTTACCAAAAATCCTTTCCAGAATTTCTGGAGAAATGTAGCATTGTTGATATCATACTTGACCTGTCAGGTCAAAAGATGTTGTGGCAGATCAAATGATTGAAATCGTACAAGAAAACATCATGACAAAACGTTTTGCATTAGTTGTTTGCATACAATTGAACACATTCGGCAAAAAGATAACGTATTCTGAGAATTTTAACCTTGTATATTCTGGTGTTACATAATTAATATTGTATTAAAATGTGCATTATTTTTGTGTTGATTTCTGTTTCTTCATTGTATGATGTTGTTTAATTCAATAGGGCTGCACCTAATTTCACAATATTATTATAAGACGCAATCTTCACCTCAATCTGTCACACGGTGAACTAACATTGTACATTTCTTTGAGAGGGTGCTCAGTTAAAGCGAGGGAGTCGTCACCTACGCATGCGTCATGTGGCATTGTTTACAAATAACCGTCTACCCATGAGCCTTTGCGTTCTTCGCATGTGGTGTTATCGCTTGGGACTCAATTCCCGTGCATGCGCGGATGACGACCCTACTACTTTAAGTGCCCAACCCCTCTAAAACACATGATTTTTAGAGCCGAATATCCTGGGCACTAAGTCTGACGAGTACATAAACTAAAACTTTTGCATCTTAGCCTGAGGCATTATTAAACTTGCCTTTATACATATAACTTTCTCCATTGCATGGGATTACTTTTTACACTGCATGCCTAGGAGAAATTACTAACATGTTTTTCTCTCTCTGCTCATCATAAAATAAGAATGATGATATTTCTGAAATGCCCACAACTGTTGCCTCCTTTCCTATCGCAACTGAACGTCATCCTGTTCATAAACTACCAGCAATGCATGATGATACGCCTCAAACATCTGACGTTGATTCATCGATATCGAAAACTAGTGCACCTCCGTCTGATAACTCTGCGCCAGTTTCACACAAACACGTAGCTTCATCTTCTGACCATGCTGTGTCTGTGACCAATACTGTCCATGTAACATCATCGCCAGCAGATAAAACACGCTTGATGTCAAAGAGTTCTAAGCATAATACTCATAACGCTTCATCTCACCTGTCATTACAGCCTCTCTTACGGTTCTTCCGAAGGCTACTAATGGTACAGTATGCTGTTTTAAAAAAATTATATAGAACTTAGACATCGTAGAGATTGATAAATTGATCTGCATATGTCACTGAACAGTCAGACTTCAATTATCCAAATTAATCCTAATTTTTTGATTTTTGAGGTTTGACTGTAAATAATAAAAATATGTTCTGTTTAAGTGTTTCACTTGTCACACATTGATACATATACTGTATACATTGTGAAAACTGGTGATTTGACAAATATACCCCCGGTACATATACTGTAAAATAGTTTATTTTCACTTAGAATTAATTTTCGGTATTTTAGCTTAAGGAAAGATTCAGTAAAAATAAAATCTAGCAAATGTACCTTTTTTTCCTATATTTTACATTCAACTTGTCAAAAATCAGTGAAAATAAATTCCATGCAAAACACCCAAAACGTCTTTTTAACAAAAAATTTTTCCAGCTAAAATGAAGTATGTTACACTATGAGGGACTATTGTCTGATATTGTTGTCGTCATGATTTTCTGCGTAAACTTTTCACTTGTGAATTACTATACATGCAATTCAAACAATTGTTATCTAATCATCTTCAAACTAGGAAATCTTATTGTCAAGAGACAAGATTGTATTAGTTATGCTATATTTAATAACTGTGAAATATTTTCCTTGCTATAGTGATATTTTCCCTACTTATGATACTTGTGAAAAAGTTATTTTCTTGAAATTAAATTAGTTGACAATGCACTCGACAGAGTATTTATTCATAAATGTTTTATAGATCATAACAAACTTCTATACAAAGCAATTACAAACATCAATGTACATTACCGTAGTAGTACATGTGTAAAAGACAGAGATTATCTATAATGGCCAATAAAATTATATTTTAATGATCTTGGGAGTGTATACAAAAGATGTGATCATGGATTTGTACGAATTCCCTAAAATGTATTTCAAATTAGCTGTATAATTGCACATAAAATAGCATTGCAAAGGCAGGAAGTGTATGTACTTGTATATACCGGTAATTATGTGTGTATTGTGTGTGCAAGTATACAAATGTTTTATCAAAATTATGTAACAGCTTTTGTTTATTTGCTTATTTTCACAAATGATTTGTGCAATACTTATTCTGATCTATGGTCAAATTGGATTGTTTCAACTATGCCTTCAATCACTAAATAAATCACCTATACACTATTGATCTATTTTAATCACTTGATCAATCACATGTACATGATTGATCTTCCTTGTTTTCATTTACTTCCAGATTGATGATGATGATAATAATAATATTAAAAAAAGTGGTGTTCCAGGAAATCTTGGATTTGTTCATGCATTTATTGCCTCCATATCCGTTATTATAGTTAGTGAGTTAGGTGATAAGACCTTCTTTATAGCAGCTATCATGGCAATGCGTCATTCCAGACTTACAGTCTTCTCCGGTGCAATGTTAGCTCTTGGTGTTATGACCATGCTTTCAGGTAAAGTATTTATGTCAATTATTTTGCATTATTCTTATCTTTGCATTATTCCCCACCATAATATTAGCACAAATGTTTTCACATGTTTTACTGTAGGGTACTTTATTTTAGCTTGGAATTAATTTTCACTGAAAGGAATGTTTCAGTGAAAATAAAATCCAGCGAATATACCTTTTTACGTATATTTTACATTTAACTTGTCAAAAATCAGTGAAAATAAATTCCATACAAAGCACCAAAAATGTCTTTTCAGCGAAAATTAATTCCAGCTAAAATAAAGTATTCTACAGTATGATGATTTTCTATAATTTTTGAAATCTGCTGCTCAGTAATGCATCTGCATAAATTCTCAGCAAGGAATAGCTTATTGTTATAAAAAAATAAAATATAGCTCTTATGTCATTCAATGACCTGTACATCTATATTACCATACTGCTTGCTTAACATTACAAATGTTCAGTTTTTCATTTTGAGATTGGATTGAAAAATATGTTGTAGCATGTGTTATGTGTTTGTGTTTGCAGCATTTTTAGGCTGGGCTACAACAATCATTCCAAGAACCTTCACCTACTATGCGTCTACTGGCTTATTTGCGTTATTCGGATTAAAAATGTTAAAAGAAGGATGGAACATGTCTCCGGATGAGGGACAAGAAGAGTATGAGGAAGTGCAAGCGGAATTAAAAAAAAAAGATGAAGAGGTTATTAAATTCTATGTTCTTTCTTAGTTGTAACGATGGCGGTGGTGTGTACTGTGTTGCAGTGTTGCTACCGTACTGTTCGTATAGTGTCAAATACTTTATTTCCGTTTGCAATTTGTTTTCGCTGAAGGGGTGAACCAGTGAAAATAAAATCCAATGAATATACCCTTTTTATCCTATATTTTACCGGTATGTTCAACTCGACAAAAAAAATCAGTGAAAATAAATTCCATACAAAACACCCTTGAGCTAAAATAAAGTATTTTACTTGAGCTGTCAGAAAAGTGGCACATTCACATTGTGTTTAACTTTGAGATCAACTATCACCCAAAGTTGTATTTACAGATTTATTTGGTTTGTAGATTTTGTATGAACACAGGAAGTTGAAATTTCTTTCTTTTTTTTCTACCCCCCCCCCCCAACTCTTATCAGGGAGTCCCTTAATTCTATGTAACCTAGGCTCATTATTTGACTAATTAAATGAATCCTTCATTGTCTACCTTCTACATATCAAATCTTGCAATCACAGTTTATTCCTTACACCTGACCATGGGGGATTAGTTTACCTCACTCAGATTCTAATCTTTTGCTCACTGTTATGATTTCATTAACACCCTCATATGCTTATCATAATCTCCTTTCTGCATCAATCTACAGTCTTTTGTTTTATTGTCATGTTTTGAACTTGACCAATTTGTAGTTCTGGAGATGGATTATTAGACAGTGAACAGAAAACCTCAACACAAATATAGAAACACATGAGCTCTGCCTACATGCAAAATTTAATATGACAACTAGATGCACTAGATGCACGCATAATTAATAGCAAGGCTGTGCCATCAGCCATGGTTACTAACAAACTTCTTTAGTAACCATGCTTCAGCCTATAACATTCCCTATAACAGTGCAAGGTCAGGAAACGTGCCAATCAATGTGCATACGTGATAATTCATGATTGGCAATGCGTACAACAACTTTCACTGAATCAAAACAATTGTTTCTGTACAAGCAGAAGCTTTAGCATTGCAATGGCCTCAATCACATAGATAAGCAAGACAAAAGAGCGATCAGCAAAAAGAATAGTCTGACATGTAGCCATGAGTGGCGCCCTCACCCGCCAAATCACATCAGACCTCACTAATGACTGACGGAATAGTGTACGTCTCGATAACAAGATCAATACTGTGAATTTGCATAGTTCACACTTTCTTGCAATGAGTTTCAATGAAAATTCATTTTGGTTGTTATGGTAACACCTCGTAGAGAGCGCACGTCACACGACCTTGCCAGACTACAACTAGACTGTGTCTTTCTACGACGTTCAGTCGTAACCAGGGAGACAAAGCATTGTTGGCAAAAACACAAACTGTTTCAACAACAAGATGATATACATTGGGTGGAAATTTGCCAGCACCTTATCACACACTAACTACTCTTTGATGGCTGTCACTGTCTGACGTTCCGGCAATCGATTGGTGGCGACAAAAAATTGTCTGGCTAAGTGAAAAACAACATTGTTCTATCCGGCACGTGTTGGGTTTGGTGCAGCGCGGAGGGCGCAACTCACACGGCCTTGTCAGGCTATACAAGTAGAAGCTTTAACATTGCGGCGGCCTCAATCGCATAACACATTTTTGTTTATCATTACAGAGAGAAAAAAGAACAGTAATCACACAAGATCCAGAGTCAGGCATAATAAGAGGTGGACATTACAATAATAAAAACAAATTTAAATTGTTTTCACCTATTTTTCTAGAAGCTTTCACGCTAACATTTTTAGCCGAGTGGGGAGACAGATCACAAATAACTACAATTATACTAGCTGCTAGAGAGGTGAGTGTGAACTTTCTGTATTTCTGGTTTACGTAGAAAACTTGGGGGAGAGAGAGGGGGGTATTATATAAGTTCCATTGCTCTATTGCTGATCTATTTCGAGAAAACAAGGGTGTGTGATGAATTTCCGTAGATGTAATGCTGCTCTACTATAAAAACTGGGGGATAGGGGGGGTATTCGTTGCTTAGTCTTGTTGAGAAATTGAAAATTTCTACAGCGCATTTTTAAAGATTGAGTTACATCACAATCCCCTAAAAGAAGAACATGCAGTGGTTTTTTAGGTTACTAAGTAACAATCCTGTTTTTCCCCCACTAACCAGTTTCAAAAGAAAAAAATCTCTTGTTTTCCACTGAATTCCTGTTCCAGTCCGTCTTCGAGTTTTTCTGTCACGGATTACTCCCTGATGGTTCTACCCTAATGTTAGTGTTCACATTTAACACAGTCCCTGACCATGACTTTGCTCTCGTCTAGATGCAACTAATAATACAGGATTCGCATTGGACACAATTGCACAACTATTGTAAATTGACTAATGTAGGTGATCTGATACTAGTAGTCAGTATGGAATCCAAAGTAAGATGCTGAACATTCAATGCATCAATGTGCGTGTGTACTTTATTTCTAGATTAGATGCTCCATTTGGTGGTTCCTACATTAAAGCAATAAATGTGATAGAACTCAACCTGCTTAGCAACCAACCAGTTCTGTACATTACCCTGGCCTATTACTGTTTATGTGTCACCTACAAAGCTTACATGATTGCGTGTTTTATCATGATAAGATCATTTATGTGTCTGCATTTTTTACAGAATGTATTTGGTGTCACAATAGGCGGGTGCTTGGGCCATGCATTATGTACTATGTTAGCTGTTGTGGGTGGTAGAATGATAGCACAGAGGATCTCAACAAGAACAGGTATAAGTTTTATTCAACAACATTACATTGTGAAGATGAATGTGTCATCTGTTTGGGACTTGTTTACACTTTAACACCTAGGGGCATTCTCCTAGCATTAGTTGCGTTCACGCACAGCTCCTTAGCACAGACTAAGAGGTCAAATTCCTTAGCCCGTGCTAAGCAAACGTGCGTGAACGCTTAGCACGGGCTAAGGAATGCTAAGTACGGGTTAAATCTGATCCGAATTTAAGATGCGGTCTAGACCTTTAGCACGGGCTAACGAAGTGTGCGCGAACGCTTAGCCCAGGGCTAAGCGCCCTCTGCAGCGACCTTTGGGTGTGAACATTATGCACGTGATCAAATATATCCAACTTTCTCATTCCCAAAATGGCAACCGAGCTCAGTGTACACGCTTCCATACTGATCGAGTCGCTGTAGTAGAGCGTACAGCAGCTCCAATCGTAGACAAAATAAATTTGGTTCGCTGTCAACGACAAGCATTAATACAACTCTGTATTGTGTTACGCCATTGTATACTGTTTCTGTGCATCCAAATAAGTTGGGTCCGTCTTCTCTCGCGTTCCTGTGCACGTCGCTTCAAAATTAGAACGAAACTTGTCAGCAGCAGAAATAGAACCTCGCGCTTGTCATCCATTTTTCGTTCATAAATAGCGGCTTGCCAAAGGTCACCGACTGATGGTGCCCCTTAGCCCGTGCTAACGACTGGCCTTCCCTGTGCGTGGACGCAATTGGGTCTAGCCGAAATGCAAAGATTCTAGATAAGCCTAAATCAGCTTAAATCTTAGCCCGTACTTCGTGTAACGTGAACACAACTATTGGCACCAAATTCTGCAGTATTACTTTTTCAAATATGCTATATTATATAATACAGTGACCTCTCGCTAAGTCGCGCTTCTGTAAGTCACTGTTTCAGCTAAGTCACGGGTAGTTGAATGACTCCCAAAAATTGTATTGTTTTTTGCAAAACAAAAAGTAACGGGTAGGTCTTCTTTTGAGTACAATCCTCGGGGGCGGACATCCGGGCATTTTCTACCGCCTGGCAACCCTTGCGGTGAAAACAAAGACCAAAAACTCGCAGAAAACGGTACTTTGCGATGGTTGATGGGAGTCCCCTGAACAGTGTAACAAGATTAGCCCTACGTGTGTAACATATATGAATTTGGTTGTTCAGGATTACTTCAAAGTTGAGTTTGTGTTGTTTTCTCGAGTTTTCACCGGCTCCACCGGCGTTCCACAGCAGCGCGCACAAAGCCCATAGAAATACATGGTACAGTGGTGCGCGTCTTAGCAACGTAGAACGTCCGTGATGTAGCTCCGCCCCCGAGGATAGCTTTAACTGTGCGATACATTCAGATTTATTTGCTTGTCTTTTCAAATAATGGTAAACTGGAGATACACACGAATTATGAATACACAAATTTTTAAATAATCAAATTCATTATGCACACTCAGTCGATGTTTGGTGGTTGACCTAGAGGTTATTGACATCCTACTGTATTATGAGATGTGAATATTACATAAAGACAGTGATCAAACATTTATAAACAACATAATTTGTCTCCACCATACATCAAGCATTCACATTTTGGTGACAAACCACAGAAATCCAGTATTATACATATAATACTGATAGATTAATTCCAAAATCACTATATTGTCTCACTTTGTAGTAGTACAGATAACTGTAATGGTTTAGTGCCAGAAACATCAAACGTATTTAAAGACGCAATAAGAACGGAAACCTATATTTTCTTAATATTGTTGTTCAGTATTGTGCATTGTGGACTAATTCTGAATAAGACAGTATTTGTTAGATACAAACTCAAAAATACTATAATACGCATGTGCAGTGAATGTTATTTTACGAACCAAAACATCCGGTGTACATTGGAGAATTACATTATTCAATACTCAAATATGTGTAACAAAGACTTCATGATAAATCATCGTCCAATGTATTCATCAACATACATAATAAAAATTACATGTTCGCCTCTGTATTGCATCTTTAACAATATGTACAACTTATGTTGTTTCTTTCTTTTACAGTGACATTACTTGGTGGGGTTGTGTTCCTGATTTTTGCATTCTCAGCCTTTTTCATTGAAGAGCCGTCAGCAAATGTAATGACATAAAAAGAAGACAGCACCATATGGAGGGTTTCATTCCTAATATGGAGGGTACCATTCCTAATATGGATGATACTATAAAGTATTCCTAATATGGAGGGTACTATTCCTAATATGGAGGGTACCGTTCCTAATATGGAGAGTACTATTCCCAGGGTATTTCTTATTTGGACAGTAAATGTGGTGACTGCCAATTATTTCAATGGAATACAAAATTATATGACAACTATTGTTTTAATATTTATATCTTTGAGTTTCTTTTGATTACATATGAAGGTCAAATGTAATTTGTTCATTTCATAGTGTTGAAATACAGAGAGGTGCTCACTTGGATAACTCAAAAAAATGATGTGAATAGGCTAAAAAGCATGTCTGTTGTGCGTTCTTTGATCAAAATGAATTGTTGTTTTATTACTATGTCTGTGTCGTCATAGTTGAAGGTCAGGGTATATGAGGGGAAAATGTATGTCTTTTTTGTTGCTGTGGTCGTCGTTGACTTTTTTTGTGGTTACAATATCTCAAAATAACAAGTTTTTACTCAATTTCTTTCAAACATGAGTATTGTATTAACAAGTTTGTGATCTTGGCCAAGTTTGGCCATGTTCTATGTATATTTTTCAAGATATGAATTAAGTTCAGTTAAAATTGTCTTTTTCTTGTGGTTACAATAACTCAACAATTTTGATCAACTTTGTTAATCTTTTCAATCACTATGAAATGTCAACATTTTTGGTTACATAAGTGGCAATACTACTTTTTAGCTTGTCTTCTTTTCAGTTCACTAACTTCCGATAAGGCACAGTTTTTGTTCCAAACAGTATCTGTTTACATGTTTCTTTGTTCTGAACAATGCCAGTTTACTAGGAAAGTACTAATGAAATTCCAAACAGTATCTGTTTACATGTTTCTTTGTTCTGAACAATGCCAGTTTACTAGGAAAGTACTAATGAAATTCCAAACAGTATCTGTTTACATGTTTCTTTGTTCTCAGCAATGCCAGTTTACTAGGAAAGTACTAATGAAATTCCAAACAGTATCTGTTTACATGTTTCTTTGTTCTGAATAATACAATGTTTTCATTTTGAGAATAAATCAATGTACCCCGATATTTTTCAAATCTGGCTAGTACGGTAATTATTTTGTCTATTACTGCACTATTATTGGGGAACTTTTTTTTATAATTCATGTTACATTATTCTCTAAGGAACACTGATATTAATACAGTACATGTAATATTGCTTGAGAAGCATGTTGGCTTAGATATATTGCTGTACTGTTATATTTTAAAACTTTTATACAATTTGTGTTGTATCATTCTACGTTGAGATTAATACAATGCATTTAGTATTACTGTAAAATCTGTATTAGAAATGGTACAAAGCAACAGAGGGGATGCGGCTTCTATTAGAGCATCTACACATACGAGAAACAATGAATTTTTGCTTCTCAAATGTTTAAAAAGAATGGGTGCGACTTCTATTAGGGATTCGGCTTCTAATACAGATTTTACGGTAGTTGAGGATTATTATTACCGTTATGTGATTTTACTGAATTTTTTGTAATTGTCCATTTATGATCAGAATTGATCACACCTGAATTTTGTCACAAGTTTTGTCACATAAAATATTTAGATATATTATATTGCATTATTTCAGAACTTTTATACTTTCTTTAGCTATGCAAAGAAAAGATTGTGCATAATTAGTTTGTATCCCTTTGTTATTTAATTATAAATTCTCAATTGGCAAGGTTGTAATAGTTAGGCTACTTTAAAGGAAGCCTATAAATGGGTGGTCCAATAGGTAATTCATGTCTCCTACTGGATTGAATCTGATGATAACCATTATAGTCTTTTGGTGTGTCCATTAATTTTTTAGTCCCTGTGCATACGCATTTAAAAAATGGGAACTTATGGATTGATCTCAGAGTGTGTATGTGTATATGAATTCAGACCTATATCTTAGATATGCCTGGCTGAATGGCGGCCATTTTTGTGCTGAAAAATCATCAAAATCAAACATTTCTGGCATTCTGTAACCAGATCTCAACTGTTTACAGATGGGTTTTGTTTAAACTTGGTACATACATTGAACATTATGAGTCCTTGATGCACGTCATTTTGTTTTTCAGATCAGATTCTAAATGGCCAACAGGCGGCCATTTTGTTTTAATGAATGCGGTTTTAGTGCAATATCTCTGACATGCTTTGACTGATTATAATCAAATTTTATAAATTCATTATACATCATGTCATAGATATACAGATGTATTGGTTTGAAGATCTGATTTAAGGTAGCGGGACTATTATTTGCATACTTGTTTTCATCTTCTAATTGTGACTAAATGACTACAAATAGACCCGGGAAAGTATATATTTTTAGAATCGCCAGACTTCAAGCTTTTCACAAGTGTATTTTGCATGCCCGTATCTGCAATCTACGACGCGTTACTCAATCAAAGGTGAAAAATTACTTTTTCTGTAAAAAAAATAATTACGCATTTATGCTGGCGATAAGAAGTATTTTTTTCACTTTTTCTAGTTGTTCAATAGTCTGGTAAATTGAATGTGTCTGGTTAGTTTTATTCAAGCAACGCGTTTTAAAAAATAGTGTCCTGAATTTCAATTACTGTTTTAGTCGCATTGCCCCCAACTCAAACCACAACTCGTTGGTAAATAATCGATGAAATAGTTTGTCTGGACACATTCAAGTTCCTCTCATTGTCACCTTAAAGCTGTGAAAATTTGGTGTTAATCCGACGACAATAAGTATACGTTATTTTTTGTTAAAGACCTTGTATTTTGAAAAACATAAACTCCTAGAAAATGTCCATGAAGTCACAGCAAAGATTTTCAAGCTTGTTTATCGGCACAATCAATTTGTTTTCCCATCAAAGTCTGTTTTACCATGTGTAGGGACATCCAAATGTGTAAGGCTATTGGAAACCAAAAAATAAAGGAATGGGATAGCTATAATTGGATAAATTCGGCATATGAAAACACCAAAATCAATGATTTTTTTTCAGTGGCTGTGTGACCTTGTGTCTGACACATTCATATGCAAATGACTAATCTGTGAAACAAACAGGGGCGGAGACAAACCACTCAAATGTTTGGAAACACTCATTGTGTGTCAGATAGCTACTGATAACACATCCTACCATTGCTTTGTCTTGAGTTTATCTTTGAAACTTATAGGCACACAGATTAAACCTGTGTTGTTGATTTTGGAAAACACTACTGAGGCTGCCTTGCTTCCCTTCAGAAAATCTATATTTTAACCAACTTACATGACATTCTATGTTATATTGACTTTATCATATGAAAGTTTATGGTGCATTTCATCAATTAATAAATAAATGTGAAAATCGTAATTTTCAACACAAATAATAGTCTCGCTACCTTAAAATGGCCAAATGGTGACCATTTTGTTTTAATTAATGCTGTTCCAGAGCAATATCTCTCTATTTTATGGGTGGATTTTGTTTAAACTTGGTACATACACAAGACATTATGGGTCCCTGATACACATCACATCATTTTTGTTTTTCAGATTGGATTCAAAATGGCTGTATGGTGGCCATTTTGTTTTGATGAATTCAGTTCTGGCATGCTTTGACTGTTTATGTTCAAGTTTTATATATTAATTACATAACATGTCATAGATATACAGATGTATTAGTTTGACTATCCAATTCAAAACGGACAACTGGTGGCCATTTTTTTTTAATTAATGCTGTTCCAGAACAATATCTCTCAATATGGACACATTTGACGATCAGATTCCATGCATGGCTTGTTTATATCATTCAATTATGAAAAGAAGTTGCTTTCTTTTACTACATATTACTGTTTTCTGAATTAATTCGATGTATGTATATCTCCATAACGACATATATTAGCAGAAGAAAAAGTACATGCCTTCACTTGATTCACAATGTGTTCAATCAACTATTTATTTTTAATTATTTATTATACATTGTATCTTTATTTTACAATGCTACATATAGTTTTAAGTTTTCACATGCCAACTAAATGTCTAAATGGTATGGATAGAAATGGTCTTAGTTGTCTGGAGTTATACACCACCACTACATCCTATTTTGTTTAGATTACCAGTAAAATGCCACATGAATGTATTTGCATAATAATGCCACACATATCAGCTATTTTGTTTTCGCATTAGGTGGGGGGGGGGCTATTTTCAGCACTGGTATTAGTGATTGATATTGTCACATGTTGTCAATTACAGTTAATTGACCAGAATTATTTCCCATTGCTTGTACAATAGTTGTCACATTATGTACACCTATTCCTCAACTTTGATTGTATCAGATTATATTACAGAGAAAAATGGCTAAAGTGTAACAATGTGTCAAATTTGTTAACAGTAAATATTGGCGAATTGCCATTTGGTCAACACTAATGTGTGGATTAATTTGATTGCAATTAAATGGGTAATTTGAGGATGATTTGATATGTATGATGTAGATAGGGACACATTGTATACTACTTGAATATTCCATGGTTATATTACTTGACTGCCAAGTGGATACGGAGGGTTTCTTTTGTTCTTCACTCGCCTCAGTGTAAAACTAATATCAAGAAATAATATTTGAAATAAAATATGCCAACATATATATTACATTGTGTTGTCTTTTATTTTTATCAGTTTATTGAATCTTCATATATATACTTGTATATATATTGTATATATGTAGCGTATTGTGGTAAAATGACGTAATAGCGAAATCTTGATTTAGCGAATCTCTCTTTTCATTGTTGATTTCCTGTTTTCACAATACTTGTCTGTCACTTGCCAAAACAAATGCGCAGTTATCACCTCCATAAAAACAAAGAAATACTGTCAAGTGTAATTAGGAAGTGCCCCAGATTTTTATATTCCGGATTACTGTATACAAATCCTCAAGCCTTGGCCATTTTGAATTTATAATAAAGTCATTAGCGACATCTTGAATTAGCGAATCAGTTCTCTCGCTAAATTCGCTAAAAAGACATGCTCACGAAAAAGAAATGTTTTACAGTACTTCTTTTAAAATTTATTTTTCGCTGAAAGAATGATCAGTGAAAATAAATTCCATACCAAAAAGTTTTTTCAACGAAAATTAATTCCAGCTATATACCCGGTAATACATGTAATATGTAAGAGTGACTCCCTAGTTATATGAATAACACTTTTAAATAGCTACATTTTGTTTAGGCTCACTGCATGAATTAATGGAACCGATGTATCTTACCGGTATATAAAATCATTTATTTAGCAGTAATGCCTGGAATGTGCTTGTGTATAGCGCTTGGTAGACTGGCCCACCTATGGCAACTTTATGATTCTTTTTCTTAAATCTTGGTCCAATGTGAAATTACCATGAGTGATCTATTCTGAGGCTTTTGCATCAACGTGAATGATTCTACAACATGTTTTTTTAAGGAATTATTTGAAATAATAAAATTGCCACAAATGGGGCAGTCTACCCAGTACTGTACACATTCTCGACATCACTGGTATATAGTGCTAGGGTATACACGTATAACGCTAAATATATATTACGCTGTCTAAATATAGTGGTCCAGCTGTTAGCCTCTTTTTGATGCCTTATGGTAGTGTCATACTAGTACTTGTGTGTAGATGTGGGTCATGGAAAGTGAAATGAACCATTTCTCTGACCCATATTTATCTACATGCCATCAAAACGATTTTATGACAATTATTATGACATGCTTAGTTGTGAAATCGTTTATCTTTACAATATTTTAAATCTTTAAGGGGGCAACATTTTATTGATATGACAGACAGCCATGGATCAAAATGATTTTAATGCTTTGAACATAAATACTGGTAACAATCGTTACACACATTTGTGCCACAGATCAAAATATCAATACACATGTACTTACCTTGAACAAAAGGACCAACGGGGACTATGTCATTTCCCATATGGTGTATATGGTAACGCTATAGACCTTTATTGTTTAAATGAGGTATGTAAATGTGTCGAAATGGACATAGTGCGAGTGGTTAGTGCTAGTAGCACTAATCCGAAACACTACTAGATCTAGTGCAAAAATGGCACTAGATCTAGTGCTAAAACGGCACTAGATCTAGAGCTAAAATGTACATAGTGCGAGTGGCATTGATATCGCGTTGTCAACGACGTCAAGACATCCCGTAATTCTCTGAAAATAAATTAATATTTACGTAAAATTGTTGTATCTTTCATTCATTGGAAATGTGCTACAGTGGGAAAATTGAGAATGTCATTGTCCACGTTTGTCGTAATAGACCGTTGGAACAACGCGATCGGCCGGGAAACTAGCTGAAACAGTGAAACTGCAGGTCGAACTTCGTAATTTTTACAAATTGTGAATAGATATACTGTATGTATGAAATGGTATTGTGAGGAAGTTTGTGTTTTCAACTTTGGCGAATGGAAACTTTATGTAAATGGTGGAATTCAGCGTTGATTTTTTTTTAAATCGCTGATGTGCCGTTTTATTTCTGGTCGGCGCCACACTTAATGGAAATAGATCTTCGAA
Source organism: Saccoglossus kowalevskii (assembly GCF_978046115.1). Classification (NCBI taxonomy): domain Eukaryota; kingdom Metazoa; phylum Hemichordata; class Enteropneusta; family Harrimaniidae; genus Saccoglossus; species Saccoglossus kowalevskii. The sequence continues at coordinate 20,507,435 of NC_140644.1, read as the reverse complement.
AATGAAATTATGATGCCATGTGAACTAAATAAAAAATTGGTATACTCCTAGTCTAAGTCCCGGGTCCCTGTAAAGCTTGGTGAATTTTGTGTGTACTGCGACCTGTAAATGGGCATATACATTTTCACGCAATCCTGTTGTTACATTGTATCATGGAGGAACTAACGGAATATGGTGTAACCTCGCCGATTTTTTAACGTGACCATATTATATATGTCTAGACACTTTCTCTGCAATAATATTTTTTAGGAGCCCTTAGGATTTTTTGTTGTAGACTCTCGAAATCTTGTTCTTGTTACAGTTGCTAATAATTAAAACATGTGAAGTAAAAAGTTCGTCTGTTTGAATTTCCGGTTGTGAAATACGTATTTTAACCCTCACAGCTAAACAAACCCAGTGTATGGTCGCGTTAAACAAATGGGACCAAGAAATCGATTTTTCGGCAGTTTTTAAATTTATTTTTTAAAACATTTTGTCGTAATTTATCGGACATTTCAATCGTTCCTGACGCCTAAATCTGTCTATTTAAGTTTTTATTCAAGAGCGTGTTTATTGTGACTAGCGTAGGCTCCGTTTGGACCAATCTGATTAAAATAAGATCCTGGTTGGCTTAATTTTTTTTTAATTTTTTTTTATATAAATACTATAATTATTATTTATTTTATTTATTTACTATTATTATTATTATTTATTTTAATTATTTTTGACGTTACAATTATTTTGCTGCAAGAATGGTTTTGTTCGTGAAAGCCACCAGCCACCAGGTGGCTTTCACGAACAAAACCATTCTTGCAGCAAAATAATTGACACCAGGTGGCTTTCACGAACAAAACCATTCTTGCAGCAAAATAATTGTAACGTTAAAAAATAATTAAAATAAATAAGAATTATAGTAAATAATTAAAATAAATAATAATAATTATATAAAAAAAAAAATTAAAAAAATTAAGCCAACCAGGATCTTATTTTAATCAGATTGCGTTTGGACAAAGAGCTGTTATCACTGTAAACAGTGTTAAATTATTCTTCTTATGCTAAGTTCATCTTTGAAAACAACTATTTTTTTATTTAAAAAAAATCATGCCATTTTCCCATCAAAATCCAAGCCAAAGGAGCGTACTACAACATCGGCAAATCTCTTCCGCGTTGCGTTCAATAACATTAACATATTTAAATGAGCTATGGTGATTTGAACGCGTTGGCATCATCCAGCATTTTGATTGGTTAATTAGCGGTTTGACCTATTAGCTCAACTCACGCAAGAGAAACGTGGCGGGTACCCTACCGCATCGAGCGTTTATATGCGATCGGAACCATTTGCTTACGATGAAACTAAGTTGAATTTTATTTGAATCAACGAATTTATTTTTTGTGCGTTATTTTAATCACAACTGAGTAATATTCAACGTTTGTGAAACGTAGCATGTCCGGATCAAGCATCTGTGATCGCTTGCTGCTACGCAATGCAGTTGTGTTCGTTTTTATTAGAAACGTCGTTTAAAAATATACTTTTGTTACCAATAAAATAAAAACAAATGTATTTGAAAAATGACACTGGACGACACTGTAATGACATTCCAGGTGGCCTACTTTTTAATTCAGCAAGAATTATTAATTATTGTTAATTCTGCAATAGTTTTTTTCGACTTGGGTGGCCCAACTGACGGCGTAGAAAGTCTGTGTAGTTGGGTACAATGAAAATCCCCCCCCCAAATATTTGATAATTATTTTTTGAAATTTTGAACCCCAAATAAGCGGATGGCCGAATTTACGGCAGAATCCGGTATTATATAAAGAATATAACAGAACCTCACACCCTCCCCGTGGCTTTCGTTGTATGGAAGTTATTTTCACGAGTGATGCGGTGTATCCTGCGGCCGTACTTTCACGAGCAAAGCGTATGCGTTTTTGATACGTTTGAAGTATGCGTATTTGGTACGTTTGAAGTATGCGTATTTGGTACGTTTGAAGTATGCGTATTTGGTACGTTTGAAGTATGCGTATTTGGTACGTTTGAAGTATGCATATTTGGTACGTTGAAGTATGCGTATTTGGTACGTTTGAAGTATGCGTATTTGGTACGTTTGAAGTATGCGTATTTGGTACGTTTGAAGTATGCGTATTTGGTACGTTTGAAGTATGCGTATTTGGTACGTTTGAAGTATGCGTATTTGGTAAATTTGAAGTATGCATATTTGGTACGTTTGAAGTATGCGTATTTGGTACGTTTGAAGTATGCGTATTTGGTACGTTTGAAGTATGCATATTTGGTACGTTTGAAGTATGCGTATTTGGTACGTTTGAAGTATGCGTATTTGGTAAATTTGAAGTATGCATATTTGGTACGTTTGAAGTATGCCTATTTGGTAAATTTGAAGTATGCATATTTGGTAAATTTGAAGTATGCATATTTGGTACGTTTGAAGTATGCATATTTGGTACGTTTGAAGTATGCGTATTTGGTACGTTTGAAGTATGCGTATTTGGTACGTTTGAAGTATGCGTATTTGGTAAATTTGAAGTATGCATATTTGGTACGTTTGAAGTATGCGTATTTGGTAAATTTGAAGTATGCATATTTGGTAAATTTGAAGTATGCATATTTGGTACGTTTGAAGTATGCGTATTTGGTACGTTTGAAGTATGCATATTTGGTACGTTTGAAGTATGCGTATTTGGTACGTTTGAAGTATGCGTATTTGGTACGTTTGAAGTATGCGTATTTGGTACGTTTGAAGTATGCGTATTTGGTACGTTTGAAGTATGCGTATTTGGTACGTTTGAAGTATGCATATTTGGTACGTTTGAAGTATGCGTATTTGGTACGTTTGAAGTATGCGTATATGGTACGTTTGAAGTATGCATATTTGGTACGTTTGAAGTATGCGTATTTGGTACGTTTGAAGTATGCGTATTTGGTACGTTTGAAGTATGCGTATTTGGTATGTTTGAACAAAGACATTAGATTGTCTTTGGTTTGAAGTATTAAGTATGCGTATTTGGTTCGCTAAAGCGGAGGACTCGTCACCTGCGCATGCGTCAGATGACCATAGCGTGTCATTGCATTGACGCTGCAGGTCGTCGTCTTCTACACCATTTGTGCTGGGACAGCGCTTCCGGTGACGACACAGCGGTGTCATTGTTTACAAACAAGCGTCTACTCATGAACCTTTGCGTTTTAACCGTGTGTTGTTTTCGTCGCTTGGGACTCAATTCCGCGCGCGTGCGCAGGTGACGACCTTCCCGCTTAAAGTATGCGTATCTGGTACCTTGGAATTATCCATAATTATCATCGGACAAATACAAAATTTGGACACTGGTTTTTATGGTGGGATTATTTTTTCAAACTAGTATCTCAATTTTATGCTTGCTAACACGGGATGAGTCATATTATTTACTGTATATACGAATCATATACATGTATACTGAAAACACTGACGCATAATTCAGTCAGTTTGCAATATGCTACCAGTTCTCCATTATACTAGTATACCATACGAATGTTTTGTCCATAATGCATTGCATATATGCGCAGTAATATGCTCAGGAGTACAAAACTTGAATTCACCTCAAACTGCCTTAAATTTAGACTATTTAATTTGTAATTTGATGGGAAGGTGTAAACATGGTACATATGCAGTGTACTAGTATATCAGATAGACAAATGATTTGTCTTGTCGAGTTTGGAAAGCGTGTGCATTCTCTGATGACATATTAGCCTATAAATATTATACAATATAAAATGCTGTAAAGTTCAAGAATTGTTCCGAACGTTGTCAAAAAGACGGCATCCCTCCCGCGAAGGGGAAATTAACTAATGTTCTCTGTCTAATAACTTGAATGAAAACATCGCGCACCAAATCTAGTGATTAAATAAAACACTTTTCAGAAAATTCAATTTTCTAATGTGCAAACATTGGGTCCTATGGCCGATATATACAATATGGGGCTAAAATGAACTGTTCTGGGCGTCGTGAAAAAGACGTCGCCCCTCCGTGAAGTGCAAAGAAATGTGCAACTTTTCAAGACATTGACATATCAAACCTAATCTTTCATCAAGATACTTTCCACCAATTCCAATTTCCAAGGCACTTCCCAGATGAACGATGAATCAGAATAATTACAACTACTTAAAGAATTACACATAATTTTTTCCCGCAGTCCAGCCTCGTTGATCAGTACAGATAGATGTATCTCCCTGATCAGTACAATGATGGAGCTAAAAAAAAAAAAACATGGTACAATGAACTCTTATAGCTAGCGCCCTCTATACTGATTATTTACCTCCCACACTACATTGCAACTTCCTTTCCGCCATTACTGAATAACAAGGTAGGATGGAAAGTGTTGAATGTTGCTTGAATCTGTCACCATCGCCAGAATTCCTGAAAATAAAATACTTTCATGTGGATAGAAATGACGCCTAGCTTTTTAGCCTTCATAATATTCTGTTTTTGTTGTTTCACAAAAGATGCATTTAAGTAATTTTATCGGGTGTACAAACGGTGTCGCTGTTCAAGTTCCTGCATATTCGGCTACAAGCATGAAACTGGGATTACTTCATTGATGTTCATCCAAATCCTGTTTGAAAAAAAAGCCATGAAATAACCTTGTTGTTCATCCAAAACATGGGTTGATCGATTGACCGTTTGGAAACGATAAAACGCACTTGCGTTCGCTGATGAGGCCAGTCTTCTGATCGCAAATGTAGTACGGTACTCCCGATAATAAGGCCAAATAAAAAATAAAGACGCGTGGTTCCAAAAGCCCTATCCCACCTCAAATTGACTGCTTACCGTAAAAATATATGGGGGGTGCCTAAGGCTATAAAGGAAACCACCGACAATCAGGTGTTCATCTCAGATTAATCTCAATAGAAAATGCTTCACATTAATATATCAAAGCATGACACTTTCTCGTGATAGCTATTTTGTATTCAATGCATTAGACTGAGCCACAGTCGGATAACAAAGGTGTTATTAGTTATCTGTATATGCTGTGAGAGAAAAAAAATGCTTGGGAATACATGAATTGGTGTGGTTGTGCTGTAATGTTATAGTTTGCAACTCGCTTTGCATGTTGACATGCAGGTAACATTACGTCTAAAACTGCATAGTTCTATTGTAGTGCTCCTTGTAACATTTTATTTATTTTTTCATGGAAAATTATACAAGATGTCTTGGTGTTGTCAAGGATGGTTGCTTTGTGTATTTTTATAGGTACAACATTTTACCATCACTGTATTTCTTTCATATAAACACGGCCCTTGATGTACATCTAGTTTATAATTGATGCGTGTAAATGATGTAATTGTCATTCATATTGATACTGTCACTTTTTGCACTTGTTTATTTGGTTCATGATAGAAATCGTTAGTAAACATGTATATCTGTTGTCAGGTTTTATTTATGCTTATTCATTTTTCAGATGGCCAAGAAGGGTGATAAGAAGAAGGGCCGTTCCACTATGGACGATGTAGTCACTCGTGAATATACAATACATTTGCATAAGCGAATCCATGGAATGTAAGTATTATGATACAGTACTGTAAACAGATTTAATTTTGTGAGAGTCAAACTGTGCAAATTTCATGAAATGCAAAAATTGTGTAAATTTCTAGCATTGACAATTCAACTGTTAACAGTAAACTAACCGTAGTCTAAAAAATGCACACTCTGGTAAAATGCATGTTATTAGTGTTTTGCTGTCTGTACATAAGTGTGTGCTAGATGCAGGATGATATTGATATATTGGTAATCTAGGAAAATGAATGATTTATAACTGAATTCAGCCTTAGTAAAAGTAGAACGTTTTTCATTTCTTGGTGTAGGAAAGAAAATGTAATTGGAACTAAATTTAACTACTGATAAGTCGAAAAAGTTTTCTGTTAACTCAAATTTAGCAACTGTTGGCTTTTAAATAAAGCACTCACTATGATGACGAAGTGTCCGAACTGATGCAACAGCAAATGTGGCTCAATGTTTACCAAGTCTGAGTGATGTGTAACTAGTATGTGATTTGTATTAGTTCAGTAGATGTTCTGTGGTATTAAATTTGAGAAAAGTAATGAGAAATACCAGCAAATCAATGCATTTGAATACTTTTAACCATTGGGGTAATCACCTCCATGCTTTTATGCACAGTATGGTGCTTCAAAGGTGAATGCTGTCATTTTTACAATGGTTAGGAGAACTGTATACATACTCAATGTTATTATCTTTGTTTTTGGCAGTGGTTTTAAAAGGAGAGCACCTCGTGCTGTGAAAGAAGTTAGAAAATTTGCTGAAAAGATGATGGGCACTCCAGATGTGCGAATTGATACAAGATTGAACAAACATGTCTGGTCCCAAGGAGTAAGGTGAGTTATAAAGTACTGTAAAAATTATTTGGTAATTTTGACCACTATTGACTAATTAGTTTTAGAATACAAAATGGCTGAATAGAGTAAAAAATCGTGATTGCAATAACATTTGATGCCATACTTTCTTTGTCATTTGTTAGTTCCTGTTTGGACCTCTTTATGTCCGTGCGTGATTCCAGATCGGATTCAAAATGGCTGACTGGTGGCCATATTGTTTTAATGAATGCAATTCTAGAGCAATATTTCTGAGATGCTTTGACGGATGTTCAAATTTTATAGATTCATATATGTATTGGTTTGACAATCCGATTAAAAATGGCCGATCAGTAGCCATTTTGTTTTAATTAATGCTGTTCCAGCAATATCTCTCAATATGGACAAGTACTTGTACTATATATATATTACTATAAACAAAACTTATATAACTTAGATTTGATAACTAATGGGGGAACTGTGCCATGCATTACTTGTTTTCATAAGAAAAACAATCGCCCAACTTCAATAATAATGAAATTTGGAGTACCCCCATGGCATTCTAATTTATGGCATTCTTCAACTATCTGGTAAAAGGACACCTAATTAAGATTGAGCAAGATTCTAGAAATTATTTATAAACTTTGCTGTTTTCAATCCATTGTGAAATTCACCTATATTATTTTACTTTGCCTTTATGATATAAGCAGTCGTCCAGGAATGGTTGTGTTTATATATATATATATATATATATATATATATATATATATAACCGTTTTTTTTTTCAATCATTGAGCATATGGCATTTGTAATAATCATGAACAGCTGTTTTTTTAGTGAAACTTCTGTTAATAACACTATTTTCATTCTCATAGGAATGTACCATACAGGATTCGTGTACGATTGGCACGGAAACGTAATGAAGATGAAGATTCTGCCAATAAATTTTATACATTGGTTACATACGTGCCTGTTGCAAATTTCAAAGGTTAGTAAATGACAGACACAAAGCAGTGTTCTCTGTCAAAATTTTCAAGCATTGTACTTAATTTGCATACAAAATCATTGATTATTTTAACTTGCTATTTATTTTTCTGCCTTCCAAAAATCATCTTGATGCTTGAAAGTGCCTGGAGAGAACACTTTCAATATGTCACTTTCATGGTCTTTACTGTCATTGCCATATTGTTCTGAACACGCAAATGTCAACATTGCCAGCTATGTTGCTGACTGGTTTGCTAATCGTGCCTCTAGATCAATTTGTGATTAGAACTTGATGGTTCAAACAACTTTTACGAGGGTGTGTGTACCGTTCATCCAAATATGCTCATTCACAAGCAAATATGACACGCACCAGACACACAATCTTACTGTACATACATTTTGTTTGGATAACTATTATTTATTATTATAGAAATTTATATAATTGAATGAAATAAATTGAAAGGCAATCGCATCACAATCTTCTGTTTATATTCATTATGTCCAAGTCCTCGACTATTAGTTTGACGTCCCATGTTGTAGTTCGTTTGACCCAAGATGTTCTAATTGCACAACGATCTCCAGTCAGCAATTTGGCCGACAATGTTGCCGTTTTGGTGTTCTGAACAATATGGCAGTAAAAGTCACACATCCCAGTGCTGTCATTGATATTACAGCATCATAATTATACACAACTGAGGCACATTTCAATATGTCCTTTTGTTCCTAAAATGTCAATAATAAATTAAAGTATTTGATTTTATACTAATGAAAGGATGTTTGAGCTTTTGTATTAGAAATACTGTATTTTCTCTGTTAGTAGTGTATACTTTTCTCTGAATGACTATTGAATTTATGGTCAAAATAACTCACATTTTAATGGTTTATTTGAGACTATATATGGTTTTAATAGCATACTTGCATTGACCAAAATGCCAGTATGGCTCTCGAGTTGTCTTTGTTTACACTACCGTAAAATCTGTATTAGAAGCCGCATTCCTAATAGAAGTCGCACCCATTCTTTTTGAATAATTGAGAATCAAAAATTCACCATTTCTCATATGTGTAGATGCTCTAATAGAAGCCGCATCCCCTCTGTTGCATTGTACCATTTTAACAGAAGCCGCGGTTTCTAATACAGATTTTACAGTACTTGGTGTGAAAAAAAAATTTGTAGAATTTTCGGTTAAATATACTAAAGTTGGTATGAAAATAAAGCACTCACTATGATGACTAAGTGTCCGAGCTGATGCAACAGCAAATGTGGCTCTATGTTTACCAAGTCTGAGTGATGACTAACTGTTTTATAATTAAGGTTGTTTATCAGTATAATTTTCACTTTTTCTGCAGTTAATTGCGCAAGTAATTCAACATTTTATATTTAATTATAATCCAAGCAAAGTTCAGTATTGTAATAAAAATGAACTATTTTGTTAATATTGATCAAACGCTCAAATCTTTTTTTATGCATACATGTAAAAGAAATGTTGGGCAAAAAACTAATTTTGGAGTTAACTAGCAACATTTTATAAAACTGATCAACAATAAATATTGTATCATATATTTGGCAACCCATGAAATAATGAACCGCATACAGAATGTTTTCTCAGCTACCAATATAGAAAAACAAATTTGACCAAGTTTTGAACAGTTTGTGTAGTTTATGGGCATCAAAATTGGGGAAAACTAAATTGTTTTCGTAAAATAACTGGTTTCAAATTAAATCTGTACAAACTCAATTTTTATTATATCAAACTTATCCAAGGAAATATTGCCATCTATTGTTTTGTATAAATTTACTGAAAAAAAAAAAATTCTTTTTCTTTCAGGGTTACATACACAGAATGTTGACAGTGAAGACTAAATGGTGGCAGTATTGTTAATTCATGTGAAATAAAACACTGAATAAACAGTGATTAGTCTGAATTTTGTCAGTTTATGCAGATGCATAGACCATCTATGTGTGGATGCAGTCAGCCGGTGTGTGCAACCTAGGGTGTAGAAAGAAGAGGAAAACCACACTTTTAAAATTTCTGTTTACAGAAAATCAAAGTCAATAACAATTCTATATTGGTGATATAATAAAATAATACTCTTCTGATAAAAATGAAAAAAAAAAACACCAAAATATGACAAGAGAAAGCACATTTTTGCTTGTTTTTTTGTTTTGTTTTTTTGCGAGATCATTTTAAAGTGTAACTGAATTGGGACAATTGACTTTTTTTGTGTGCAAAATTTATTTATAAAAACATTATGAAAAAAAATCAAGTGAAAAATGTACATAAATTAAGTAAACTATCAATAATAATGTTCTGGATAAGGACACGCCCACGTTCAGTTTCTTGGTCGACTCAGAGCGAGGCTCCAACTAGAGTACCTAATTAGCATACAAGGGTACTTTGTGACGTCACGGGGGGAACTTGTCATCGTCTCACAATGGCCGCTATACGTATGCAGTGCTTGGAAAGCGACACGGAATCTATGTTATCGTCTGACGAGAGTTATGAAATCGAAGAGTATGATGACAATGAGAGATGTCACGATTTTGTTTTAGAGTGCCAGGGACAAATTGGCCCATACAGGTTTGAACCTGCAAGAAAAGTACGCGATGTGGGTGATCGTGTACCTTCCCAAAATGACCGTGACACAGAGTTTGAACATCGTGACCGGCATGGTTTCCAGTTTCTGTCTTTTGTTCATCCAAATTCTAAACACATATCAGTGTGCAATTTTCAGTTTCTTGATCTTCTGAAGAAATCATGTAAAGACACAAAGTACGTGAACGGTGAATGCGTCCAGTGCTTACATTTTCCAATCGCCATTTTGTGTTTTGTTGTTGTTGTTGTTCCACGATCGATCTAGTTATTTCGACTCTGGCATAATAACATGAATACATTCTAAACTTTTCAAGCAAATTAATATTCATATTCTACATGGAAAATATTATTCTTCTGGTTATTTACACAGTTATTCCCGAAACCCAAATAATTCATAACGAATCCAGATGGTGGATCAACAAATGATTCGGGCGTAAAATGGACACTGCAAATAACGGTATATGGAGAAGGTCCATCCCAATGTTTCCTGGTGCTCTTGACGGCTTTGGTCCACTGATGTCATAAATTCGAATCTTTTGGGAACCCATAAAGACTTACGCGATCGCCGTGTGTGTTACTACACCCGCCAACAACACAGCGTTTCTCCATGAAAACGATCGTGGTAACTCGTTGTATATGATGGTAACTCGAATTCTCGATCTTGGTAACTCGTTGTATATGTTTACGAAACGCGTGCGTATGGAAAATGATAAACAATCCTGTCTGCTAGCTAGCTCATGCTTTATGCTCCCGTTGGTGGCGCCATTTCGGTTACACTCGTAATGCCGAAAAAACTCGAAGGTGATGGGAGATGGGGGCGTGGCGCGATTTCGGAATATCATTGACTGTTTACCCAATTTATATACCCTTTTCACTTGATTTTTTTTCATAATGTTGTTTATAAATAAATTTTGCACACAAAAAAAGTCAATTGTCCCAATTCAGTTACACTTTAAGTAATCCTGAAACACAGGAGGTGAATGACCTTGGCCGACTAATGAGCAGCACCACTTTGATGTTCAATACCTAGCACAGCCATTAAAAAGTTTCCTTTTGCCTTTTTAACTACACCCTGGGATGTTGCACACACACCGAATGACAGTAAGCCAGTGTTGATATTGACTCTTATTTTAACCAAGGACGTGCACGTACATTTATACACTTCCCTATGTTTGCTGTATCTGAGATGATTCAACAAGAGACTCATCAAGCCTAAAATCGTCTAGTCTCTGTTTGACAAGTTTTGTCTGTCCATACATAACACAACATGGATATTGTGTAACAAACGTGGACATGCATTTGTTTCACGAGTGTATTTGTTAATTGAGCAGTTTGCGGGTAAATCTGTAAAGCTATTACTGTAAAATGACTACCGGGTAATTTTCACTGGATTTAAATTTCACTGATTTAACATTTCAGACATATTCGGTGGGTTTTAAATTCACTGTTGTATCATTTAGATAATGTGTTCTATGCTCAATTTCACATATTCACTGGGTTTTAATTTAGAGCATTTTCCAGTCAGCAAAATTAAAACCCAGTGAATAATTGACCCTTTTACAGTATACTGCGACAAGTCTACACTAGTCTCAATTATTTGGACAAATGGGTTATATCGGCCAATAAGACATCCCCTTGCATGATGAATTTTATTTTCACTGAATATCAACGCCTTATACAATGTATTGATTATGCAAAAGAGCGTGGGTACCCTTTGTGAAAATGATCGGTTCTCTTTGCTCCTAGTACTTTAAATTGGCACAAAGACACTAACCTGGTGAGGATGGGTAAGTATCAATTTGATGATAGAAATTACTGCATTAATCATTGCTTAACCCTGATTACACGTGTCTCATTTTTGAGAATATTGTCAGTTTGTAATCAAAAATGGACACATCCTTAAAATGAGCGCAAAAATGCGTTTAATATGTATAACACTTATTACATTGTGGTGATATATATTAAAATACAGAAAATTTGTTAATGTCAAAAATAGGATAGGCCAGTTAATGATGTACTGCAAATGTTATATCTGGCTTGACAAGGTGGATTGGTTTGAGTAGTTGATTAAGCAAAATATATAATAGTAATTGCAATGATTTGTTCACTGCTAGATCCAGTGTCAAAACATTACGTGGGATTTTACGAACACGAACTACTTATTTGGTATTCCCATGCTCAATATATTTGATGGTCATATATGATGAATGAAAGATATCGCGTGATGATTCAATCTAATTGGATTAAAGATTGATTAAAACTGATCCCAACAGACGCTACATCAAAGAAAAGACAGAGTTGCATGTCCCTCTTCTCTAGTGTCTTTGGTTCAATTCACTTTTGTTGGTAAACATTTTTAGTAAAAAACCACATCTTTGGGTCTGTGGATTTGCAATAGATTTGTTCATTTGATTTTAGTAACTTCATCTTAAAGGGTGGTGGTTGCCGCACCAGGTCCTGATTGATGTTTGGACCCATAGCAAACAAACTGTGATTTATTCATAATTAAGAAGTTTTCACTTTTGACTCCCATTTCAAGAAAACAAAGGGGCTTGCACTGTACAATCCAAACATTTTTTGATCACCAGTTAGCTAATCGGTTATAACAATAGAATGTCTGCAATTTCAGTATACTTTTCATATGTTGGTTTTGAGTGAAAAAAACTCAAAACTACCTGTTGTCGAAAAAAAACGTGCATACACTTCACTAGTTTCAGAAGAAAAATAATATTTTCACGCACAAAGCATAACATCAACTTTCTAGTATGGGTAGTTTTTTACGCTTTACAGATAAAGCAAATTCTTTTACATTATACATTTTTATAATATACTTGATAATTTGTGTTTATGAATCAAAATTGGAAATTGCGTACGAATTACGACATTTAATTTTGAAAATGCTTTATACGCTTACACAAAATAAGACCTTTCTACAAATTACGGACGAATAAAGTAGCTGATTACATTTTATTTGTCCATGTATACGAATTTACTTTTCTCATTTATTTAAATTACAATATTACAAAAAAAAAACCCATTGATTACAGCTTACGAAAATACCCCTTGCCGACCCTCTAGTACAAAATGTATGTATATTCTTACGTAGCGCCCTCTATAGTTCACTTAATCATATGATTAGGAGTAACCCCTATTGTAGACCCTCTTCCATCGTTAAGTTGTTTTGTTTTGTTTTTGCAATGGCAAGGTGTTGTGCTATAACACTATTTCAATATTATTGTTAGTTGTTTTTGAGCGGTAACCCGGCTTTCGCCATTTACACTTCCACAACATTTTATTTTTTTGAGAAAACAACAAATAAACAAAGTACTGTATGCAAGTCTAAATAAAAGTGCTTGTAGGGATGATGTACGACCTGATGACTTGGGTACAGCCAAATATTAGAGGTTATACATATAACACCAAAAACAATAGAATTCATATGGACATTTTTGAAGGTGGAATGTCTTATTTTGTTTGCATCAAGCACTGTAGAACACAATGGAAATACAATCCAGTCACTTGGTGCAGGTGTTTGCACAAAGAAAAACATTTTTTGTTGCATATTTGGGTCGTTATCATCTCTCTGGCATGCTCTCAAGTGGTGTGGGAACGCAATAACCACCGCTTTGCATTGGGTGGTACGATCAGCCACGTTCATGCCATGAAGCGCGGGTTTATATCCCGTATGTAAATACAGATTTAAATAAAAAAATGTTATTAGCATCACGCATGGTGTGTAACTATGCTGCACAGTATTTGATAAAGCATGGACCTCCATGGATCAAGCGACTCGTTTTTAGGGTATTAATCGGATAGCAAAGGCAAAATAATTGCAGCTTTCTATACAAGAGGTGAATGCACGTTGCTAACCTGCAATTAATGTTTAGCCAGGGCATAACTTGGTTCTGTTTAGCCCTGCGTACAGTGCTGTGTGTTCGGGGACGCGTTTGGCTTTTTACCTCCATGGTTGATAGATGTCCCCACCACAGCCCTGCGTATCTCCATAGACAAAGTCCGGGAGCGCACCGTAATTGGTGCGCAAGTTAAAAATAAATAGTTTCCAGCCGAAATCGGTTGAAATGACGATAGTTATCCGTAACAATCATTACAAAGTTATCTGAAACTGAAATGTCTTTAAATAACAACTAGTAAAGACTGACAAATTGTAAACGCGTAGGTACCGGAGGAATTATCCACCAAACTCCGCCATTTTTAATTTCATTCACGCGAGAGAATGCGTTTGTTTTTAGGGCAAAGTAGCCGATTTCATCCACAATTGGACTCCGAACTATGAGTTCTGGATATATCTGGTATTCGATCATCATTTTTGGTACCTGGGCTTGTTATTTCATTAAACAAGTTATATTTTTCAGAGTCCCGGACTTTGTCTATGGAAGTTCGCAGGGCTGTGGTGGGGACATCTATCAACCGACCGCGTCCCTGTACACACAGCACTGTACGCAGGGCTAGGTTCTGTTATAAAACCGGTACGATACCTCTACAAAGGTCAAAGTGACCTCGTATCGTAAGATTTTGACCAGACTCAACAGAATCACTGGCCTGACTGGCCGAGTTCTACTGGTCGAAGAATTCCCATGGTGCGTTTGGAGCAGAGTTAATTTCAAATATTTGGCGCATGGACATGTGGTTCCCTGGCACTGCGTTTAGAGTTTAGAGACAGGTGGGCATTTTAAGTATGCCAAGCACGAAATCACGGCAATTCTCATGTGTATTGTGGTGAAGCAAAACGAATAACTGTTTGAGTACAGTGTGGTGTTTGTGTTAGATATCCCCCGTTATAATAAGTGCAATATGGTTATGGTCGAATGGGTACTGTGGGTGTTTTTGAATCGAATTCCAGGGCTTAGAAACGCACTCCCTATGCGTAGATGGTTGACACGCATGACCCAATCGACAAAACAATGACGCCACCAAGCATTACATCATGTGATTAATAATTCATGATGAGTCGTTCGGGCAAACAAATGACTAAACAAAAACTAAAATAGCTACATTTTTTTTTTTTTTATTTTCTTGTGTATATTTTTATTCTCACTTTAATTGTTTGTTTGTCTTTATTCACATCTGTATTGCATTTTATTCAAAATCCTAATAGGCATACGAACACAATAACGATAATTATGAACCTATTAACTGTTTTGGCATTGAAATAAGGGTTTGTTCAGGCAATAAACTTGCTTGGAATTCACAATAAATCGCGAAAATTACAGCAAAGTATTGCAGTTGGTATTGAACCTGTCTTCATCGACTGCACTCGTTGTCTCTACTTTATCCCTTACACCCGCTGTGACGAGTTTTATTTCAGCGAGAGCTTGTAATCGTGACTAGCGCTATCCTAGTAAACTTTAACTAAATTGTGGTGACAGCGACGATTATTCAGTGAAGACACAAACACGTGTTTCTAGTGCCAGATATAAGACCTTGTAATATACTGTAATTTAGAGTTGTTAGTATTGTGGCACTTCAGCACCCTTTCTTTGCCTTAGTAGCGTCATGCTATCAACGGCCTTTGTTGTGTTTTTAATGAGGCTATAAACGGTAATCTCGGGTATTTAGGATATAAGATATAAGACGGTCATTCACCTTGCTTACGCTAGGTTATTATCTCCCGCCAAATATGCTAATATCCGCTACCAAATTCTCTCGCTTGTCGATTATAAACTATAAATGTATACGTGCTGTATATGTACGAATGAAATGAATGAATTGAAGCGGGGAGTCGTTAACTGCGCATGCGTCAGTTGCCTTAGCGTGTCATTGTTTACAAACAAGCTTCTACCCATGAGCCTTTGCGTTTTAGCGCGTGTTGTTATCGTCGCTTAGGACCATTGACGCTGCAGGTCGGCTAGACTGGCGCAGTCGGGGCGATTAATTTGTTTTGTAATTTAAATAAAATAAAAAAAATCGCGAAATAGAGGTGTTAGCGCGAAATGATTTCGCAGTCACAGGGATTTCGCGCTAACACCTCTATTTCGCGATTTTTTTTATTTTATTTAAACTACAAAAACAAATTAATCGCCCGACTGCGCCAGTCTACAGGTCGGCGTCTTCTACACCGATCTGACGCATATCGCGCAAGGTGTGTCGGGAGTTTGTTCGAAATTTAGAACGTTTCGAAGTCGATTGGCATGTATTTTACGGATATATTAAATCGTTTCAGGGACCTGTTTACTAAATAATGATAAATGAAACTCAGAAAACTGTAAAGAACAAACTGGACCCAAATTACGCAAATTTACAATAAGTTTACGTAAGTTACTAGTGTCTGGTTCGGACGGAGTTCTACGCGTGATTTTATCGCGTTAAAGGATGTTCTATTTTCGAACTAGTTGAAACCGGAAATTACGCAAGTACTTTCGAACTTCAAAAACAAATTTGATTATCGTTATTATGTGTTAGTTTCTGTTGTTATAAATAAAGAAAGCAGTGAAAGCACTAAAGAACAATAAGACGAGCGATGATGACAATATTAAATTAAATGATTAAAACCACTGTTTTCGTCACACGCCATTTAATTATATTGTTTTAGTTATGCAGTCTTTGTTACATCCGACTACATGGTATGAAGTTTATATTGTTCCAGAATAGAAAGCAAATCTAGCTAATTACTAAGTTATCATCATCCATATGAAAAAAAAGAAGAAAAATAGGCTAAACAATTTTCAAATATGACATAACTACCTAATTAATAACTAATAGGTTGTAAAATCATTCATTACAAACTATGAAAAAAAAATGGAAAAGGAAATCAAAAGATCCAAATGTGTTTTGTTGATTTAAGTAAAGCATTTGATTTAGGGTGGTATATATTTATTTATATTTATATTTATAAAGACAATTATAAATATGTGAGAATATCAAACAGACAAGGATATCCGTTGTCCTCAACTTTATTAAAGTCATTCCCCTTTGCTAAGGAATGGTGCGTGATTTTATCAAATGTTTTTATACGACTTTTATTAGAAATAAAAATGCGATTTCCGAAATTCACTTCACTGTAGTCAATAAGTAAAATGTCCAATTATGAATAAAGATAAGATAAATATTTGAAAGATTTGAAAATAATGTAAAAACATTTCCATATACAATTATAAACATTAATACGTTTAAATCTGGAACTAAATCCAACAAGGTCATAACAAAAACAAAATGCAGCTAAACACTGTATACAAATTTGAGAACTTTCTGATCTTTTATGTAGTGATAGAACACAAATTACGAAGTACCAAAGTACAATGAAAACAACACTTCAAGTGATCATCGTTCCTGTCATTCCTATCAGTGGAATTGGTGATGTAACCAATCTTATACCGTGCACAGAATCAAAAAAATAACAGTGAAAAAGGGGATTTTAGGGCAATCCCCAGAGTTTAAAAATTAAATGTTTAACGTAAATATATATGTTTAATGCTCCTAACAAAATCTTGCTAATATTTTCACATTGATACGAAAACAGTAGATCATTTATAAATGTGATTGTTGAGACCAACCTGCTTTACTCTATTGCTAGTCAGTGTTGTGCTGTTGGTAGATAGTTTGGTTGGATGTTGTGTGTATTTTATCATAATGATAGTTATATTTGTGTATAACTGCTTCGAATATTAATCGCAATACAAAATTTAGCCGCATGGAAAATGTATTCTAGCTAGAAAAGTTCACAAATAAAGTCCATTTTCCAGATGCTAGGCATATCCCTGACAATCTTTACTAACCAACCCCCCCGCATGCGTGGGATTGGTTAATCATATCATAGTTTGTACAATGGACTCCTAGCACGCTAAATACACGTGTACATAGGTTGTATATTGAACCATAACCTCCATATCAGATGAAAAATGCAATTGATTACAATCTGAAAAACTGAATGGTAACAGATTCGTTGTTGATCAAATCTTTGTACTGTACATTAGACATATAGGGTGGCCGGTACTGAAGACACGGACAGCTGTCGCGCCTCAAATAGATTATCTTGAATCCGGTTGAAAAGCATCACAGTTCCAGGATATTACCCCGGGTAAAGATAACATGACTGTAATTTATCATGCTTAATTTACCTCCGGTGTGATCCAGGGATTATGGTCATTGTAATATTCTAATAATATATCTGGGTTGGGTTTATAGAGATACGTAGGTGATGTATTGGTGCACGTGATTGGTGTCACTACACCGGGGTCACACCGCTTATGTAAACAAATATGGCAGCGACTAAAATTCCATCACTCGGTGCCATGCCTAAAGCCTAAAAAGCCGCACTTCACTGAAATTAAACAAAAGCGTTTTCACTAAAACGCAGTAGAATTATATTGGGTGAGTTGTGGCATGTGCAGTCATTTTTTTTATCTCGTGGGCTATCTTTGTTTGGCTACAACCCGCTTTAGTTAAAGCGGGGGAGTCGTCACCTGTGCATGCGTCAAATGGCCATAGCGTTTGTTTGCAAATAAGCGTCTACCCATGAGCCTTTGCGTTTTTAGCGTGCGTTGTTATCGTCGTTTGGGACTCAATTCCCGCGCGTGCGCAGGTGACGAAACCTCCGCTTTAACTAGGGTTCTTCTATCAGCCGGCAGTTAAATTATCGAACTCACTATACTGAACTATACTCAATAGCGATCTTAGGCACATCAAAGTATAGTGATATCTTGGACACCATCGAGACCGCGGAATTTAGGAATCTATTGTTAGAGTACTGTAAAATAGGCAGTTACTCAAAGGCACCCTACGCAGTTATCCGGAACAATATGCCAAACAAATGCATTGTGTGTATTGTTGTACGGTGTCGCGCCAGGTCAGCCAGCCTGAATAGCGGGCAGTGTAAGAAATATAAACGTGCGCACAATTACGTCTGCTATCTTTATTGAAGTAAATACATTGAACTCTCAATTTATTGCGTAAGTTGTTGTGATCAATTACATGTATTGCGTCATAATATGTCCACCCATTATACCCATCCTTATAAGGTAATTATGCAAATGTTTGCACAGTACAGACAATTTAAACCATTCTAGTACGTATTTTGCATTTATAATAGAACGAGTGAAATGGGTGGAATCGGTGTTGTGTGCGTATCGACCTCGCGCTAAATTTCACGAATATTTCTTCAGTTGTCTTTACAGTTGTATGTACACAATGTACTGCCATTGTTTACATCAAAAGCAGTAGCAATGTCAAACTTTGCTGGTGGTTGCGTGATAAATACAGAAATATGTAATTAAATTCAGCTAAAAAACAAACAAAATTTTGCAGTTTAAAATTGTGATTAGGCGGCAAGTACAGGCGATAGAAGAAGGCCGACTTTGTGAGCATAGGTTCAAACCAGCGTTGTTTGAAGTCATGCTGAAATAAAAACACCTGGCAGCGGAAGTTAGTCGGGTAAAGGTTGCGGCGACCTTAGCAGGAAATGACTAAATCCGTTAATATATGGTTACTAGTGTGTTTCCATGGTGAATCATATAAAATAATAAATAAATTGCAGCGTTTCGTTAAAAGTAAACGGTCTGCGTATTTCAAGTGTAGTTGCTAAGAGCAACTATCTCAGAATATTTAATTACAATACTATAAGAAAATTATGTATGAAAAATAATAATAATGTTGTTTAATTAAGTTGATTGTCTCGCCCTTGGTTTCGCGTGTTGTGTGCGTGTGTGTGTGTGCTGGCGGCACAGTGCCGTAGCCTGATGATTTCTGCATAGTCATGCCGATGACGGCGTTCAGCTCATGTTAAAAGAGCCTTTATGTAAAATAACACCGACTTTCCCAAGCATCGCTGTAATACGAGTTCTTGAGCGAAATATCGACGTGCTTCAGTAAATCGGTCACCATTCAGGAGGACCTCATTTAAGCGACCATACAATATAATGGTTTATTTGTTCTTGGATGTAGCTTTCAATTAATTCGAGCTTGGCCGAGAATATCCATGAAGGAAATACTGTATTATTCTCGACAGTAAATCTGAATTTGTAATAACGTCTGACAGCTATTTGCGTTGAATGTACCTTTCTGCTTTCATTACAAATCACACAGAATAAAAGCACGCATTGGTACAACAGTAACATCATTCGTGTTATTACGCTAGGGTGAGTCTTGGATGCCGAAATTGTTTATTGTTCGCTATCTTTATGTTGTGGTTTTGTTTGCTCAATGCGGTGATTTGCCTCCAGCCACACCAGACACTTTTGAGTCGAAGCCCGTTGCATTGCCGCTAAACGCAGTTCGCTGTCGAGTTCGGTATCGACAACAGCGTTACGACTCCGAAACGCTGCACATGTATCACTGCCGCCGCCGCCGTCATCATCATCGTCGTCGTCCGAATCCTGCGCTATCACAACTTCCACGGTCTCCATGGCATTGTTGAGTTTACCGCCGTCAATTGCTCGTATGTGGCCATGAGCTGTCCGAATAATATTGGACGGTATGATCATCTTTCTGTCTTCGTGTATCATCAAAGGTGCCTCGTCTTCTTCCCATGACACAAATTTGGGATAAATATCTTCTAATTTACAACTGAGATCCACTTTTGATATGTTGTTATTGTCTTGTTTGTCGTCGTCAGCATCTTTCGTGTCATCGTTGTAAATAAGTTTCTCGGTTTTGTTTTCTTCTTTTGCGGACCGTATCGCCGCCTGGGCTTCCGATGACAAAGTCTCGGCGAATGATCGCCGTTGCTTTCTCGCAGTTTTCTCTTGCTGTCCATGAACGCGACTGGTTTCTTTCATGCTGCCGGCAGTTTCTCTCCGAGCCATAGAACACTGTTCACAATCTCACACCTGTACGTAACACACTATGAGTGTATAAGATTACTACTCACTTATGCGAATAGCAGACTAATCCACTCAGCGTAGCGGCACCGCCGGGAAGTCGCTATGTACGTGTACGCTCACCAAGTTCACATAGCGGTGACTGTCGATTAACTGTCTCGTTAACGTATCATGTCTAATTATCGTGTGACTAAAACTCATTCCAGTTAAAATACCGCTACGCGAGCTGCTGTCATGCCCAGTAAAACCTAATATCTAGATCGAACGGCTCATTTGAATAATGCCAACATACCACTTGTTGCTATCCCATTACCGGGACCTTAACGTTTGGTCTCGAATTACAGCAAAACATCGATGAACGAGACTTGATACTCTCTCTGTGGTCGATACTTGAGTTCTAGTCAATACATTAGCTGCGTTCAGGATTAAATTACAGCCGATAAGCAACAATCTTTTTGAATAAGAAATATAAGACATGGAGGGTAATCGGACGATAGAACAGCCATCTTATAAATCAATGGTGACTGGACGGATGACAAAGAATTGTTCTATATGACCTTTGTACTGCATAATAATTACTTGAAATGGAGTATAACGACAGAATGCACACCCATACTGATTTAAATAAAGAAAATCAAAGATAAATGTGCCGGAAGTAAAACAAACTCGATATTTTTTAACAATATCCTCCGCTATCGCAGGCATACTGCCATTTGTTTTTGTTATTCAAATTACTATGACAATTTGACTCAGTTTCATAAAAACTCAAATTCCATGGTATACGAGGGTCCTCATTGTTCGCGATATTTGTGTTTGGGACGATATTGTTGTTGTTAAATGGATGGTAGTACATTGACCCAAGTCCCCGCCCGAGTCATTGGTGATGTTAGTTGTTGTGGCGTCCATGGTTCTCCGTCAATACTATGTCAGGCATGGGTGACGAGTGGTGAATAAATCACAGATTGGATGCCAGTGCATTTATCCATTGTATCTGTGAACAACACTGTGTTTCATTAAAAATCAAAGATGCGCGGGGGATACGCGGACCTACACTGCGTATAAAGTGCTTCGCAAGTCACGTGGCATACCGTTTAAACATAATTAGTAAACAACCTAATATAATATTAAACCGTTCCTGGTAACGGTGACTCCGTGTGCCACAATTGATGACGCACTCAGATTGGTTCGAGATTTGTGGTATGTTTTTATAATAATTTCAATTCAGTAAAAATTAAATAAATAAATGAACGTGCTCAGTTAACGTACTGTTTGTTTATCCTTAATTTTTGAAATATTTATTGAATAATCAGTATTGTTACTTCTGCAAATAATATTAAATCCATCAAAGAAGTGGTTTATAATACTTGTATAGTTTTTACAGTGAAAAAGAAAGTGCCTCTCATCTTCAACCTACCGAGTGTTCTTGCATATTTTACATTTCCTATCAGGAAGTTGTATATTTTTCATAGCGTCGTGATTCTATTTCAAGGGTATGTGCACTAATTTTACAATAAGTCGTGGACGATCTGGATATTTGGAATTTTTACTATTTCTAGGTGACTCTCAAAAGAAACCTTATTTAATCATCTGGGTCAGTAACTTTTATTTTTTTATTGAAGTGGCGATTATCTCATTATTGTACTCCCTGAGATTTTCAATGTTTAATAGCTTAGGTGTGTGTTTTATTCCTGTCAACCAAGGTTTCGTTTGTCATTGAATTATTTAAACTGTTATTAATTCAATCTAGACCCAATTCTAAAACGGATGCCAAATTGGTAGTTTTGCAATTTACTCTTAGTAATCTTTACACAGCTTACCGCGTATTTGTTATTGGTGTAAGTGAAGTTTAAACGATTTTGTAATAGCATAACGATGTCGTTTGCCCAAACATCACTACAAACAGTGTTTTATACCAACATGGAATTATTATGACCATGTATATTTCACTTCACCGGCGGAAAATGCAATAATAATCAAAATAGCACAATTTAACCCAAACTTACGAACATTTGTAAAATTATTGGAACAACTCGGGGGGATAATATTATCTCCCTTGCTGGAGCCAATCAGAAATTATATTATCTCCCTTGTTGTCGGGACCACTTAGGAATAATATTATCTCCCATGTTATTGGGACCATTCAGGGATAATACTTTTTCCCCATGAACCGGTCATCAGTGGAAGAATAATATTATATTATCTCATTTTCCGCAGGTACTAGTCACTAAGGGAAGGACTGTTGAGTGGTCATAACAACAAAAGAGATAATATTGTACTCCAGAGGTCCCAACAACAACGAAAATAATATTATCCCATAGTTGTCCCAAAAATGAAGGAGATAATATTATCTCCGAGTGGTCCTAGCAACAAGGGAGATAATATTATCCCCGAGTTGTCCCAAGATAATATTATCCCTTAGTAGTCCCAGCAACAACGGAGATAATATTATCCCTGAGTGGCCCAACAACAAGGGAGATAATATTATCCCCGAGTTGTCCCAAGAACGAAGGAGATAATATTATCCCTTAGTAGTCCCAGCAACAAGGGAGATACTATTATCCCTGAGTAGTCCCAACAACAAGGGAGATAATATTATCCCTGAGTAGTCCCAACAACAAGGGAGATAATATTATCCCTCAGTGGCCCAACAACAAGGGAGATAATATTATCCCCGAGTTGTCCCAAGAACGAAGGAGATAATATTATCCCTTAGTAGTCCCAGCAACAAGGGAGATACTATTATCCCTGAGTAGTCCCAACAACAAGGGAGATAATATTATCCCTGAGTAATCCCAACAACAAGGGAGATAATATTATCCATGAGTAGTCCCAACAACAAGGGAGATAATATTATCCCTGAGTAGTCCCAACAACAAGGGAGATAATATTATCCCTGAGTAGTCCCAACAACAAGGGAGATAATATTATCCATGAGTAGTCCCAGCAACACGGGAGATAATATTATCCCTGAGTGGTCCCAACGACAAGGGAGATAATATTATCTCTGAGTAGTCCCAACAACAAGGGAGATAATATTATCCCTGAGTGGTCCCAACAACAAGGGAGGTAATATTATCCCTGAGTAGTCCCAACAACAAGGGAGATAATATTATCCCTGGGTGGTCCCAACAACAAGGGAGATAATATTATCCCTGAGTAGTCCCAACAACAAGGGAGATAATATTATCCCTGAGTGGTCCCAACAACAAGGGAGATAATATTATCCATGAGTAGTCCCAACAACAAGGGAGATAATATTATCCCTGAGTAGTTCCAACAACAAGGAAGATAATATTATCCCTGAGTAGTCCCAACAACAAGGAAGATAATATTATCCCTGAGTAGTCCCAGCAACAAGGGAGATAATATTATCCATGAGTAGTCCCAACAACAAGGGAGATAATATTATCCCTGAGTAGTCCCAACAACAAGGAAGATAATATTATCCCTGAGTAGTCCCAACAACAAGGAAGATAATATTATCCCTGAGTAGTCCCAACAACAAGGAAGATAATATTATCCCTGAGTAGTCCCAACAACAAGGAAAATAATATTATCCCTGAGTAGTCCCAACAACATGGGAGATAATATTATCCCTGAGTAGTCCCAGCAACAAGGGAGATAATATTATCCCTGAGTAGTCCCAACAACAAGGGGGATACTATTATCCCTGAGTAGTCCCAACAACAAGGGAGATACTATTATCCCTGAGTAGTCCCAACAACAAGGAAGATAATATTATCCCTGAGTAGTCCCAACAACAAGGAAGATAATATTATCTCTGAGTAGTCCCAACAACATGGGAGATAATATTATCCCTGAGTAGTCCCAACAACAAGGGAGATACTATTATCCCTGAGTAGTCCCAACAACAAGGAAGATAATATTATCCCTGAGTAGTCCCAACAACAAGGAAGATAATATTATCCCTGAGTAGTCCCAACGACAAGGAAGATAATATTATCCCTGAGTAGTCCCAACAACAAGGAAGATAATATTATCCCTGAGTAGTCCCAACAACATGGGAGATAATATTATCCCTGAGTAGTCCCAACAACAAGGAAGATAATATTATCGCTGAGTAGTCCCAACAACATGGGAGATAATATTATCCCTGAGTAGTCCCAACAACAAGGAAGATAATATTATCCCTGAGTAGTCCCAACAACAAGGGAGTTAATATTATCCCTGAGTAGTCCCAACAACAAGGAAGATAATATTATCCCTGAGTAGTCCCAACAACAAGGAAGATAATATTATCCCTGAGTAGTCCCAACAACAAGGGAGTTAATATTATATCTGAGTAGTCCCAACAACAAGGAAGATAATATTATCCCTGAGTAGTCCCAACAACAAGGAAGATAATATTATCCCTGAGTAGTCCCAACAACAAGGGAGATAATATTATCCCTGAGTAGTCCCAACAACAAGGGAGATAATATTATCCCTGAGTAGTCCCAACAACAAGGGAGATAATATTATCCCTGAGTAGTCCCAACAACAAGGAAGATAATATTATCCCTGAGTAGTCCTAACAACAAGGAAGATAATATTATCCCTGAGTAGTCCCAACAACAAGGAAGATAATATTATCCCTGAGTAGTCCCAACAACAAGGAAGATAATATTATCCCTGAGTAGTCCCAACAACAAGGAAGATAATATTATCCCTGAGTAGTCCCAACAACAAGGAAGATAATATTATCCCTGAGTAGTCCCAACAACATGGGAGATAATATTATCCCTGAGTAGTACCAACAACAAGGAAGATAATATTATCGCTGAGTAGTCCCAACAACATGGGAGATAATATTATCCCTGAGTAGTCCCAACAACAAGGGAGTTAATATTATCCCTGAGTAGTCCCAACAACAAGGAAGATAATATTATCCCTGAGTAGTCCCAACAACAAGGAAGATAATATTATCCCTGAGTAGTCCCAACAACAAGGGAGATAATATTATCCCTGAGTAGTCCCAACAACAAGGGAGATAATATTATCCCTGAGTAGTCCCAACAACAAGGGAGATAATATTATCCCTGAAAGGTTCATTTTCATATGTAACTCACCCAACGTAATACATTTCCAGCCCCATTTCTCCTCCACGCCAGATTATACGGGGATAGTACACAAACACACTAAACGTATATTTCTTGTCCCCGGGGTGAAACACATGGATAAAATGTACATGGATGTTGAAGTGGTCTCGGGGATGGTGGTAAAATATGTAACTGTCTTTCACACGGTATGCCCCGGGAGAATCACTGCGAGGCACCAACTTTTGGTGAAAATTACTGTCCGAGAGACCAGATCCCTCACAATCCCACCCCTTGAATTTTTTTCACAAAAATACAGTTCAAAATCATGGTAAACTGGATCTACTATTGCTACATATTACAGAAATAATATGATCCTTTTGTTTCCTGAAAATGCCAAAAAGGAACCCTTTCCCATTTGAAACATAATTTGGGTGCCTCGCATATTTGTTGGTAAGTTTCCACTAGCGAGCTCTGGGAAATGCACGAGAAAAACCCCGACCTCGTTCGTCGAGTAGAGGAAAAACTGTATTACCCATACTATTTTTGACAACATTTTCGATTATATCATCGTATTTCAATGAAAATTGGCACATTTGTGTTGTGAGATATGATTGATACATTTGAAGAACTACCAGTCAGTTGAATTAAATCATGGGCATGCTATTTTGTTTTCGGTTCAAATATGTGCATAAATCCAGTAGTTAACATTCAATTTCTTTAATCGTAATTAGCTTTCTCGAAGCTTGTTTTTTAAGAGTTACTGAGCGAGGGGAGAGTACCGTCAAGAGGGGGGAGTATTGCTGTCATTGAACTTCTGATGTGAAAATAATGGTACGTGTTCAGTTTAATCTGTCGCAATTTCAATGCCACAATTCTTTGTTTAATGGGGGGGACAACACGTCGTAAAAAGTTTTATTTTGAATAATAAAGTCAATATACTGTTTACTAACCAACGTGTTGTGCTGATTCTGTTTGACTATTAACAATGACGACGTCAGAAGTTTTCCAGGTGCTATAAACATATATATGCTTAATTGGGGATTATGGACGAAAACATTTTTGTTTGACACTGAATGTTGATAGCCAAATTTGATTAGGATACAAATGTGCTTTTGCAGTACACACAACCGTATTCGTACGATGAAAAGTGGAAACAGTAATGCGCATGTGCAGTAAATGTACGCGCACATGCGTATTGGCGAACGTCAGTGTTTCGTCGAATAAATACTAAGCTGTACGCTAAATGAGTTTATGATGAACCATTTAATAGCAATGTGGGTTTAGTTTCTCGGACATGCATTTGTTTGGAGTAAGTGGCGTATACCCCAAGTTGTTAATATCGTTAAAATCTTTGCTGAATTTGACTTGTCTGGAAATTCATATTTCGTAAAGAAATATATTTCATTTTGGAGGCGTAACTATTTGGCAGACACCGACTTCACCATGGTACTGAACTATTTACTAGAAATACAATGTAGCGGCGTGTTACCCACTGTCAGACACCCTCACTATGAACTACCCTTTGGTTTTTGTCCTGACCACGAAAACGTTCCATAATTTATTCTGAGAAAATACAAGTGGTGGACTGAATTTAAAATTTTTCTGTAATTGTTTTATTTAATACGGAAAATATATTGTACATGAATAAAACGATATAGTCGCGTTTACCGTGATACAATCCGGCGCCGATTTACTCTTTCCATAAATAGCGCCCTCTTTTGACAATTAGATTTGTTTTTGTCATCACGTTCAGCAACAATAATAATTACCTTTCACAGTCTCTATTTTATGAGAAGACGTAAAATGGACGATATAAACTAAGAGAGAATATTGATCATAACTAATTTATTGAGATTAAATACTTTATCTTGATTTATGTGACAGTAAACCTACATCGACCTATGCATGATTGGACACGGACTGCGGGTTGCACGCTAACTGTACCATACATTTATGCGCGCACGAGTTGCCATAGCAACTGAAGATCGACTATTCCATCCAAGGTTGGCAGCTTTATTTAGAGCGGTACTAAAATAGATTGACTATTAAAAAAAAGTTGGTTGTTTCACCTCGGGATCAAACTTAATTATTCTCAAATAACGCGTATTTTTGTCCAAGGCCACCCGAAACATCAAACACCCGACCCACTCCGATGAACCCCTCACTCATACTCTGTGCCGGCAAAGGGTGATCATTTTTACTCATTTGGAAGGTTTGAAAGATGTGGTGTGGGGTGTCACGTTATTGTGAACTGCTAATTATACGCAACACTAAGCGTACTAGTAGGGAGATAGTTTTCCCCGAAATCGTCCAAGCAAATGGCCTACTTCTGAATGCAGTTGGACACGGTGGATTGGTGACAGACTAAACAACCCCTAAACACGACATAGCTGAGTCCGTCGACCGTAGTATGCATGACATAATACAAGACTATGATGATGAATTTATGACTATTCAATTGAAATTCCTTTTAATTCCATTGAATGTGTATTACTTTAATATTTGAAAGACGTGTTCGTTGCTGACTTACCTCAACTCACATACATTAGACTGAACACCACATATAGTTGTTTCCATGGTAGTGCGATTATTTACCGTGGTGTTCTGTTCGATATGGGACTCATAGCGACGTACACAACGCGTGTAAAATACATTGTTTGTTTACATGAAATTTGAACACGCGCTACGCGACGACCGCCGCCCTTTAAGTTTTGGCTGACACTGACCGTGAGTACTGACCAACACACATCGTTGACTTTCAGAAAGCTTCATCAAAAAATAGAATATCCAATTGAAATGAAACTTTAAATAATAAATGACAACCAAAGCACAATTTATGAAAAATAATTTATCACTTCCAAATATATTCATATACTGCGAAAGGAACGTACTATTATGATGCTTGGTCATAGATTTTCAAGCACTTTATCGGAAAGTTATGGATATTGAAAACAAATGTCAAAATTTACGCAAAGATTGTTGTTTCGATGGACACCAATCGAAGAAGCGTGTGATAAACTTCAACTGACACGTGTCCACGCCCTCAACGGCGACCTTCTATAGTGAGGTTGATTCATTCGTGACAAGAATATCATTGTAAGCACGAGCTCAGCGAAAGCACTGCGGTTACAACAATATGGAAAGCCATGACATCATATCTGATATTATGTGTACCACTTAATTAATTATATGCTGTGCATACGACTATATACGATGTGCATTTAATATTATATTATGTGTTTATACCTTTATATGATGTGAACATCCCTATATGTGAACTTTCTTTTATACGATGTAGTTTTATACGATGTGAATATGTCAATAAACGATGTGAATATGTCATTATATGATGCGATAGTACCTTTATACGATGTGAACACACATATATACGATGCGAACATACCTTTATACGATGCGAACATAGCTTTATACGATGTGAACACACCTTTATACGATGTGAACATACCTTTATACGATGCGAACATATTTTTATACGATGCGAACATATCTTTATACGATGTGAACATACCTTTATACGATGCGAACATATCTTTATACGATGCGAACATATCTTTATACGATGCGAACATATCTTTATACGATGCGAACATATCTTTATACGATGTGAACATACCTTTATACGATGCGAACATATCTTTATACGATGCGAACATATCTTTATACGATGTGAACATACCTTTATACGATGCGAACATATCTTTATATGATGCGAACATATCTTTATACGATGCGAACATATCTTTATACGATGTGAACATACCTTTATACGATGCGAACATATCTTTATACGATGCGAACATATCTTTATACGATGCGAACATATCTTTATACGATGCGAACATACCTTTATACGATGTGAACATACCTTTATACGATGCGAACATATCTTTATACGATGCGAACATATCTTTATACGATGTGAACATACCTTTATACGATGCGAACATATCTTTATACGATGCGAACATATCTTTATACGATGTGAACATAACTTTATACGATGTAAACATACCGTTATACGATGCGAACATACCTTTATACAATGCGAACATACCTTTATACGATGCGAACATATCTTTATACGATGCGAACATAGCTTTATACAATGCGAACATACCTTTATACGATGCGAACATATCTTTATACGATGCGAACATATCTTTATACGATGCGAACATATCTTTATACGATGCGAACATAGCTTTATACGATGCGAACATATCTTTATACGATGCGAACATATCTTTATACGATGCGAACATATCTTTATACGATGCGAACATAGCTTTATACGATGCGAACATAGCTTTATACGATGAAAATATACCGTTATACGATGTGAACATACCTTTATACGATGTGAACATACCTTTATACGATGCGAACATATCTTTATACGATGCGAACATATCTTTATACGATATGCTAATATACTGTGTATATGCGATACCCACATTTGATTATGTAATTTAATTATACTTTTATATGATGTGTTAATCCCGTTGTGTGATGTACTTACACCTTCATCATACAATGAGAATATAACTTTACATGATGAGCTGAACACCTGTATACGATGTCCACATGTCAGTATACGACACGTATGCGCCTTTATATGATGTGCTGTCACCTATATACAAAGTCAATTTGTATTTATACAATGCGCATGCCTCTTCATATGATGTCGTTGCGCCGTTATACGATGCCAATTCGTCTTTACGTTGTTGTCTAACCGCTGATACACCGCAAGAGGGCATACTTTCCAGAACTTTCCACTGTTGCTTTGGCAGGTACTCACAGGCGTCATTGTAAAGTACAAAATTCTTGATCACTTGTACCCATCGATGCAACATCATAGATTTTTGGAGAAAAAGGTCAACCCTGAGACTGTGGTACTTATGTCTGACAGAGACTTGAATCGCCTAGGGGTAACGACGTTTAGAGACAGTCATAGTCCCTCTATAGACTATAGAGGGACTGTGATAGAGATCAGACAGGAGATTGTCTCTGAGGACAGAGTCAACCTGTATGAGTTATGCAAAGCGATAGAATCACCTGGGTCCGGTTTTCGACGTCCGTTCAGGCTGGTGGCTCTTGACGTTTTACATCTAATCTAATTTTAGAAGATTGTTGTTTTCTTTTTAGCGGGTCGCATATTTCAGGAGGAGAGGGGTCGGATACTAGAAGATCCGAAGAAGGTCACTTCAGCACCGAGTAAACGCACTAAGCGAAACACTGAAAAATAAATTTTAGCTAGGGCTGGGATTGGGTTTACCTTCGGGGGTTTACCGGGAGCCGACGTATAGTTCATCCTGTGAAACTTTTAGGAGACGTGATGACTCCATCCAGACACTACTCAAACCAGACGTCTCATAAGGCTGAACAAAGAATTAAAACTGTTATCCAGTACAAACTTGGGTAACAATCAAATAATATGATATTTCAATGATCACAGACATTCACTTTCAGAATATACTTTATGAATTGAACTTTAATCATCAAAGACTCTTGGATCGTGAGAAGCAAATGTACTTTTATTCAAAACTACTTTACATGTAAAATTATACGCTTGTGTTTATTCTTGTGCATGGCTATTATCTATTCCTGCTTTATCACGGATACACGCATCATTCTAAAATTGTCCTAGACGCATCTTTTGCGGCGGGAGAATGTCGGAGATGGGTTCGAATGATCATTTATTTCCATTTAATTGTTTACATTTATGGCATGTTCGTGATTCTTTGTCACGAATACGTTGATAATTTATTCGTCTATGCTGGCGCCAATGCTTTGTTTCTGTTGTCTGCTTTTTGTCACGTATTGGTCGTAAGACATACGTTTAGCCTCAATTTGATAAGCAGTGTAGTACGAGGTAATTGATAGACTGTATTGATGGTTCATAGTTGTATAAATAAACCCATTGATGAAGAAACCTGCTTCCTAATCTACTCTGGGAAATCTTCTTGTAGGTCACATTCAAGTTCAAATTGTTTCCAACCTCAAAATCGAACACCATAAAGATACATTATATCGTATAATGACATGTACACATCGTATAATGACATGTACACATCGTATAATGACATACACACACCATATAAAGCTATGTTTACATCTTATGAAGGTAACATGAAGTTATTACGAGGATACTGCAAAGTATGAACGAAGACAGTACAGCAGAAGTATCGACCGATGCACATCGTATATAGACGTACGTACAGCATATAATGAATTGAGGGGTACACATAATATCCTACATGATATTAAGGCAGTCATGGCATTCAATACAAAAAACGCCAAGGTCGAGCAATACTGTAGTAGGAATCTAACTGTTAAAGGTTACCGCACGAGGGCGCACATATGACTAATCGTTGCGTCACAAACGATTCGAGTTGCGCGATCATTTGTACCGGTTTTTGTTCCGAGTAACTATCATTTTAGGAAATGAATAAACAACTTCACCATAGAAACCAGTGTCAACATGCAAATTTTCCATGACATTTCGGACACTTGTATCTCCAAAAATCGTCTAGTGATTCCGATTTTATGTTTTCATTTTCGGTATTTTGCTGTTATGAATCCATGAGAATGAAAGTATAATGTACATAACACACACTCTTCAATTACTCACTCTTATAATGACACGCGCCGTTCATTCCAGTATAATCATGGTCAGGTTAATAATGACGTCATGTAATATTTACGACAATAATATAATAGTAATCAGATGGTCATAGCGTGTCATTGTTTATAAACAAGCGTCTACCCATGGGCCTTTGTGTTTTTGGCGTGTGTTGTTATCGTCGCTTGGGACTCAATTCCCGCGCGTGCGCAGGTGACGACCACCCCGCTTTAAATAGCTGGGAGAATTAAGATTTCTTCTAACACAGAATATTTTCCCAGATATTCTGTGAATTGTTTACATTATACAATTGTATTTATTTAGCATCGTAAATATTACTTTTGACACGGATTCAAAAATACAACATTGGCGAAAACTGTCCTTTTCTTATTTTCAGAAATGTATAATTATTTCCGAATTCATTTTATCCGACTTCTTCAATGCCAAATTCGCCGCCTCAATGGCGAAGTAAATACTAGTATGTAAATATCCGTCCACATCAATGGTTTAGCGCCACCAGTGTCAGAATAGGAAAGACAGTCACGGTAGCTTCGTAATACCCACTGCATCGACTCCATACGTGTGTGGAATTACAATGAATCTACCAGACATTTAAATGATGATTATCTAATACGTACTCACTGTCCAATTAACTACCGTGAAATAATATTCGCTGAAAAGATATTTTGGGTGTTTTGTGTGTATTTGTTGTTGAGTTCAATGTCAAATAAAGGAACAAGGGTATATTCGCTGGATTTCATTTTCCATGAATCATCACTTCAGCGAAAATAAAGTATTTTACAGTATTTTATCTCACATTTTTGTTATCCAGTTTAGGTTTATTGTGTAGTGTACGTGATTCCAATATTGCCATGGCAACCCCGTCAAGCAGCTATGGCTTCTGGTTAAGCGATCTGCGAGTAACAAACATATCGTCGAATCAAACAGTGAACATTTCGCGCAAATACGGTAGATATTTGTGTTGATATGGAAACATCAATCGAGAACACGCCTTCAATCTACCGCACCGAACTCTATTACTGACACCGATAGCGGTCAATAAATGTGATTTCTAGATACATTAGGAAGTTCAAATGAACTGGCACAGACATGGTAAAACAAATGACTAACCCAAATAAATTCCATCATATATATGGTATTTTTATTTGGAACGTACACAAACATTACTGAGAGCTGCCTCGACCATTTCTTCCCAACACAATACGCTAAATACCATCTCAGACCTCAGGCTGTAATGTTGGGTGTTTGTGAAAATGCTTGACACGGTGTGGGCGGAGCTGATCTCGGATTGTTTGGACAAAAACGCCAGTAGCTAGTGACTACAGAGCTACAAGAAAATAAATGGATGACATTGAATTCAACACATTCTGATTTATACAGTTGTTTTGTTTGTACTAACAAACTATTTTATCAATATAAATGACCGAGTGGTGTTACAGTAATGACAGTCGAAGGGCATTGACCACCTACATCGCTGTTAGCTAGTTTATTAGTATTGTTTTTTTTCCACCCACTTCAAGCAAATGCACGCGAAGGACGCAGTATTATTATACATATGTAACATAGATATACACGGATCCACACCACAATGCCTCCATTGTGTAGTAGATAAGACCTTGGGCTATTTGACGGCTATGTTACATTTCACTTGATTTACTAAATAGGTCGTGCTGAGATTAATCACCCATGAGAAGTAAGTAGCATTGACATATCGTGGCTATAATAGACCATGCACGTATCGTTTATAATTACACCACCATTATAAACGTGTTTTTGTTGTTATTTAACGTCGATGATGGCCAAGTACATCTAATGAGAATACACGCATTGTTTTAAACGGTTAAAATTACATCAGGTGATGTTAATTTTTAACAAGCTCGTGTGCAGTGAATATTACATGCGTCTGAAGGACGTGTGACACGGTAGACCCGGCGGTGAACACATCTTACATGACACGTGGCCCTAGGTGTCCAGCGGTGATATACACTGTCTATTATTCGCAACAACAGTGTTGTTTCAATCATTGCACCTGCGTCCTTCAGCCGGGATGAGAACCATGTCTAGATGTGTGTAATAAACCAAAGTGAAAGTTGAACAAATTATATCCCAACCAATAACACGTAATATCACTGCAACGAGACTCGCAGTCTCCAGCCGCTAAATAACAGGTACGTTCAGCACAAGTGTATGAAGGCACAGTCGCGGTAAAACCAGATTATCGCGTCTTAAAGCTACGTGTGGCGGGGTGGAGGTGGGGGGGGGGGCTTTAATGGCGATTGTTAATTACTAAGTGACTATTATTTATATGAGTGATTATATATCGAATTTCAAATTCATTTCATCTCAAATACGCGACGACCTGCGCAGATTGTCCCTATGTCCTAATTCATCAGTGAATTGAACCAAGAAGAAAGCGTACTGGACAATGACATGGGAAAATCACTGAGCTCCGTGGACAAATCTAATACCATAAGTATGGTCATAATAACAATGGCTCCCCCACTTGCGTAGATTTCGCCCTGTCGCCACTCCCTTATACTAATATAGAAAACAATACAATCATGTTTCTTTGACGTTGAAAGATGTCGTTCCTGAGTAGAAGAAGAATGTTAATCCTTCTGGTAGTTCATCCTGGTCTATAAGTCGCTCTTTTTCTTTGCTGACATTAATTATTGGAGTAGAGTAGGTTCCATTGACGCATTCCGTCGGTGTCCAAAGGATCTGTACAATGCTTTAAAATATGTCAAATAAAGTACCTCTTGCTTGGCCGTTGCCTGTTCGACCCCGGTGAAAGGAGGTAAATATAATCCAACTCCGCTCGCAGCTATGTGTCGATTTCTGAAAAGGTTTACTTTCTAACTCTATATGTCTTGCGGTCCTAATGCTTATTTAAACTTGGTGATATCTGAGTAGTTCTTATACGCGTTGTTGCAAATAAACCAAACTAATTTGTGACTATATACAATACAGTGCTATACTTATATGGTCTTGTGTGCATGGCGGCGTTGTTTGAATTTAAAGTCTTTGGACCAAAGCCTGCTCCAGTAGTTGTACCCTTTCAGAGGGTGTATCTGAGGTTTTTTGTCCGGCTTTGAGGTCAGCATGTGTCCTCTGCTTGCTTTCACTGTGTCTAAAATGTCCATCGCGTTTTGAAATCGATAGCTGACCATTCGTCGTCCCATGTCTTTTGTTTTTGGTGTGTCTCTTTCCCGACCACTTGATAATTCCACATGTATCTTCTCCGTACTAGTATTTGTTTTCTTTCCACTCAGTGATTGGCCGGTATTAACATCACCCGATGTAACCCGTGCGCTTTTCCGTCTTGACGCGAGGCCTGTACGTGCTGGTGTTTCTGTTCTTAACAGTTCCCCATCGGTTTCCGGGTAGTCCTCAGTTATTTTACTAAATAGCACATCTTCATATCCCTTCAGCATCGCGTATTGCGCTTCAGTGGATAAAGTAGCACAGAATCTCGGCGTTTTGGGCAACTTTTCAGGCAGTTCATCAAAATAGCTCGGCTCCGGTTCAACTTCTTCCACTTGCGGTTTTGGCTGCCCTAGCGCTGGGAGCATTCCAAAAACACTTGGCCTGCGAAATGCGCCCATACCCCTGTTGTACGAGATGGACGGTCGCCTTCCGGTGAGTGGCGGGAAACTGACACCAGTATCTATGGAAACACGTGACGCTCTACGCTTGAATTTACCTGCTTCAACGTTACCCATGGAGCGCCTTGGCGTTAAATTTATAGACCCGATTCGTGACATTCGTCTTGTCACTGGAGGTAGAACCACCTGTTCGCTTTCTTCCGACGATTTCCCTTCGCTGCTCGCCATAGTCATAGTCTCAATACACGCCAGCCCGTGAAGAGCCCACTTCTATCTTGAGGATAGGTAAACAAACTGATATAGACGACGAATCGAAATACGAACTGTACACTGACCCGGCCAAATCTAGCAACCAATTGGTTATGCGTTACCGCAATTGTTACCGCGTTACCCGGCGCAGCGATTTAAATGATGTACAATGCCAATTGTTTAGACTCCACAAAGAGTCAACTCTAGTACACGTCTAGATTTCACTACCGGGCAATAAGTGGAGAATATAGTATACCAAAAACCAATCAGTCATGTTGTTTCTGTTCAGCTCACGTTCGAGAAAAAAACAAGGAGTCCAGTTTACATCAAAACAACTTGAACGGCTAACTTGGATAGACATGCTCGCCATATGCACAGAGTGCTCTCTCAGCTATACGACGTTTAACATTGACTTGTATAGTAATTTACAGCGTGGCAGCCAATGTTTATACAGAATGGTATGTTAAATGGGAATGTACATGTCTAAAACATGTTCGGTCATATAGTTTGGGTGATTGGTTTTACCGCACTAGAACGCCCACTCCCATCACCCTAATAACCCGCTATAAAATTGGCGTAGATAAAAACATGTGTTATTTAGTCATGGATTACTGAAAGAAATTACAAAAATTATAGTTCTTCTCATCTTCTCTAATCATCGATGGTACAATTATATTGACACAAACACATGGCATACATAACATATCATATGCATTCGAGTCGATTCATTGGCAGGGAAAGCGCATCCAATATGTCACGCACCACTAATTATAAAAACACGAAGTAGAATTACCTCTGAGCAAAGTATATAAACATGGATGAAATAGTCCTTATCCCCTCTGAGTATTAAGCAGCGAAAGTTGAATTACATGTGAGTTCAAAGGTCATATGGACTCTTGGCTAACAACAAAGGCATGTTTAAAGACTCAGGACGTGTCATCCGTAAAAAAAAAATAGTTACCTGGGAGATCACTGGAATCGTAATCATAGCTCATGATAATAGTATATTTATATGTCATGTAACCATGGAAACCGATACCGTTTTATTTTTATTTGTGCGTTTATTTGGGTTTGTTACATTTTTATGTGATTTGACAATTCGTTTATGATCGTGGGTGGTTTCATTTAATAGAACCGCAAGTAGGTGTCAAATAAACCAGTCAAGAACGCAAAATAGTTTAATGTCAGGAAATCACGCCGCTTGATAATATACATTGTGATCAGATATTCAAATTATGGAATGCCACAGACTCGATTACAAGTCTCTGACCCCCCCCCCCCGTATATTGCTGCTGTTCCTGTTTTTTATACTGCCCTCAGTGGTATTCATACACAATGGCAGAAGGGGCTCGCCGGGTGCCCGAGACTTAGTCAAGATAGCGCAGCAGCAAGAGACTGGGACCGTGTATAAGAATACTGTTTAAGAACATTTTTCACGACTTGGTTCTATGTATCCCCCCCCCCGTTGTCATTACACGACATCCTCGCCCAAGACACGTGATGATTGATTATTGAATATTTCTTAATTGCACAGCGGTTTTGTTTACCGTGGAAATCGGTACTCTCAACCATTCCATTACTTGCAAAGATAAGTATGTTTGCAATCCCATGATGACGTGTTAGCTATCTTCTAATCGTTATATATATATATATATATATATTAATCACAACGGTATATTTTGTTATTACTCCCAAGCTCGTATCTGTCATTTAGAACTTGATGTTATTGCGCCCTCTATCACACCAATATTCATAGCTGAGCAACTGATGGCCTTTTGATTTCGCGTTTTGTAATCATTCTTGATCAAATTGGAACTATTTGAACACATTTGTCTTCTCAATGAATACTTATTATTTTCCCGCTATTAAAAAAATGGCGGTTTATCTAAAGTTTGATGACCTTCTTATTTTTGTTTGGATGTCGTCTAAATATGAATCACGATTATTAAAAACCGTGTCTAAATCAAATCAGCGCCCACAGCGGTGAAGGTAGATCCTGAAGACACCTGAGGTTGACTGTAGATTTATTCTTAACATTTCAAAGAGCGATGTTTCTTTCCGATATTGAACAACTCATTTCTGGCAGTAAATTTCAATCTGGAAAACGGCGGCTATACACCCATCAGTATAGCAGTCACGTGCTACCATCAAATGAGGCACTCGCAACTTATAAAATATGTCGAGGTGTTTGAGTTCAAATTAGAGATTTTCTGAAAATTTCGAGAATATTTTGTTTGAAATTGATTAAAATCGGCAGTGGGTCGGGACATATCTTTCGAGGCATGCTACTTTACTCGTTGCCGGGGAAACAGTTTTACTAACGGGGCCACAATGTGAGTTCAACCACCCTTTAATACGGCCTGGGCGGCATATGTTGAACGCTAACCCCAGGCGTTCCTTAAAAACAAGGTCACTGTATTATTCGAATCCTAACGTATCGGTTTAAAGATAATGATCTTACTGTATACACCCGTCATGTGGAGGAATGATTGCCGGCAATACATTTCAAGTTTCCAACATATGAACCACACTGTGTAGTCCATGATGAAATGTATAACCAAGCAATAACCATCGTGACATGAGAGTACATGATTCATTACAGTGGATTAAAGAATGTATATCGTTGACCTCAAAATATAATGATGCATGTACCAATCTAACAAGGTCCAGGCATCAACATACCAGTAATGTCATTGACCCAATTTCCGACCGTTATGACTCTGTCAACGTTATAATCCATATCCTTTATTCTTTCCGGACACCGTAGTTTATAGACTATGGTGACGTCATTGCAGACATAGCTGAAAGGTATATCATTTTTTTTTTTTTTTTTATGTTCAGTGGATGTCTATTCAACTTTTTTTCTCGCATATTGATTAAACCTATGTTGGGTATTTATATTTCAAATAAGGACGTGTTTCGGAAGTCCCGAACGAGGGTTCAGGCGCCATGTTGACTGCTCCAGATTTATTTACTATCGAAGTCGAAGTCACACCATTAAGCGTTTTTTTTCCAAACTGCTTCCAGTCTCTTAAACTAAAGTGACAACTACATTCGTCATTGGGGTGGGGGACTTGACCTATCTACAGTGTGCCTACTACAGGGAGTCGTATCCTCAAAAGTGCTAGCTACCTGGGAATCAACACTATTGAGTCATGAAATTAAATAACAGATAAGATATTGTCCTCGTCAAAATGAGAAGATTTCTGGTGAAAAAAATAATTGTTTACGATCTTTTCTATTCCACATAACAATCAGTGGGTGCCGAATATGGCACACACAATTAGCTCATATTCAATTATATTTGCCGCCAACTATGATTGGTCAGCGAATTTGAATTAGTTGGTTTATGTCACTACTGATGGGATGCTATAGTTCATTTTCTTTGGGCATTTTTTTTTACGCAGAAAAAAAAGTTCATTATTTGACGGACAAGGAAAATAATATTACTTATATTCCAACGTATATTATTTATTTTGAACTGGCATGGAGACGCCGCGGTCGTTTCAACAAGTGAACGAGAATGGTGTCTTGAAGTACGGTATTGAAGTGGGTAAGCACTTTACAGAATTATTCGACGAGAAAATGTATTGACTAGACTAAGTTTAAACAACTGTGTCATCTTTTATTCACACAAACTGGTCTGCCCTTAATTTACAGTGAACCTCGAGTACACATCGACTGTCAATGGAGATCTCGCTAAGGTGTTTTGGTACTTTCTGATTTATTCTCATCTCTTATAGCAAAAAGAGAGTCTCCGAGGGAATGAATAGTCACGGGTGTTTACTTTCTTCTCCCAATTGTTCACATCATTCACCTTGGCCACGCATATAATTAAACAAAATACGTTCGAGGTGTGTCTATTCTCCCGACAATTCAAACATGTTCAAACACGAAGAATCGACAAATAACTATACTCAACAAGCAACTCAACCGACTACATACACTGTTTATACAACATGAATAATCTGAAACCCGGTAATAACTAAATCGCTCGCGTATTCTGTGCTTAATAATTGTTTTTATGGTCCCATCACGTCATTATGAGATAGCGTGTGTATTGAAATCTGCTCTCATCAAATTACGCATACACCATGTGAAATAAACTCGTTAACATTCATCACTGGAACATGAATGCACTTTGACAGACTAGCACATTTGTTGTCTCATTGCATCCAAATTTGAAAATTTCAATAACAGAATACTGTTGGAACATCCTTTTTGTGATGATGCGGGCTTTTACACAAACTCATTGTTTCTTCATAATTAACTGTCGTACGAAAAGAGGACAAATGAAAAGGTGTCATCATGTAAATCGCGTACAGTATCACGTGATCATAGTCAATATTTCGTCTCGACAATGGCAGACACCAATCAGGTGTTCATTCTCCCTCTCTCTTGAAATGGTTAAAGACAACACTTTTACGTGTTCTCTTTTATAGCATAATTACGTTAGTAAATAGTGATTGAGATTACGATGTATTGATGAGTACGTCAATCAAGATCTCATCACACCATTCTGCAAACCATCACGGTTACTATGGTTACCGTAGCACTGTGGACCCGCACATTTTATAACAATTTTATCTTTCAGCAAATTAAAGATAAAACCTTCGCCCAAATAGTATTGTCAAATGATATATATATATATATATATATCAATGCTATAGAGTGGCGTTAATACATACGGCCATCCTATCTACTACTGTCAAAAACAGAACCATTCTTTTTATTTAAAATAAGGTTGTCGATTTGCACATGTAGGTAAGAAAGTCTATGAAAAATCAACGTGTCGCGAAATGCCAACGCATTCTGCCCATTGCACAACCCATTCAACGTTCCATGCGTTCACCCGGATATTAAAGGGGGCCGTTAGGAAAGTATGAATGGGACAGAGAAAAATAGTTGATGCAACAACACACGCGAGTGTGTAGTATA
This sequence comes from Saccoglossus kowalevskii, assembly GCF_978046115.1. Taxonomy (NCBI): domain Eukaryota; kingdom Metazoa; phylum Hemichordata; class Enteropneusta; family Harrimaniidae; genus Saccoglossus; species Saccoglossus kowalevskii. Next base: position 20,466,256 of record NC_140644.1, on the reverse strand, counting down.
TGTCATTTAAGTTATTATAGAGCGAGTGTATTGCGCTTGGGATTAAAAAAATACTCCGTCGTATGTCAAACGTCTAGCTAGTATTTTCGGTATTTTTCTGTACATACGAAATATATTACCATTCTCTGGATTTATATTCCCGACAAAAAACAAATAAGTTAAATAATTTGGAATGTCGGCCCAGTAACAACACATCGCAAACGTCTCCGAAATATCAATAGTAAATAATATATTGGCCATTATCGCATAAAATGTGAACTACATTCTAATACTGCAAGCTGGGCTAAAATGAGAAGCAAATCGTGCCTGTACTCCGAGAATCGGGATTTAAGGCTTGCGATAAGCGTGACATCTTGAATACGATGCGAACGATTGTTATTCCATTTGTTCGAAATGCTGAAAATAACGTGAATATATTTATTGTTTTAATTCCGCTGTGTGTTATATCTGTCCAGCTCGTTTATGTCACTCCTACTATCACCTATACGAATATTATAAACTAGGTCCCGCGTCATTTGACCTACCCAATTTGTGACAGTTCGTTACATACCTCAAATGGCGCTGTCGTATGTGATAAGCAATGGCATGGATGAGGAGGAAAGACATGCCCTGATTACGCGACTACTACCCGTGTCGCATACCCCGCGATATACACGTTGACGATAACTCGACATTGAAACGACGGGATTATTGAGTGACGGGGGACAGCAGTAAAAATGAGCTTATCTTTGCCGGATCGTGCACGCGTCAGTCGCTATTCTGTAGTGGTGATTAAAACCAGTCAAGCTGAGACAGGCCGGGCGTAGGACGAAAAAAAACCACAAACTGTGCGCCGCACTGTTTTACGTGTAATGGAACCTTGAATATACAATAGAGATCATGATTTAATTATATCCACCCATTCGTCTATAATCCAAAACTCATCGAATTCGATCAACGGTTTAACATTTAAATTCAAACGAAATGCAGTTTTAAATTGCAAATAGTAAAGCCGTCGTATGATTCCGCGGTGAAATCACAGGGATCATTAGCCTCCTCTTTAAACATTCCAAATGTAAATGCACGTTATTTATCGCATAGCATTGAATATAAACGAAAAAAAAAAAAAAAACGTGCAACGTTTGCGACAAACGACAGGCCCGCAATATACAAACCTTCACAGAAATGTAATTTGATCAACCAAATTGAGCGTGACGTGCATGGACTTTGGTAGATCACATGTGGGATGTTAACCAAGCATGATAGAGCCTAAGGTTTGTTACAAATGTCAATGTCAAGTACAGGTGGCATGGAAGTTCACGATACCTTTAGTCATTCACATACAATAACACTTTACAAGCAGACTTTATATATCTGATTCATACGATTCATCCTCTGTTTAATCCCGTTGTATATTTATCGCGTATCTTAACATTGATGTCGGTATTTCGAGGAGTCTTCATCGACAGCTGTCATTGGGCTTTCACGAGTTCGTAGGGATCAATTACAAGCTCACACTTAATTTTAGGGATATACCATCTTCTTACACTATCTGAATAAGTAGCTGAGTCAAATAAGAGTGGAATAAATTAAAAATGACAAGTCGTTTACATTTTATAACCTTACTGCTCTAAACAAATATAAGAAATATTTTCAAAACCTCTCCCATCAACAAAGAACGTTTCTTAATTGTCGTTTGTTTATGGTAGCTCCCCTATATGTACATACATGGCCCCAAAATGCTGTGCATTGAGCAATCTCAGAAAATATGAAATTGCAATCACGAATCAAGGACGAACCCTCCTTCACAAAAGACATAATCCATTACTGTATTAAAACCACTGCATTGTCTATCGATGGGAACGACACAAAGGTTTAACATCTCACCAGTAGTTACGACTAAAGCATGTATCTTTGTCGTGCTAACGTCTTTAAGTGACGTACGCTACTTGCGCTCTGAAGAATTAGTCTTACGCGCGAAGAATCCCAGGTAAATTTATAATCCTAAGGAAGAAAAAGCCAGTCACCATGGTGACTGACACAACAAGGTGGACAGTTCAAAAATGTAATGCATATATTATATTAGTGTTTGTTAACAACTGTAGGATCTGTAGGCTGAAAGGTCTGTCTGGACTATGATATGTACCCCGGTTCGCCTCGCCAAATAGCCTGAGAGGGCGTTTGTCACTGGTCAGCAACTTGAACTTGCGCACGTTCATCAGCAATGAATGTGCTTATACATATTTGATAAATTCGGGCACGATCGACGAAATTGTGCGTGTCCATGCATGGAACTGGAATACATAATTGTATTATCACAGTATTCATACTTCAGAGAACAGAAAATAAATGCGAATCAAATCAGCCGACGCATATAATAAAAAAAGCTCCATGGTGTATTTTTTAAATAACGTGCCTTGCTCACGCAATATCTACCGCCCCTTAATGGTACCTATGTAATCGATTGTGATATCCTTGGTGTATCGTGAATAGATTTCACAATTAACACACAAGTCAAATTTTATCACGGACTTTCCTACATACAGCAACCCTATCGTTTGGATCTTTTTTTATTCCTGTTAAAACGCAATTACTTGACTTGGTATTCTTCATTTCCGTTCAGACTTCTTACTTATTATGTCGAATTTACCATTCTCAATGACCTTGTAATATCGTGGTAATTTATCTAAAGAACTGGATATTAGTTGGGGTTAGGTTTTCATAACAATTCTAAATAGATCTCCACATGCGGGCCTCAATCTAATTACAGTGTTTTCAAAGGAAATGTCGGAAAGTTCGGAAATTACATCTAGAAACACACATGAGCATTCATAATGTCAATTGTATTATTTCAGCGCGTTTTTTTAACACGGCGGATGTGTGTTTGTTTTTATAATGGTTATTCCTAAATTATTATTAACTTCTAATTCTTACGATACTCTTCTTTATAACGTTGATAACACGTGTCAAATTAGTTATAACATTGCATACTATAAACAATGCATCTTCTTCTTCTATATGCATTTTTAAACATTCGTTGCAGAACTCACTTATTAATACCAGTATAATATTATTTTTTTCAGATTCTTGATAAAGCGCTGTTACAAATATCGGTTTATGCTGAGTAGTTATATTTTATTGCCTCCCTGTTTTACACGCCGAATGAATTTAAACAAAACAGATCTAATTGGACATTTTTTTTTACATTTTTGTTATTCTTTTTTTGGTTTGTGATTGTATTACATTCGAAAGAATCAAAAAGAAAGTCTTGATAATTTATTTATTTATTTATCATCTGGATAAGAGAATATGTAAGTGCATGATAAACCAGAGATAGTTATACATCAGTCGCCATTTTGTTTAATAATTAACGATGTGGGGTGAAGAAATACACTTTGGGATGGAACTAGATAGAAAGAACATTCTGATTGGCTAATGAAATTGGACGACTGCTCTAGGAATAGATATCACCAATAAATCCAAGCATAGATACAATCATAACAATAAGTCATTTTAACAGTCAACATAACGACTGACCTTATTTAATGCAAACCTCATATGTCATATCAAATCTGGAAATTATATTCATTATAAAATCAATATAGATATATTTAATCTTCAAATATAATTATTCGATGTCCCAGCCGCCTCCCTTCACAGGTTTTGAATTGTGTAATTAATAATGATGGATGTGCGGTGAAATCGACATGGGTCTGTGATACAAATCGGTGGTAATCTTATTTTACACATTGAACTACGACAGACAGATTTGAGTGATATCCAGTATTCTTAATATCAAATAGTATTATCACTATATTTAAAACTGCAATATTACAGCACATTCAACCAAACTTGTATTGCCAATACCACTGACCCAAGCCGACCAGACGATGCGATATTGACAATCACCATTTACTTATAACTCAACATTTTTTTGAAAGTTTTGAAAATGTTAGTATTATAATTAATGAAGCACTTTGACACCTTTTTTTCGACAGTGTGACACAAATATTGTAAAATCAGGAGATATAATGGCATATAATCAATAGAGAGAGATGTGAAACAGAGAATAATAAGTTCAATGAGCTAAGAAGAGAAATGAAAATATAACTCACCTAGAAAGGTAAAAATGACAATATACTAAATATTTATAATATAATACAAGATGGGTCATGTTTCCCACTTCGTTCTCTTATTGTCGTGTTTCAATATTATAGTAAATATTTTCTTTTTATTGTGAATTGAGAAACAATTACATTTTTTGACCACGTCTTGAATTTTGTAAAATGCCATGATTTGAATATCCCCAGGAAGAGTGGTTTAAAAAGGGGGAAATTACTTGTAACACGTGGGCATAATTCGTAATGGTAGTGTAAATATGAAGAGTTCGTGGCGTCTGTACGGAGTACTGTAGATGATGGGCGTGTCTATGCGGTTTTAGTGTCTATTTCTGTCACGATATTTGATTACTTAACTGACGAAGTTGACAAGAACATTTTCAATTAGTCCCGTAGAAAATGCTATAAAATGTTTAGAATGAAATGTGCTGGTGGGGAGTTCTGTAAAACAGCTGTTCTGATTTAAATATCTGTTCATACATGATGACAGTGGGTTGTAAAGAAGTTACGTAATAAAGGTTTTATCTTATAATCAAAGAGCTGTATGAAACTAAACATTTATTTAGTTTATTGTTTTCTTTAAATGTGGCGATAATAATCCACCACCCCCATCAATGTTTCTATGTGAAATGTACATGATTCATTATATTGCGATATGTGGCGATAATAGGAGGTTTCTATGTGAAATATACATGATACATTATATTGCGATATGTGGCGATAATAGGAGGTTTCTATGTGAAATGTACATGGTTCATTATATTGCGATATGTGGTTATAGTATGAGGTTTCTATGTGAAATATACATGATACAATATATTGCGATATGTGGAGATGATATAAGGTTTCTATGTGAACTGTACATGATACATTATATTGCGATATGTGGCGATAATAGGAGGTTTCTATGTGAAATGTACATGATTCATTATATTGCGATATGTGGAGATGGTATGAGGTTTCTATGTGAAATGTACATGATACATTATATTGCGATATGTGGCGATAATAGGAGGTTTCTATGTGAATTGTACATGATTCATAATATTGCGATATGTGGTTATAGTATGAGGTTTCTATGTGAAATGTACATGATTCATAATATTGCGATATGTGGTTATAGTATGAAGTTTCTATGTGAAATGTACATGATACATAATATAGCGATATGTGGTTATAGTATGAGGTTTCTATGTGAAATGTACATGATACATAATATTGCGATATTTGGAGATGATATAAGGTTTTATGTGAAATGTACATGATACATTATATTGCGATATGTGGTTATAGTATGAGGTTTCTATGTGAAATGTACATGATACATAATATTGCAATATTTGGAGATGGTGTGCGTTTTCTATATGAAATGTACATGATACATTATATTGCGATATTTGGAGATGATATAAGGTTTTCATGTGAAATGTACAGGATACATTATAGTGCGATATGTGGTTATAGTATGAGGTTTCTATGTGAAATGTACATGATACATAATATTGCAATATTTGGAGATGGTATGCGTTTTCTATATGAAATGTACATGATTCATAATATTGCGATACGTGGAGATGATATAAGGTTTCTATGTGAAATGTACATGATACAATATATTGCGATATGTGAATATAGTATGCGTTTTCTATATGAAATGTACACGATACATTATATTGCGATACGTAGAGATGATATAAGGTTTCTATGTGAAATGTACATGATACATAATATTGCGATATGTGGATATAGTATGCGTTTTCTATATGAAATGTACACGATACATTATATTACGATATGTGGAGATGATATAAGGTTTCTATGTGAAATGTACATGATACAATATATTGCGATATGTGGATATAGTATGCGTTTTCTATATGAAATGTACACGGTGCATTATATTGCGATAATTTGAGATAGTATGCGTTTTCTATATGAAATGTACACGGTACATTATATTGCGATATTTGGAGATGGTATAAGTTTTCTATATGAAATGTACACGATACATTATATTGCGATATGTGGAGATGATATAAGGTTTCTATGTGAGATGTACATGATACATTATATTGCGATATGTAAATATGGTATGAGGTTTATATAAGAAATATACATGATACATTATATTGCGATAATTGGAGATGGTATGCGTTTTCCATATGAAATGTACATGATTCATTATATTGCGATATGTGGTTATGGTATGAGGTTTATATAAGAAATGTACATGATTCATTATATTGCGATATTTGGATATGGTATGAGGTTTCTATTAGAAATGTACATGATTCACGATATTGCGATATGTGGATATGGTATGAGGTTTATATAAGAAATGTACATGATTCATTATATTGCGATGTTTGGATATGGTATGTGTTTTCCATATGAAATGTACACGGTACATTATATAGCGATATTTGGAGATGGTATGCGTTTTCTATATGAAATGTATATGATTCATTATATTGCGATATTTGGAGATGGTATGTGTTTTCCATATGAAATGTGCACGGTACATTATATTGCAATATTTGGAGATGGTATGTGTTTTCTATATGAAATGTACATGATTCATTATATTGCGATATTTGGAGATGGTATGCGTTTTCTATATGAAATGTACATGATTCATTATATTGCGATGTTTGGATATGGTATGTGTTTTCCATATGAAATGTACACGGTACATTATATAGCGATATTTGGAGATGGTATGCGTTTTCTATATGAAATGTATATGATTCATTATATTGCGATATTTGGACATGGTATGTGTTTTCCATATGAAATGTGCACGGTACATTATATTGCAATATTTGGAGATGGTATGTGTTTTCTATATGAAATGTACATGATTCATTATATTGCGATATTTGGAGATGGTATGCGTTTTCTATATGAAATGTACATGATTCATTATATTGCGATATTTGGAGATGGTATGTGTTTTCCATATGAAATGTACACGGTACATTATATAGCGATATTTGGAGATGGTATGCGTTTTCTATATGAAATGTACATGATTCATTATATTGCGATATTTGGACATGGTATGAGTTTTCCATATGAAATGTGCACGGTACATTATATTGCAATATTTGGAGATGGTATGTGTTTTCTATATGAAATGTACATGATTCATTATATTGCGATATGTGGATATGGTATGAGGTTTATATAAGAAATGTACATGATTCATTATATTGCGATATTTAGAGATGGTATGCGTTTTCCATATGAAATGTACACGGTACATAATATCGCGATAATTGGAGATGGTATGCGTTTTCTATATGAAATGTACATGATTCATTATATTGCGATATGTGGATTTGGTATGAGGTTTCCATAAGAAATGTACACGGTACATTATATTGCGATATTTGGAGATGGTATGCGTTTTCTTCATGAAATGTACATGATACATTATATTGCGATATTTGGAGATGGTATGGTTTTTTTATATGAAATGTACATGATATATTATATTGCGATATGTGGAAATGATAGAAGGTTTCTATATGAAATGTAAACGGTACATTATATTGCGACGTTTGGAGATGTGTGTGGTTTCAATACGAAATGTACATGATACATTACATTATATTGCGATATGTGGAGATGTATGAGTTTTCGTTATGAAATGTACATGATAAATTGTATTGCGATATTTGAAGATCGTATGCGTTTTCTTCATGAAATGTACATGATACATGTCATTGCGATATGTGGAGATGGTATGAATTTTCTATGTGAAATGTACATGATACATTATATTGCCATGTGTGGAGATGTATCTGGTTTCTATACGAAATGTATATGATGTATTATATTACGATATGTGGAGATGGTATGAAGTTTCTTTATGAAATGTACATGATACATTATATTGCGATATTTTGAGATGGTATGTGGTTTCTATGTAAAATGTACATGAGCTTGGAAAGTAAGGATACGTTACCTTCCGATATGCGATATATGGAGATGGCAGGAGGCTTTATAAATGAAATGTAAACTGTGATTATGCTGCATGTACTATGACACAATGTCAATGCAGCACACACAGTGACACTATGTTAATGCAGCACGCACAGTGACACAATGTTAATGCAGCACACACAGTGACACTATGTTAATGCAGCACACACAGTGACACTATGTTAGTGCAGCACACACAGTGGCAATATGTTAATGCAGCACACACATTGACACGATCTTAATGCAGCACACACGGTGACACTATGTTAATGCAGCACACACAGTGACACAATGTTAATGCAGCACACACAGTGACACTATGTTAATACAGCACACACAGTGACACTATGTTAATGCAGCACACACAGTGACACTATGTTAATACAGCACACACAGTGACACTATATTAATGTAGCACACATCGTGACACTATGTTAATACAGCACACACAGTGACACTATGTTAATACAGCACCACAGTGACACTGTGTAATGCAGCAAACACAGTGACACTATGTTAATGCAGCACACACCGTGACACTGTGTTAATACAGCACACACAGTGACACTATGTTAATGCAGCACACACAGTGACACTATGTTAATGCCACACACACAGTGACACTATGTTAATGCCACACACACAGTGACACTATGTTAATGCAACACACACAGTGACACTATGTTAATGCAGCACACACAGTGACACAATCTTAATGCAGCACACACAGTGACACTGTTTAATGCGGCACACTACGTGACACTATGTTAATGCAACACACACAGTGACACTATGTTAATGCCACACACACAGTGACATTTAGTTAATGCAACACACACAGTGACACTATGTTAATGCAGCACACACAGTGACACTATGTTAATGCAGCACACACAGTGACACTATGTTAATGTAGCACACACCGTGACACTATGTTAATGCAGCACACACAGTGACACTATGTTAATGTAGCACACACCGTGACACTATGTTGATACAGCACACACAGTGACACTATGTTAATACAGCACCACAGTGACACTGTGTAATGCAGCACACACAGTGACACTATGTTAATGCAGCACACACCGTGACACTGTGTTAATACAGCACACACAGTGACACTATGTTAATGTAGCACACACCGTGACACTATGTTAATACAGCACACACAGTGACACTATGTTAATGCAGCACACACAGTGACACTATGTTAATGCCACACACACAGTGACACTATGTTAATGCAACACACACAGTGACACTATGTTAATGCAGTACACACAGCGACACAATCTTAATGCAGCACACACAGTGACACTATGTTAATACAGCACACACAGTGACACTATGTTAATGCAGCACACACAGTGACACTATGTTAATGCCACACACACAGTGACACTATGTTAATGCAACACACACAGTGACACTATGTTAATGCAGTACACACAGCGACACAATCTTAATGCAACACACACAGTGACACTATGTTAATGCAGTACACACAGCGACACAATCTTAATGCAGCACACACAGTGACACTGTTTAATGCAGCACACTACGTGACACTATGTTAATGCAACACACACAGTGACACTATGTTAATGTCACACACAGTGACATTTTGTTAATGCAACACACACAGTGACACTATGTTAATGCAGCACACACAGTGACACTATGTTAATGCAGCACACACAGTGACACTATGTTAATGTAGCACACACCGTGACACTATGTTAATACAGCACACACAGTGACACTATGTTAATACAGCACACACAGTGACACTGTGTAATGCAGCACACACAGTGACACTATGTTAATGCAGCACACACCGTGACGCTGTGTTAATACAACACACACAGTGACACTATGTTAATGTAGCACACACCGTGACACTATGTTAATACAGCACACACAGTGACACTATGTTAATGCAGCACACCCAGTGACACTATGTTAATGCCATACACACAGTGACACTATGTTAATGCAACACACACAGTGACACTATGTTAATGCAGCGCACACACAGTGACACTATGTTAATGTCACACACACAGTGACACTATGTTAATACAGCACACACAGTGACACTGTGTAATGCAGCACACACAGTGACACTATGTTAATGCAGCACACACCGTGACACTGTGTTAATACAGCACACACAGTGACACTATGTTAATGTAGCACACACCGTGACACTATGTTAATACAGCACACACAGTGACACTATGTTAATGCAGCACACACAGTGACACTATATTAATGCAACACACACAGTGACACTATGTTAATACAGCACACACAGTGACACTATGTTAATACAGCACACACAGTGACACTATGTTAATGCAACACACACAGTGACACCATGTTAATGCAGCACACACAGTGACACTATATTAATGCAACACACACAGTGACACTATGTTAATACAGCACACACAGTGACACTATGTTAATACAGCACACACAGTGACACTATGTTAATGCAACACACACAGTGACACCATGTTAATGCAGCACACACAGTGACACTGTGTTAATAGAGCACACACAGTGACACTATGTTAATGCAACACACACAGTGACACTATGTTAATGCCACACACACAGTGACACTATATTAATGCAACACACACAGTGACACTATGTTAATACAGCACACACAGTGACACTATGTTAATACAGCACACACAGTGACACTATGTTAATACAGCACACACAGTGACACTGTGTAATGCAGCACACACAGTGACACTATGTTAATGCAGCACACACCGTGACACTGTGTTAATACAGCACACACAGTGACACTATGTTAATGTAGCACACACCGTGACACTATGTTAATACAGCACACACAGTGACACTATGTTAATGCAGCACACACAGTGACACTATGTTAATGCCACACACACAGTGACACTATATTAATGCAACACACACAGTGACACTATGTTAATACAGCACACACAGTGACACTATGTTAATGCAACACACACAGTGACACCATGTTAATGCAGCACACACAGTGACACTGTGTTAATACAGCACACACAGTGACACTATGTTAATGCAACACACACAGTGACACTATGTTAATGCAGCACACACAGTGACACTATGTTAATGCAGCACACACAGGGACACTATGTTAACGCCACACACACACAGTGACATTATGTTAATGCAACGCACACAGTGACACTATGTTAATACAGCACACACAGTGACACTGTTAATACAGCACACAGTGACACTATGTTAATGCAGCGCACACTGTGACACTATGTTAATGCAACACACACAGTGACACTATGTTAATGCTGCACACACAGTGACAATATGTTAATGCAGCACACACAGTGACACTATGTTAATACAGCACACACAGTGACACTATGTTAATGCAACCCACACAGTGACACCATGTTAATGCAGCACACACAGTGACACTGTGTTAATACAGCACACACAGTGACACTATGTTAATGCAACACACACAGTGACACCATGTTAATGCAGCACACACAGTGACACTATGTTAATGCTGCACACACAGTGACACTATGTTAATACAGCACACACAGTGACACTATGTTAATGCAACAGATACAGTGACACCATGTTAATGCAGCACACACAGTGACACTGTGTTAATACAGCACACACAGTGACACCATGTTAATGCAGCACACACAGTGACACTGTGTTAATACAGCACACACAGTGACATTTTGTTAATGCAACACACACAGTGACACTATGTTAATACAGCACACACAGTGACATTATGTTAATGCAGCACACACAGTGACACTATGTTAATACAGCACACACACTGACACTATGTTAATGCAACAAACACAGTGACACTGTTAATGCAACACACACAGTGACACTATGTTAATACAGCACACACAGTGACACTATGTTAATACAGCACACACAGTGACACTATGTTAATGCAACACATACAGTGACACCATGTTAATGCAGCACACACAGTGACACTGTGTTAATACAGCACACACAGTGACACCATGTTAATGCAGCACACACAGTGACACTGTGTTAATACAGCACACACAGTGACATTTTGTTAATGCAACACACACAGTGACATTGTGTTAATACAGCACACACAGTGACATTATGTTAATGCAACACACACAGTGACACTATGTTAATACAGCACACACACTGACACTATGTTAATGCAACAAACACAGTGACACTGTTAATGCAACACACACAGTGACACTATGTTAATACAGCACACACAGTGACACTATGTTAATGTAGCACACACCGTGACACTATGTTAATACAGCACACACAGTGACACTATGTTAATGCAGCACACACAGTGACACTATATTAATGCAACACACACAGTGACACTATGTTAATACAGCACACACAGTGACACTATGTTAATACAGCACACACAGTGACACTATGTTAATGCCACACACACAGTGACACTATGTTAATGCAACACACACAGTGACACTATGTTAATGCAGCACACACAGTGACACTATGTTAATACAGCACACACAGTGACACTGTTAATGCAACACACACAGTGACACTATGTTAATACAGCACACACAGTGACACTATGTTAATACAGCACACACAGTGACACTATGTTAATACAGCACACACAGTGACACTGTGTAATGCAGCACACACAGTGACACTATGTTAATGCAGCACACACCGTGACACTGTGTTAATACAGCACACACAGTGACACTATGTTAATGTAGCACACACCGTGACACTATGTTAATACAGCACACACAGTGACACTATGTTAATGCAGCACACACAGTGACACTATGTTAATGCCACACACACAGTGACACTATATTAATGCAACACACACAGTGACACTATGTTAATACAGCACACACAGTGACACTATGTTAATGCAACACACACAGTGACACCATGTTAATGCAGCACACACAGTGACACTGTGTTAATACAGCACACACAGTGACACTATGTTAATGCAACACACACAGTGACACTATGTTAATGCAGCACACACAGTGACACTATGTTAATGCAGCACACACAGTGACACAATCTTAATGCAGCACACACAGTGACACTGTGTAATGCAGCACACTACGCGACACTATGTCAATGCAACACACACAGGGACACTATGTTAACGCCACACACACACAGTGACATTATGTTAATGCAACGCACACAGTGACACTATGTTAATACAGCACACACAGTGACACTGTTAATACAGCACACAGTGACACTATGTTAATGCAGCGCACACTGTGACACTATGTTAATGCAACACACACAGTGACACTATGTTAATGCTGCACACACAGTGACAATATGTTAATGCAGCACACACAGTGACACTATGTTAATACAGCACACACAGTGACACTATGTTAATGCAACCCACACAGTGACACCATGTTAATGCAGCACACACAGTGACACTGTGTTAATACAGCACACACAGTGACACTATGTTAATGCAACACACACAGTGACACCATGTTAATGCAGCACACACAGTGACACTATGTTAATGCTGCACACACAGTGACACTATGTTAATACAGCACACACAGTGACACTATGTTAATACAGCACACACAGTGACACTATGTTAATGCAACAGATACAGTGACACCATGTTAATGCAGCACACACAGTGACACTGTGTTAATACAGCACACACAGTGACACCATGTTAATGCAGCACACACAGTGACACTGTGTTAATACAGCACACACAGTGACATTTTGTTAATGCAACACACACAGTGACACTATGTTAATACAGCACACACAGTGACATTATGTTAATGCAGCACACACAGTGACACTATGTTAATACAGCACACACACTGACACTATGTTAATGCAACAAACACAGTGACACTGTTAATGCAACACACACAGTGACACTATGTTAATACAGCACACACAGTGACACTATGTTAATACAGCACACACAGTGACACTATGTTAATGCAACACATACAGTGACACCATGTTAATGCAGCACACACAGTGACACTGTGTTAATACAGCACACACAGTGACACCATGTTAATGCAGCACACACAGTGACACTGTGTTAATACAGCACACACAGTGACATTTTGTTAATGCAACACACACAGTGACATTGTGTTAATACAGCACACACAGTGACATTATGTTAATGCAACACACACAGTGACACTATGTTAATACAGCACACACACTGACACTATGTTAATGCAACAAACACAGTGACACTGTTAATGCAACACACACAGTGACACTATGTTAATACAGCACACACAGTGACACTATGTTAATGCAGCACACACAGTGACATTGTGTTAATACAGCACACACAGTGACATTATGTTAATGCAACACACACAGTGACACTATGTTAATACAGCACACACAGTGACACTATGTTAATACAACACACACAGTGACACTATTAATACAGCACACACAGTGACACTGTGTTAATACAGCACACACAGTGACACTATGTTAATGCAGCACACACAGTGACACTATGTTAATACAGCACACACAGTGACACTATGTTAATGCAACACACACCGTGACACTATGTTAATACAACACACACCGTGACACTATGTTAATACAGCACACACAGTGACACTATGTTAATACAGCACACACAGTGACACTATGTTACTACAGCACACACCGTGACACTATGTTAATACAGCACACACAGTGACACTATGTTAATACAGCACACACCATGACACTGTGTAATGCAGCACACACAGTGACACTATGTTAATGCAGCACACACAGTGACACTATGTTAATACAGCACACACAGTGACATTATGTTAATGCAGCACACACAGTGACACTATGTTAATGCAGCACACACAGTGACACTATATTAATGCAGCACACACAGTGACACTATGTTAATGCAACACACACAATGACACTATGTTAATGCAGCACACACCGTGACACTATGTTAATGCAGCACACACCGTGACACTATGTTAATGCAGCACACACAGTGACACTATGTTAATGCAGCACACACAGTGACACTGTGTTAATACAGCACACACAGTGACACTATGTTAATACAGCACACACAGTGACACTATGTTAATGCAGCACACACAGTGACACTATGTTAATGCAGCACACACAGTGACACTATGTTAATGCAACACACACAGTGACACTGTGTTAATACAGCTCACACAGTGACACTATGTTAATGCAGCACACACAGTGACACTATGTTAATGCAGCACACACAGTGACACTATGTTAATGCAACACACACCGTGACACTATGTTAATACAGCACACACAGTGACACTATGTTACTACAGCACACACAGTGACACTGTGTTAATACAGCACACACAGTGACACTATGTTAATACAGCACACACAGTGACACTATGTTAATGCAGCACACACAGTGACACTATGTTAACGCAGCACACACATTGACACGAGGTTTGTGCGCACGCATTTTTCCTAGATCGTAACTATGAGGTTTGCTCAGCGATTACTTCGGCTATGAACAAGAATATGAAAAAACGCTATAATTTGATTTCAGGTATTAAAGAAAAAGACTATTGCAGTAGAGCTGAGCCGCTGAGTGAAAACCCGATTGATTTCACAGCATGCGTTGCTGGTAATTACACACGTGTTAGCTGCTTCTTAAAAGCACAAGACGCCACCGATGAAATGAGTTCATAGATAGGATATCGGTAAAATCCCTGAAACATCCACAGAAAAGACAATAGCATTTCAAGTATAAGCATGACGTTGATTGCATTTTCATACAGAAAAAAAAGCATTTCCCATAAAATAGGTTTGCTAAGAAAACAGTCTTTGGCTTTAAACCTTAGTATATGGTCAGTTGCGCACAATGCCGAACATGTTTTCTTTTAATCATGGATTTTTGGAGGCACAAAAGATTGTCATTCAACCTAGAGGTGTGCTGTTCAACTAAATCAGTAATCGTTCCGATATCCTATGTGTCCATGGCAACGCATTTAATGTGATAGAGAAGAGTAATAGACCATCTGAGTGACAAACCCGTTTGTTAGCTGCGAGTTCTGTTTTGCAATACTCTTTGGATTCAACTGATTTCCCATTTCCTGTGTGCTATATTGACGACACTGTGCGGTTTCAGCGCTATTGCCTTCCGTGTTGTCGATTGGTCGACTTGAAGGCAAATCCCCTCTGAAAACCACATCAATTTTATGTCAAAATGTGTCTATAATTATGAATATGACCCGTGACTAATAAAAACATGTCAATTCGGTCAAAATTAGCCAAGGAAACATATAATAATTCATAATAATATACAAAATAGTGTAACATCACAATGTATGTGCACGATATTACACCATCCACTGGCACGCGTGTGTACAATATCTACTGTACGGATATTCATTTCTATGTAACTGGTACACGTGTGTACAATATCTACTGTACGGATATTCATTTATATGTAACTGGTACACGTGTGTACAATATCTACTATATCATTTCTATATAACTGGTAAACGTGTGTACAATATCTACTGTACGGATATTCATTTCTATATAACTGGTACACGTATGCACAATATCTACTGTACGGATATTCATTTCTATGTAACTGGTACACGTGTGTACAATATCTACTGTACGGATATTCATTTCTATGTAACTGGTGCACGTGTGTACAATATCTACTGTACGGATATTCATTTCTATGTAACTGGTACACGTGTGTACAATATCTACTGTACGGATATTCATTTCTATGTAACTGGTACACGTGTGTACAATATCTAATGTACGGATATTCATTTCTATGTAACTGGTAAACGTGTGTACAATATCTACTGTACGGATATTCATTTCTATGTAACTGGTACACGTGTGTACAATATCTACTGTACGGATATTCATTTATATGTAACTGGTACACGTGTGTACAATATCTACTATATCATTTCTATATAACTGGTAAACGTGTGTACAATATCTACTGTACGGATATTCATTTCTATATAACTGGTACACGTATGCACAATATCTACTGTACGGATATTCATTTCTATGTAACTGGTACACGTGTGTACAATATCTACTGTACGGATATTCATTTCTATGTAACTGGTGCACGTGTGTACAATATCTACTGTACGGATATTCATTTCTATGTAACTGGTACACGTGTGTACAATATCTACTGTACGGATATTCATTTCTATGTAACTGGTACACGTGTGTACAATATCTAATGTACGGATATTCATTTCTATGTAACTGGTACACGTGTGTACAATATCTAATGTACGGATATTCATTTCTATATAACTGGTACACGTGTGTACAATATCTACTATACGGATATTCATTTCTATGTAACTGGTACACGTGTGTACAATATCTACTGTACGGATATTCATTTCTATGTAACTGGTACACGTGTGTACAATATCTACTGTACGGATATTCATTTCTATGTAACTGGTACACGTGTGTACAATATCTAATGTACGGATATTCATTTCTATGTAACTGGTACACGTGTGTACAATATCTACTATACGGATATTCATTTCTATGTAACTGGTACACGTATGTACAATATTTACTATACGGATATTCATTTCTGTGTAACTGGTAAACGTGTGTACAATATCTACTGTACGGATATTCATTTCTATGTAACTGGTACACGTGTGTACAATATCTAATGTACGGATATTCATTTCTATGTAACTGGTACACGTGTGTACAATATCTACTATACGGATATTCATTTCTATGCAACTGGTACACGTGTGTACAATATCTACTATACGAATATTCATTTCTATGTAACTGGTACACGTGTGTACAATATCTACTGTACGGATATTCATTTCTATGTAACTGGTACACGTGTGTACAATATCTACTGTACGGATATTCATTTCTATGTAACTGGTACACGTATGTACAATATCTACTGTATGGTTATTCATTTCTATGTAACTGGTACACGTGTGTACAATATCTACTATACGGATATTCATTTATATGCAACTGGTACACGTATGTACAATATCTACTGTACGGATATTCATTTCTATGTAACTGGTACACGTGTGTACAATATCTACTGTACGGATATTCATTTCTATGTAACTGGTACACGTGTGTACAATATCTACTATATCATTTCTATATAACTGGTAAACGTGTGTACAATATCTACTGTACGGATATTCATTTCTATATAACTGGTACACGTGTGTACAATATCTACTGTACGGATATTCATTTCTATGTAACTGGTACACGTGTGTACAATATCTACTGTACGGATATTCATTTCTATGTAACTGGTAAACGTGTGTACAATATCTACTGTACGGATATTCATTTCTATATAACTGGTAAACGTGTGTACAATATCTACTATACGGATATTCATTTCTATGTAACTAGTAAACGTGTGTACAATATCTACTGTACGGATATTCATTTCTATGTAACTGGTACACGTATGTACAATATCTACTGTATGGTTATTCATTTCTAGGTAACTGGTACACGTGTGTACAATATCTACTGTACGGATATTCATTTCTATGTAACTGGTACACGTGTGTACAATATCTACTATACGGATATTAATTTCTATGTAACTGGTACACGTGTGTACAATATCTAATGTACGGATATTCATTTCTATGTAACTGGTACACGTGTGTACAATATCTACTATACGGATATTCATTTCTATGTAACTGGTACACGTGTGTACAATATCTACTGTACGGATATTCATTTCTATGTAACTGGTACACGTGTGTACAATATCTACTGTACGGATATTCATTTCTATGTAACTGGTACACGTATGTACAATATCTACTGTATGGTTATTCATTTCTATGTAACTGGTACACGTGTGTACAATATCTACTATACGGATATTCATTTCTATATAACTGGTACACGTGTGTACAATATCTACTGTACGGATATTCATTTTTATGTAACTGGTACACGTGTGTACAATATCTACTATACGGATATTCATTTCTATGTAACTGGTACACGTGTGTACAATATCTACTGTACGGATATTCATTTATATGTAACTGGTACACGTGTGTACAATATCTACTGTACGGATATTCATTTCTATGTAACTGGTACACGTATGTACAATATCTACTGTATGGTTTTTCATTTCTATGTAACTGGTACACGTGTGTACAATATCTACTGTACGGATATTCATTTCTATGTAACTGGTACACGTGTGTACAATATCTACTATACGGATATTCATTTCTGTGTAACTGGTAAACGTGTGTACAATATCTACTCTACGGATATTCATTTCTATATAACTGGTACACGTATGTACAATATCTACTGTATGGTTATTCATTTCTATGTAACTGGTACACCTATGTACAATATCTACTGTACGGATATTCATTTCTATGCAACTGGTACACGTGTGTACAATATCTACTGTACGGATATTCATTTCTATGTAACTGGTAAATGTGTGTACAATATCTACTATACGGATATTCATTTCGATATAACTGGTACACGTGTGTACAATATCTACTGTACGGATATTCATTTCTATGTAACTGGTACACGTGTGTACAATATCTACTGTACGGATATTCATTTCTATGTAACTGGTAAACGTGTGTACAATATCTACTGTACGGATAATCATTTCTATATAACTGGTAAACGTGTGTACAATATCTACTATACGGATATTCATTTATATGTAACTGGTACACGTGTGTACAATATCTACTGTACGGATATTCATTTCTATGTAACTGGTACACGTATGTACAATATTTACTGTATGGTTTTTCATTTCTATGTAACTGGTACACGTGTGTACAATATCTACTGTACGGATATTCATTTCTATGTAACTGGTACACGTGTGTACAATATCTACTATACGGATATTCATTTCTGTGTAACTGGTAAACGTGTGTACAATATCTACTCTACGGATATTCATTTCTATATAACTGGTAAACGTGTGTACAATATCTACTGTATGGATATTCATTTCTGTGTAACTGGTAAACGTGTGTACAATATCTACTCTACGGATATTCATTTCTATATAACTGGTACACGTGTGTACAATATCTACTGTACGGATATTCATTTCTATATAACTGGTACACGTGTGTACAATATCTACTGTACGGATATTCATTTCGATATAACTGGTACACGTGTGTACAATATCTACTATACGGATATTCATTTCTATATAACTGGTACACGTGTGTACAATATCTACTATACGGATATTCATTTCTATATAACTGGTAAACGTGTGTACAATATCTACTGTACGGATATTCATTTTTATGTAACTGGTACACGTGTGTACAATATCTACTGTACGGATATTCATTTCGATATAACTGGTACACGTGTGTACAATATCTACTATACGGATATTCATTTCTATATAACTGGTACACGTGTGTACAATATCTACTGTACGGATATTCATTTCTATGTAACTGGTAAATGTGTGTACAATATCTACTATACGGATATTCATTTCTATATAACTGGTAAACGTGTGTACAATATCTACTGTACGGATATTCATTTTTATGTAACTGGTACACGTGTGTACAATATCTACTGTACGGATATTCATTTCGATATAACTGGTACACGTGTGTACAATATCTACTATACGGATATTCATTTCTATATAACTGGTACACGTGTGTACAATATCTACTGTACGGATATTCATTTCTATATAACTGGTACACGTGTGTACAATATCTACTGTACGGATATTCATTTCGATATAACTGGTACACGTGTGTACAATATCTACTATACGGATATTCATTTCTATATAACTGGTACACGTGTGTACAATATCTACTGTACGGATATTAATTTCTATATAACTGGTACACGTGTGTACAATATCTACTGTACGGATATTCATTTCTATGTAACTGGTACACGTGTGTACAGCATGTATCGTAGATATTTAAGTAGGTTTGCAATATGATAATATATGACAGTGTCTCATAATTTAGTGAACTGTCATTCGTAATAAATCTGACTAAATGTAAAAGGCGTCAGAGTGACTGTGAAATTATTTTGCTTTAGGTAGAAATCCACCCCGACACAGCACATAACAGGCAATCTAAATATCATTTACTCGATATATCTATTTGTGCAGCTTCGGATTGAAATATGACGAAAGACAACGAATTTGACTGTTGATCGTCAGTAATCTTGATTAAAAATGAAATGTCTTTAAAATTCCTGTCCGGAATGATGATAAGTCCCATGTGAGAGAAATGGGTCATGGACAAATGTCACTGCATACACGCAATTACTGCGTATAGTTGACCATCGCATTGGATATGTAATTATAGTGACTTCAAGGAGTGTTACTTTTATTTTCATATCCCTTTTATTAATACTTTTAAACTACCGCAGCTTCTCTGTAAGTTTGAAATGAAACACGAATTGAAACACACATAACCTTGTCACTGTCACTGTCACTCTAATTCGTAATTTCCGATTTTTTACGAGTTGTGAGTGAAAGCGACAATAATGCAAATAATCTATAAAATGATAGTATACAATCAAGCCGACAGTCTGATGGACGATCCGCTGAGGGGCAGCAAACAGTCAGTTTGTTGACCGTTGCCACGACAACGGTAGGACATTTTTTTGGGTCTAATTATTTCGCCTAACTAGAGCGCAGGTTTGCCCAGCCTATTAAGTTTGAACAAAGTCGGCACAGGCAATAAAATAAATGCAGGAATGTTAATACATACAGACACACAGACAAGTTGATACGCTGAAAGTCTTTCTGCTGTACCTGACAATACATACATTAACCGACTTCAATTATTACCTAATGAACACTTGGCGGACGTGAACATTCATCGAATTCAAAGACTCAGTAAAGTTGAATGCCTTACAGACTTTTAAACGCTTGGTGAACTAAGTGTTGAGACATTTTTTTTTTTTATTCGGCAAATTTGTGTAATGACATAGTGTCGACCAAGTGGACGTGCTGGCTTCGACTCAAAAACAAAATAGTCACCTTGGGCAAACACTCCCAAATGTTCGGAATTTTCATTGAAAGATTTATTTTGCGCGAAGCCACGGTCACAAATTAAATGTTTTTGGTATTGCCGTAGCAATGACTCACAGTACAGCATATTTCGAATTGTTTCCGGGTCAAATTTCTTGGCAAGGATATCAAAAAACTAAATAGTAACTTTTGCCACACACTCAGGCTGAATTTGTCTCCAAGATTTGTAGGAAGAGACAAATTTAGTGCGAAGGTTGGAAATAATGAGATTTTAGGCCATGGCAACGGTGGGGAAGGATTTGTTTCTCTAGTTTTTTCTGCTATTAAACCAGAGTACAGGTGTTACCTGCATGAACGTAATCGACCCTGCGAAAGAAGAGTTAACAGTGGCGGATCCAGAGGGGGGGGGGCAGGGGGGCCATGGCCCCTCCCAAACGCATGACGATTCATATCATCTGGATTACGCTTAGCTTCTCTGCGATTTACGCTCCGTATATCTTAAGCGAAGCTTGGACCCCCCCCCCCCCAATACATTTTGCTGGATCCGCCACTGAGAGTTAATACGTGTATGTGTTGACACAGACAGGCACGTTGCAAAACGTGGTGATTATAAGGGCAATCTTAGCTGAGAGCAAATCGTCAACAGTCAGACAGACAAGTAGACAGACTTAGTGATTGTAAAGGTAATGATAGCTGGGAGAGAATCACCAACAGATGGACATAGTGGACGGACGGACGGACAGACATACAGACAGGGTGAAGCGACGCAGTGATGATAAGGGCAACCCTAGCTGGGAGCACATCACCGACCGACAATCTATGATATACACAAATATTTTCAAATAGAACGCAACTGAGTAAACAATTGAACGCACGTCTCATACGGAGTCTGTCATTTGCTTCGCCTGGTTTTGTAGACACGCATGGGTAACCTTTACGCTCATGATCCTCACATAAATCATGAGACACAATACGTGTGACTCACGTCTCACGTGCATACATGATGGGCAGCAGCTTGATGCGTGATCGTCGATCTGATGAGTCACGTGATGCCATGAAAAAGACCCACACATCTACTCGAGTCAACAGCATCTAAGTTTGAAGCGATTACGAGCGTGTAGTCTACATTTTCGAAGTACGTCTAAAAATAATAGACGTATTCGTAATAGTGTCTCTTGATAGTGGACGCCCGCTTTTGTATGTCTGTGTGTTTTGACATGTCATATAGTATGAGAAGTGATGGCTCAATACATTTAAACATCTCGCAATACACCATAAATATTTGAAAAAAATCAAGGCCCCGATTCCCTCATCTGTACCTAACAAAACACACTCGAGATTTATTTTTAAGTGATGAAATACTAGTACCTGCCAGACAGGCGCTTTGAATCGAGAGTTAAATGCTTTCACAGTGTACTAATATGATTTTTATTTCCCTTCTAAAGTAATATTTCCGCACTGTAAACGTTGCTACAGACCGTCAATAGTCATAATGCAATGTTTATGTGAATCGATGATAGAATTTAATGCACCAATGCTATATTCTAGTACATTGCGTATGGAGACGTTCTCAAGAAGAACTGATTACTAATTACTAATTACACTTTAAATCTGAAAGACTACCGCATCGATTCGGATACAGGAGATGTATTTGTTTGAGGGGATAATGTTCGTTTCCATGAATCCCCTCATATCGATGACAGATCTAGAGTTTCCTTATAGCGACATGACAGGACGGCAAACAGACTAATGGCAAGTTGCATTGCAACAAACGTCGACGAATCTAACTTGATTTCATTAAAGCTTGGTGGTCGTCGCGCAGCGCGTGTTCGAATTTTACAATGTATTTTACACGCGTTGTATACGTCGCTATGAGTCCCATATCGAACAGGACGCGGCACGATGACTGCCGCCTTTTAACAACATAATGACAAATCTATCGGCTTTTCTAAGACACACAGGATCCACAAACGTGGGAATTTCAATATTTTTCTACAATTGTAATTAAGTCGTGATTATTAATGTACTACATAGCAGGGATATTATTGGTAATGTTCATTTTTGACATCTTAGAAAATATTGGACACGTGCTGTAAAATAAACCTCTACACACCTTAGACAATTGAGCACATGCAACTCACCTCACTACATTATACATTTTACACACACAATACCATATGGAATAAACCGAATATTGTTATAAACAACATACACAAACCAGTACACACACACATCTCACAATATTATACATTTTAAACACACACACGATACCATATGGAATAAACCTAATCTCGTTGTTCCAAACACCATTCCCATATGAGCACATACTGACAATCTCACTACATTATGCGTTTCCCCCCGCACAATACCATATTGAATATACATAATCTTGTTGTTCTAAACAACATTCAAAATTGAGCACATACAACCCATCTTACTACATAATACATTTTACACACACACAATACCATATGGAATAAACCTAATCTCGTTGTTGCAAATATCATGATCATATGAGCGCGTGAAAGTCTCATGATATTGAGTCATGCACGCGGAAACTCAAATTGAACACCGAATAGCCAGTATTCACCATTTTTATAGCTGCTCTAAATGAACCATCTACAATGTATGATGTGATGGGGTAATAATCGTCGATGTTCATGAAATGCACGTATTTCTCGTAGTAGGTCTAATACATGTTTTCTGTGAAGATGTACGCCACTGAATAATTTAGACGAAATGAGCAAAGCATGAAAGCACCATTAATAATAGTCTATGGGGTAAACATACATCATCAGTTGTAATAAATAAGTCATGGATAGCAATCTGGACGACGATCTAACTAGAATTACAAATAACCAATCTGTAGATAGATTTGGAGTCTACAATATTCGCTGAGAGACCACCTGGGGTAGTATCGAGGCGATGTGTATTGTCTGTTATATAACATTTGAATTCAGCAATGTCAGCAATGATGTATATACACAACGTACGTGTAATACACGTGTAAAGTTTAGAATCAAATAAACGCGGCGTTTTTCTCGTTCCATTCAATGTACTAATACGTATTTAAACCTCCAACGACCATTACGCGTGGATCACGGTCAAATAACTTCCATAGAAATGATTATTAGGCAAACAATGTATGTATAAAGGAAGAGATGACAACTGTTGTTGTGCAATATGAAATGGTATTTCTAAAATACCTGTGGATAAATTGATATCAACGACTATAATAGTGTCAACACATACCACAATCATTAAATAAATTGCCTAGCAACATCAGTCAATTTACAATACGATCCATGTAATGCGTTATGGATTATTTGACATCATTGATCAATGTGAATATTCAGAATAATATGTAATATCAAATCCACTCTGGTAATATTCTGTCAGTGTGAAGATTAGTAATCAAATGTATCGTTAATTATAAGATTCATTCAGAGTGAATACTTGTAATCAAACCCACCCTGATACTATTTTGTCAATGCGAATATCCGTCATCTTTGATAATACTCAGTCTGTGTGATAATTGGTTATTAATTTCATTGTTGCTATTATCCCGACAGAGTGAATATTGGTCATCAATTGGATAATATTCAGTCAGTGTTAATATTGGTCATCAACTGCATAGTTGATAATATTCAGTCAGTGTCAATATGAATTGCATTTTTGAATGTTGGTCATAAGATGCATTGTTGGTATTATTCATTCATTGTGAATATTGGCCATTAATTGCCTCATTGATAATATTAATTCAATGTGAGTAATGGTCAACCAATGTAATATTTGTTCAGTGTGATAATTGGCCTTCAATTGCATCATTGGTATTATTCAGTCAGTGTGATAATTGGTCTTCAATTGCATCATTGGTATTATTCAGTCAGTGTGATAATTGGTCTTTAATTGCATCATTGGTATTATTCAGTCAGCGTGATAATTGGTCTTCAATTGCATCATTGGTATTATTCAGTCAGTGTGATAATTGGTCTTCAATTGCATCATTGGTATTATTCAGTCAGTGTGATAATTGGTCTTCAATTGCATCATTGGTATTATTCAGTCAGTGTGATAATTGGTCTTCAATTGCATCATTGGTATTATTCAGTCAGTGTGATAATTGGTCTTTAATTGCATCATTGGTATTATTCAGTCAGTGTGATAATTGGTCTTCAATTGCATCATTGGTATTATTCAGTCAGTGTGATAATTAGTCTTCAATTGCATCATTGGTATTATTCAGTCAGTGTGATAATTGGTCTTCAATTGCATCATTGGTATTATTCAGTCAGTGTGATAATTGGTCTTCAGTTGCATCATTGGTATTATTCAGTCAGTGTGATAATTAGTCTTCAATTGCATCATTGGTATTATTCAGTCAGTGTGATAATTGGTCTTCAATTGCATCATTGGTATTATTCAGTCAGTGTGATAATTGGTCTTCAATTGCATCATTGGTATTATTCAGTCAGTGTGATAATTGATCTTCAATTGCATCATTGGTATTATTTAGTCAGTGTGATAATTGGTCTTCCATTGCATCATTGATATTCAGTCAGTGTGATAATTGGTCTTCAATTGCATCATTGATATTCAGTCAGTGTGATAATTGTTTTTCAATTTATCATTGGTATTATTCAGTCACTGTGATAATTGGTCTTCAATTGCATCATTGGTATTATTCAGTCAGTGTGATAATTGGTCTTCAATTGCATCATTGGTATTATTCAGTCAGTGTGATAATTGGTCTTCAATTGCATCATTGGTATTATTCAGTCAGTGTGATAATTGGTCTTTAATTGCATCATTGGTATTATTCAGTCAGTGTGATAATTGGTCTTCAATTGCATCATTGGTATTATTCAGTCAGTGTGATAATTAGTCTTCAATTGCATCATTGGTATTATTCAGTCAGTGTGATAATTGGTCTTCAATTGCATCATTGGTATTATTCAGTCAGTGTGATAATTGGTCTTCAGTTGCATCATTGGTATTATTCAGTCAGTGTGATAATTAGTCTTCAATTGCATCATTGGTATTATTCAGTCAGTGTGATAATTGGTCTTCAATTGCATCATTGGTATTATTCAGTCAGTGTGATAATTGGTCTTCAATTGCATCATTGGTATTATTCAGTCAGTGTGATAATTGATCTTCAATTGCATCATTGGTATTATTTAGTCAGTGTGATAATTGGTCTTCCATTGCATCATTGATATTCAGTCAGTGTGATAATTGGTCTTCAATTGCATCATTGATATTCAGTCAGTGTGATAATTGTTTTTCAATTTATCATTGGTATTATTCAGTCACTGTGATAATTGGTCTTCAATTGCATCATTGATATTCAGTCAGTGTGATAATTGGTCTTCAATTGCATCATTGGTATTATTCGGTCAGTGTGATAATTGGTCTTCAATTGCATCAGTGGTATTATTCAGTCAGTGTGATAATTGGTCTTTAATTGCATCATTGGTATTATTCAGTCAGTGTGATAATTGGTCTTCAATTGCATCATTGGTATTATTCAGTCAGTGTGATAATTGGTCTTCAATTGCATCATTGGTATTATTCAGTCAGTGTGATAATTGGTCTTTAATTGCATCATTGGTATTATTCAGTCAGTGTGATAATTGGTCTTCAATTGCATCATTGGTATTATTCAGTCAGTGTGATAATTGATCTTCAATTGCATCATTGGTATTATTTAGTCAGTGTGATAATTGGTCTTCCATTGCATCATTGATATTCAGTCAGTGTGATAATTGGTCTTCAATTGCATCATTGATATTCAGTCAGTGTGATAATTGTTTTTCAATTTATCATTGGTATTATTCAGTCACTGTGATAATTGGTCCTCAATTGCATCATTGATATTCAGTCAGTGTGATAATTGGTCTTCAATTGCATCATTGGTATTATTCAGTCAGTGTGATAATTGGTCTTCAATTGCATCATTGGTATTATTCAGTCAGTGTGATAATTAATCTTCAATTGCATCATTGGTATTATTTAGTCAGTGTGATAATTGGTCTTCCATTGCATCATTGATATTCAGTCAGTGTGATAATTGGTCTTCAATTGCATCATTGATATTCAGTCAGTGTGATAATTGTTTTTCAATTTATCATTGGTATTATTCAGTCACTGTGATAATTGGTCTTCAATTGCATCATTGATATTCAGTCAGTGTGATAATTGGTCTTCAATTGCATCATTGGTATTATTCAGTCAGTGTGATAATTGGTCTTCAATTGCATCATTGGTATTATTCAGTCAGTGTGATAATTGGTCTTCAATTGCATCATTGTATTATTCAGTCAGTGTGATAATTGGTCTTCAATTGCATCATTGGTATTATTCAGTCAGTGTGATAATTGGTCTTCAATTGCATCATTGGTATTATTCAGTCAGTGTGATAATTGGTCTTTAATTGCATCATTGGTATTATTCAGTCAGTGTGATAATTGGTCTTCAATTGCATCATTGGTATTATTCAGTCAGTGTGATAATTAGTCTTCAATTGCATCATTGGTATTATTCAGTCAGTGTGATAATTGGTCTTCAATTGCATCATTGGTATTATTCAGTCAGTGTGATAATTGGTCTTCAATTGCATCATTGGTATTATTCAGTCAGTGTGATAATTAGTCTTCAATTGCATCATTGGTATTATTCAGTCAGTGTGATAATTGGTCTTCAATTGCATCATTGGTATTATTCAGTCAGTGTGATAATTGGTCTTCAATTGCATCATTGGTATTATTCAGTCAGTGTGATAATTGATCTTCAATTGCATCATTGGTA
The DNA here is from genome assembly GCF_978046115.1 of Saccoglossus kowalevskii. Classification (NCBI taxonomy): domain Eukaryota; kingdom Metazoa; phylum Hemichordata; class Enteropneusta; family Harrimaniidae; genus Saccoglossus; species Saccoglossus kowalevskii. Next base: position 20,437,189 of record NC_140644.1, on the reverse strand, counting down.
TTATTTAGTCAGTGTGATAATTGGTCTTCCATTGCATCATTGATATTCAGTCAGTGTGATAATTGGTCTTCAATTGCATCATTGATATTCAGTCAGTGTGATAATTGTTTTTCAATTTATCATTGGTATTATTCAGTCACTGTGATAATTGGTCTTCAATTGCATCATTGATATTCAGTCAGTGTGATAATTGGTCTTCAATTGCATCATTGGTATTATTCAGTCAGTGTGATAATTGGTCTTCAATTGCATCAGTGGTATTATTCAGTCAGTGTGATAATTGGTCTTTAATTGCATCATTGGTATTATTCAGTCAGTGTGATAATTGGTCTTCAATTGCAACATTGGTATTATTCAGTCAGTGTGATAATTGGTCTTCAATTGCATCATTGGTATTATTCAGTCAGTGTGATAATTGGTCTTTAAATGCATCATTGGTATTATTCAGTCAGTGTGATAATTGGTCTTCAATTGCATCATTGGTATTATTCAGTCAGTGTGATAATTGATCTTCAATTGCATCATTGGTATTATTTAGTCAGTGTGATAATTGGTCTTCCATTGCATCATTGATATTCAGTCAGTGTGATAATTGGTCTTCAATTGCATCATTGATATTCAGTCAGTGTGATAATTGTTTTTCAATTTATCATTGGTATTATTCAGTCACTGTGATAATTGGTCTTCAATTGCATCATTGATATTCAGTCAGTGTGATAATTGGTCTTCAATTGCATCATTGGTATAATTCAGTCAGTGTGATAATTGGTCTTCAATTGCATCATTGATATTCAGTCAGTGTGATAATTGTTTTTCAATTTATCATTGGTATTATTCAGTCACTGTGATAATTGGTCTTCAATTGCATCATTGATATTCAGTCAGTGTGATAATTGGTCTTCAATTGCATCATTGGTATTATTCAGTCAGTGTGATAATTGGTCTTCAATTGCATCATTGGTATTATTCAGTCAGTGTGATAATTGGTCTTCAATTGCATCATTGATATTCAGTCAGTGTGATAATTGGTCTTCAATTGCATCATTGGTGTTATTCAGTCAGTGTGATATTTGATCTTCAATTGCGTCATTGGTATTATTCAGTCAGTGTGATAATTGATCTTCAATTGCATCATTGGTATTATTCAGTCAGTGTGATAATTGATCTTCAATTGCATCATTGGTATTATTCAGTCAGTGTGATAATTGGTCTTCAATTGCATCATTGGTATTATTCAGTCAGTGTGATAATTGATCTTCAATTGCATCATTGGTATTATTCAGTCAGTGTGATAATTGGTCTTCCATTGCATCATTGATATTCAGTCAGTGAGATAATTGGTCTTCAATTGCATCATTGGTATTATTCAGTCAGTGTGAAAATTGGTCTTCAATTGCATCATTGATATTCAGTCAGTGTGATAATTGGTCTTCAATTGCATCATTGGTATTATTCAGTCAGTGTGATAATTGGTCTTCAATTGCATCATTGATATTCAGTCAGTGTGATAATTGTTCTTCAATTGCATCATTGGTATTATTCAGTCAGTGTGATAATTGGTCTTTAATTGCATCATTGATATTCAGTCAGTGTGATAATTGGTCTTCAATTGCATCATTGGTATTATTCAGTCAGTGTGATGATTGGTCTTCAATTGCATCATTGGTATTATTCAGTCAGTGTGATAATTGGTCTTCAATTGCATCATTGGTATTATTCAGTCAGTGTGATAATTGGTCTTCAATTGCATCATTGGTATTATTCAGTCAGTTTGATAATTGGTCTTCAATTGTATCATTGGTATTATTCAGTAAGTGTGATAATTGGTCTTCAATTGCATCATTGGTATTATTCAGTAAGTTTGATAATTGATCTTCAATTGCATCATTGGTATTATTTAGTCAGTGTGATAATTGGTCTTCCATTGCATCATTGATATTCAGTCAGTGTGATAATTGGTCTTCAATTGCATCATTGATATTCAGTCAGTGTGATAATTGTTTTTCAATTTATCATTGGTATTATTCAGTCACTGTGATAATTGGTCTTCAATTGCATCATTGATATTCAGTCAGTGTGATAATTGGTCTTCAATTGCATCATTGGTATTATTCAGTCAGTGTGATAATTGGTCTTCAATTGCATCATTGGTATTATTCAGTCAGTGTGATAATTGGTCTTCAATTGCATCATTGTATTATTCAGTCAGTGTGATAATTGGTCTTCAATTGCATCATTGGTATTATTCAGTCAGTGTGATAATTGGTCTTCAATTGCATCATTGGTATTATTCAGTCAGTGTGATAATTGGTTTTCAATTGCATCATTGGTATTATTCAGTCAGTGTGATAATTGGTCTTCAATTGCATCATTGGTATTATTCAGACAGTGTGATAATTGGTCTTCAATTGCATCATTGGTATTATTCAGTCAGTGTGATAATTGATCTTCAATTGCATCATTGGTATTATTCAGTCAGTGTGATAATTGGTCTTCAATTGCATCATTGGTATTATTCAGTCAGTGTAATAATTGGTCTTCAATTGCATCATTGGTATTATTCAGTCAGTGTGATAATTGGTCTTCAATTGCATCATTGGTATTATTCAGTCAGTGTGATAATTGGTCTTCAATTGCATCATTGGTATTATTCAGTCAGTGTGATAATTCGTCGTCAATTGCATCATTGGTATTATTCAGTCAGTGTGATAATTGGTCTTCAATTGCATTTGTGGTATTATTCAGTCAGTGTGATAATTGGTCTTCAATTGCATCATTGGTATTATTCAGTCAGTGTGATAATTGTCTTCAATTGCATCATTGATATTCAGTCAGTGTGATAATTGGTCTTCAATTGCATCATAGATATTCTTCAGTAAGTGTGATAATTGGTCTTGAATTGCATCATTGGTATTATTCAGGCAGTGTGATAATTGGTCTTCAATTGAATCCTTGGTATTATTCAGTCAGTGTGATAATTGGTCTTCAATTTATCATTGGTATTATTCAGTCAGTGTGATAATTGGTCTTCAATTACATCATTGATATTCAGTCAGTGTGATAATTGGTCTTCAATTATATCATTGGTATTATTCAGTCAGTGTGATAATTGGTCTTCAATTGCATCTTTGGTATTATTCAGTCAGTGTGATAATTGGTCTTCAATTTCATCATTGATATTGAGTCGGTGTGATAATTGGTCTTCAATTTCATCATTGATATTGAGTCAGTGTGATAATTGGTCTTCAATTGCATCAGTGGTATTATTCAGTCAGTATGATAATTGGTCTTCAATTGCATCATTGGTATTATTCAGTCAGTGTGATAATTGGTCTTTAATTGCATCATTGGTATTATTCAGTCAGTGTGATAATTGGTCTTTAATTGCATCATTGGTATTATTCAGTAAGTGTGATAATTGGTCTTTAATTGCATCATTGGTATTATTCAGTCAGTGTGATAATTGGTCTTCAATTGTATCATTGGTATTATTCAGTCAGTGTGATAATTGGTCTTCAATTGTATCATTGGTATTATTCAGTAAGTGTGATAATTGGTCTTCAATTGCATCATTGGTATTATTCAGTCAGTATGATAATTGGTCTTCAATTGCATCATTGGTATTATTCAGGCAGTGTGATAATTGGTCTTCAATTGCATCAGTGGTATTATTCAGTCAGTGTGATAATTGGTCTTCAATTGCATCATTGGTATTATTCAGGCAGTGTGATAATTGGTCTTCAATTGAATCATTGGTATAATTCAGTCAGTGTGATAATTGGTCTTCAATTTATCATTGGTATTATTCAGTCAGTGTGATAATTGGTCTTCAATTGCATCATTGATATTCAGTCAGTGTGATAATTGGTCTTCAATTATATCATTGGTATTATTCAGTCAGTGTGATAATTGGTCTTCAATTGCATCGTTTATATTATTCAGTCAGTGTGATAATTGGTCTTCAATTGCAGCATTGATATTCAGTCAGTGTGATAATTGGTCTTCAATTGCAACATTGGTATTATTCAGTCAGTGTGATAATTGGTCTTCAATTGCATCATTGGTATTATTCAGTCAGTGTGATAATTGGTCTTCAATTGTATCATTGGTATTATTCAGTCAGTGTGATAATTGGTCTTCAATTGTATCATTGGTATTATTCAGTAAGTGTGATAATTGGTCTTCAATTGTATCATTGGTATTATTCAGTCAGTATGATAATTGGTCTTCAATTGCATCATTGGTATTATTCAGGCAGTGTGATAATTGGTCTTCAATTGCATCAGTGGTATTATTCAGTCAGTGTGATAATTGGTCTTCAATTGCATCATTGGTATTATTCAGGCAGTGTGATAATTGGTCTTCAATTGAATCATTGGTATTATTCAGGCAGTGTGATAATTGGTCTTCAATTTATCATTGGTATTATTCAGTCAGTGTGATAATTGGTCTTCAATTGCATCGTTTATATTATTCAGTCAGTGTGATAATTGGTCTTCAATTGCAGCATTGATATTCAGTCAGTGTGATAATTGGTCTTCAATTGCAACATTGGTATTATTCAGTCAGTGTGATAATTGGTCTTCAATTGCATCATTGGTATTATTCAGTCAGTGTGATAATTGGTCTTCAATTGCATCATTGATATTCAGTCAGTGTGATAATTGGTCTTCAATTGCATCATTGGTGTTATTCAGTCAGTGTGATATTTGATCTTCAATTTCGTCATTGGTATTATTCAGTCAGTGTGATAATTGATCTTCAATTGCATCATTGGTATTATTCAGTCAGTGTGATAATTGATCTTCAATTGCATCATTGGTATTATTCAGTCAGTGTGATAATTGGTCTTCAATTGCATCATTGGTATTATTCAGTCAGTGTGATAATTGATCTTCAATTGCATCATTGATATTCAGTCAGTGAGATAATTGGTCTTCAATTGCATCATTGGTATTATTCAGTCAGTGTGAAAATTGGTCTTCAATTGCATCATTGATATTCAGTCAGTGTGATAATTGGTCTTCAATTGCATCATTGGTATTATTCAGTCAGTGTGATAATTGGTCTTCAATTGCATCATTGATATTCAGTCAGTGTGATAATTGGTCTTCAATTGCATCATTGGTATTATTCAGTCAGTGTGATAATTGGTCTTTAATTGCATCATTGATATTCAGTCAGTGTGATAATTGGTCTTCAATTGCATCATTGGTATTATTCAGTCAGTGTGATGATTGGTCTTCAATTGCATCATGGGTATTATTCAGTCAGTGTGATAATTGGTCTTCAATTGCATCATTGGTATTATTCAGTCAGTGTGATAATTGGTCTTCAATTGCATCATTGGTATTATTCAGTCAGTGTGATAATTGGTCTTCAATTGCATCATTGGTATTATTCAGTCAGTGTGATAATTGCTCTTCAATTGCATCATTGGTATTATTCAGTCAGTATGATAATTGCTCTTCAATTGCATCATAAATATTATTCAGTAAGTGTGATAATTGGTCTTTCATTGCATCATTGGTATTATTCAGTCAGTGTGATAATTGGTTTTCAATTGCATCATTGGTATTATTCAGTCAGTGTGATAATTGGTCTTCAATTGCATACTAGATATTATTGAGTGAGTGTGATAATTGGTCTTCAATTGCATCATTGGTATTATTCAGTCAGTGTGATAATTGGTCTTCAATTGCATCATTGGTATTATTCAGTCAGTGTGATAATTGGTCTTCAATTGCATCATTGGTATTATTCAGTCAGTGTGATAATTGGTCTTTAATTGCATCATTGATATTCAGTCAGTGTGATAATTGGTCTTCAATTGCATCATTGGTATTATTCAGTCAGTGTGATAATTAGTCTTCAATTGCATCATTGGTATTATTCAATCAGTGTGATAATTGGTCTTTAATTGCATCATTGGTATTATTCAGTAAGTGTGATAATTGGTCTTTAAGTGCATCATTGGTATTATTCAGTCAGTGTGATAATTGGTCTTCAATTGCATTATTGGTATTATTCAGTCAGTGTGATAATTAGTCTTCAATTGCATCATTGGTATTATTCAATCAGTGTGATAATTGGTCTTTAATTGCATCATTGGTATTATTCAGTAAGTGTGATAATTGGTCTCTAATTGCATCATTGGTATTATTCAGTCAGTGTGATAATTGGTCTTCAATTGCATCATTGGTATTATTCTGTCAGTGTGATAATTGGTCTTCAATTGCATCATTGGTATTATTCAGTCAGTGTGATAATTGGTCTTCAATTGCATCATTGGTATTATTCAGTCAGTGTGATAATTGGTCTTCAATTGCATCATTGGTATTATTCAGTCAGTGTGATAATTGGTCGTCATTTGCATCTTTGGTATTATTCAGTCAGTGTGATAATTGGTCTTCAATTTCATCATTGATATTGAGTCAGTGTGATAATTGGTCTTCAATTGCATCATAGGTATTATTCAGGTCGTGTGATAATTGGTCTTCAATTGCATCATTGGTATTATTCAGTCAGTGTGATAATTGGTCTTCAATTGCATCATAGATATTATTCAGTAAGTGTGATAATTGGTCTTTAATTGCATCATTGGTATTATTCAGTCAGTGTGATAATTGGTCTTCAATTGCATCTTTGGTATTATTCAGTAAGTGTGATAATTGGTCTTCAATTGCATCATTGGTATTATTCAGGCAGTGTGATAATTGGTCTTTAATTGCATCATTGATATTCAGTCAGTGTGATAATTGGTCTTCAATTGCATCATTGGTATTATTCAGTCGGTGTGATAATTGGTCTTCAATTGCATCATAGATATTATTCAGTCAGTGTGATAATTGGTCTTCAATTGCATCTTTGGTATTATTCAGTCAGTGTGATAATTGGTCTTCAATTTCATCATTGATATTATTCAGTCAGTGTGATAATTGGTCTTCAATTGCATCATTGGTATTATTCAGTCAGTGTGATAATTGGTCTTCAATTGCATCATTGGTATTATTCAGTCAGTGTGATAATTGGTCTTCAATTGCATCATTGGTATTATTCAGTCAGTGTGATCATTGGTCTTTAATTGCATCATTGGTATTATTCAGTCAGTGTAATAATTGGTCTTCAATTGCATCATTGGTATTATTCAGTCAGTGTGATAATTGGTCTTCAATTGCATCATAGATATTATTCAGGTCGTGTGATAATTGGTCTTCAATTGCATCATTGATATTCAGTCAGTGTGATAATTGGTCTTCAATTGCATCATAGATATTATTTAGTAAGTGTGATAATTGGTCTTGAATTGCATCATTGGTATTATTCAGGCAGTGTGATAATTGGTCTTCAATTGCATCATTGGTATTATTCAGTCAGTGTGATAATTGGTCTTCAATTGCATCATTGGTATTATTCAGTCAGTGTGATAATTGGTCTTTAATTGCATCATTGGTATTATTCAGTCAGTGTAATAATTGGTCTTCAATTGCATCATTGGTATTATTCAGTCAGTGTGATAATTGGTCTTCAATTGCATCATAGATATTATTCAGGTCGTGTGATAATTGGTCTTCAATTGCATCATTGATATTCAGTCAGTGTGATAATTGGTCTTCAATTGCATCATAGATATTATTTAGTAAGTGTGATAATTGGTCTTGAATTGCATCATTGGTATTATTCAGGCAGTGTGATAATTGGTCTTCAATTGCATCATTGGTATTTTTCAGTCAGTGTGATAATTGGTCTTCAGTTGCATCATTGGTATTATTCAGTCAGTGTGATAATTGGTCTTCAATTGCATCATTGGTATTATTCAGTCAGTGTGATAATTGGTCTTCAATTGCATCTTTGATCTTATTCAGTCAGTGTGATAATTGGTCTTCAATTTCATCATTGATATTGAGTCAGTGTGATAATTGGTCTTCAATTGCATCATAGATATTATTCAGGTCGTGTGATAATTGGTCTTCAATTGCATCATTGGTATTATTCAGTCAGTGTGATAATTGATCTTCAATTGCATCATAGATATTATTCAGTAAGTGTGATAATTGGTCTTTAATTGCATCATTGGTATTATTCAGTCAGTGTGATAATTGGTCTTCAATTGCATCATTGGTATTATTCAGGCAGTATGATAATTGGTCTTCAATTGCATCTTTGGTATTATTCAGTCAGTGTGATAATAGGTCTTCAATTTCATCATTGATATTGAGTCAGTGTGATAATTGGTCTTCAATTGCATCATAGATATTATTCAGGTCGTGTGATAATTGGTCTTCAATTGCATCATTGGTATTATTCAGTCAGTGTGATAATTGGTCTTCAATTGCATCTTTGGTATTATTCAGTCAGTGTGATAATTGGTCTTCAATTTCATCATTGATATTGAGTCAGTGTGATAATTGGTCTTCAATTGCATCATAGATATTATTCAGTCAGTGTGATAATTGGTCTTCAATTGCATCATAGATATTATTCAGTAAGTGTGATAATTGGTCTTTAATTGCATCATTGGTATTATTCAGTCAGTGTGATAATTGGTCTTTAATTGCATCATTGGTATTATTCAGTCAGTGTGATAATTGGTCTTCAATTGCATCATTGGTATTATTCAGTCAGTGTGATAATTGGTCTTCAATTGCATCATTGATATTATTCAGTCAGTGTGATAATTGGTCTTCAATTGCATCATTGGTATTATTCAGTCAGTGTGATAATTGGTCTTCAATTGCATCATAGATATTATTCAGTAAGTGTGATAATTGGTCTTTAATTGCATCATTGGTATTATTCAGTCAGTGTGATAATTGGTCTTCAATTGTATCATTGGTATTATTCAGTCAGTGTGATAATTGGTCTTCAATTGTATCATTGGTATTATTCAGTAAGTGTGATAATTGGTCTTCAATTGCATCATTGGTATTATTCAGTAAGTTTGATAATTGGTCTTCAATTGCATCATTGGTATTATTCAGTAAGTTTGATAATTGGTCTTCAATTGCATCATTGGTATTATTCAGTCAGTGTGAGTGTTGGTAATTAAATACATAGTTGATATCATTCAGTCAATGTGAATATTAATCAACAACTGCATCGTTAATAACATTCAGTCAGTGTGGATATTGGTTATCAATTGCATGGTTGATAATATTCAATCAGTGTGAATATTAGTTTATCAAACCCATCTTGATAATATTCAGTCAGTTTGAATATTGGAAAATCAAATGCATATTATTCTCTCAGTGGGAATATTGGTAATCAAATGCCTCATTGGTAATGTTCAGTTAGTATGAATATCTGTCATCAGATACATCATTGATATTAGTCATTCTTTTTGAATATTGACCATTAATTGCATCATGGATAAAATTCATCCAGTGTGAATATTGATAAACAAATGCAACATTGATTATATCAGGTCTGTGTGATTTGTTGAGAATCAATTGCATCGTTGATATTATTTAGTCAATGTGAATATTGGAAATTGGTGTGAATATTGGCAACCAAATGCATCATTGATATTCAGTCAGTGTGATAATTGGTTATCAATTGCATCATTTATGATATTCGGTCAGTGTGAATATCAGCAATCAAAATGCATCATCATCAATATTCAGTCATTGATTATTGGTCATCAAATGCATTGAGGATATTTTGTCATATGTATCACTTGTGGACATTTGAAGCCAAGAGTGTGTAATACATCATTGATTATTTAATTGATCAGATGTCAACAATTTGTATTTAATGGTTAATAGTTGTAGTTATGGTTCCATGTATCGCAAAACGTTTTTTTGTTAAACGTTCGATTTTGATGGACAAATGCATTCTGATTTCAGGATTATCTTACTGTATTTTCTTCAAACAACAAACCTGCAACCATACCATAGGTTTTAGGGGAGCTGGCTCGATGGTATATCTCCCACTCTGAGTAGAAGGAGAGGAAATATGTTTGGACATAATTGGTTATTTGGTACCACTGCGCATGTGTCAAATTAAGTTACTTAGATACGTTATTGACAATGTGAAATTTGGTACCATGGGTTGAAATATAAACACTTTACGGGTAATCTGATATCATTGAGATGACGTATTGTCAAACAAAATTCCCTAACCGTCATTGATAGATGTGTTATATCTTTTGAGGATGACGAACTGCTTGTATGGTAGGTCAGACAACTTGACGAGTTCATTTAATCATTGTTCACTATATATACATTATTGAAAGTGATTTCACCTGAGCTTGTGTTAGCAATTTCGTATAGTGAGTCTCAATTAGATAATGAGAACCTGGAACTTATATATTCTGCGTACAAATGGGACCCCTTTTTGCACTTGGGTAGGGGCCCCTCTCTGATACAGTGGGCCCGGGGAGCAGAATATATAGTTAACGCAGTCCCTGGACACCAATAAATCGACGTAACCGTTGTCCCGTAAATGCACAGTGATATTTAATTTGCTTTATGAATAAATGAATAAATTAGCGATATATAATGTATCATTGATCATTTATTGTTCATCAATGAGAATATTATATGACAATGTGTTGTACTTGAGTGACTGACGTCATTGTTTTTTATATGTGTAAATGCATACAATACGTAAGGGTTTATGACGTCACTGTGGGTTTAAAGTATATTTGACGTCAATAAGTAAATGACGGACTACCACGTGACGATTATGGCGAAAACAATTTAATTATTTATTGATATTCACCGATTCACGACATGAGTTGACAGGGTCAATATTCACTTAACAATTTACATCGACAGTTTGACCACTAGAAGGAAATTTATTAATTTTAAATTAAGATTTAAAGTAGGCACTACTCGGTTTGAAAACACAATTCACAATGAGATCCATCGACATCAAAATGACAAAAACAATTAAATTGCAACGGTATGAAGGAAAACAGGAAAAAAATAATTCCACTTATAAAAGATCGCACGACCTCAACATGACAAAAGCAATTAAAGTGAAAAATGGGAGAAACATTACATGCCGCATGCATCAATAACTACTGTTAGTGACAGCATACATCACAAAATTAATTATTAGTCTGTACTGTCTCCCTATCCTAAAAGTCATGTCTTCCATAAATTCTGGATGATATTAAAATCAAATCGTTATGTACGCTTTCAAGGCTACAGCGACTTCGTTAAATATCGGTCTGGAATTTTAATGTTTTGCCGACGCAAATACTTTAAATATATATTTATATACATATACTGTGATTCAATTTGGATGCGATTAACTGACATCTGTGCCGCCTGCAGGTAAATTAGGCTAGGATAATTTTCTAGTATATCATTTAAAAAAAAATAAGCATGACATTCGAAGAAAAGTCGGTAAACTACTTTCTTTAGGATATTACTACAACTATGTCGCTCACCAAGCTGGATTTCAGATTTATTAACAAGATGACCGACAAAAAACTAAATAGCCGACTTAACAATATATCTGGAGTATAAATCGATATAGTCACGATCTATATGCACAATTCTATATCTTTGTGGGTGACACATTAGAAATATTACATGGTGACATAATTGTTAAAATATAGATGTCAATCATCGAAATGACCGACATTTATATACACCATCAAATGGTATCGGGTATAGATGAACCGTCCCCTTGCCCTCTAGGGAACTGTGCATACAATGTGTTTTTTGAAATCTAATCATATATGCACTTTTTTGCCATCTGGGCCTTGTGGCGTTTTCCTGTTATTGGATTTTGAATTATCGTAGGATAGGCACCACAAACAATTCAAAAGGCCATAAGGGGAAAATAAAATGTGTTATGGATGCAATGACAATTGTGACAACTATACTGTGTTCAGCACTAATTGAAAGTCAATTAAAGAAGCTATTCACTTATTTACAATTACTGGGTTTGGAGAATTCCATTATAATTCGGAAGCTGGTCAGCAAAATGAAAATGTCAGACATTTGAACACTATAAAACTTAAGTCAACTAATTGCAAAATGCGTCAAAATTTTTCCACATCTTTGCATAAATGCATACAGTATAATATCCGGACACTGAGATGTTTCCGGTTTTTATTTGTTAAATATAGAAGTGTAGGTGTCACAAACAGACCACAAGGATGTAATAAGAAGTAGAAAGCAATCAATCTAATCAAATATTCTCTAGGTGCATTCATGCAACTATGTTGTATTTCATATCTATGGAAAGCAAATCAAACAAACTAAATAGAGTATCTGGACTCTTGAAGTTACCCAGTTAAAAAAAAACGTAGAAAGACCATACAAGTGCCCATAATGAAGTAAACTGGTCTACTGACATAAATCTGGGCGCAATCAAAGTTACGACAACCAGATTGTGTTTGACATCAAATCGTAATGGAAATCTTGTTAACAAAACATTACATATATTCCACTTCAAAAGTGTGCCATTCACCATTCTATGAATATTGATATAGAATATAGGTATCAATCCATTATATTAAATCATACTGTTCACCATATTGTTTTCTATCTCACGTTCCAGTCCCCCTTCAGAGCGTCATCATCGGTCTCCTTGCTGTCATCTCGTTCATCAGACATGCATGTTGGCATTTCCATATAGTATCACTTTTATATCTATTTATATGTCAGATTACCCCTTCAGGCAACTTATCAATGGTTAGATGCTTCATAGTTTGATCTGCCTTTACATTCGAAAGGTCAATTTCGTTACCAATTTTGCGGTATATGAATATTTAATAAACAATCTTGTCTATATCAAGTAGAAATATCAAGTTAATACAAAAATTTCGCAACCAATAACGTTATCATCACCAGAATTATGATATTTGACACAGCAATAATGAATAACTAATTTTATATAATAATAAACATCTTTGTTCTGGCGGCCATCTTGTTTAAAAAATCATAATACTCTAGGAAAAGTGGTTACCAGCTTCTCCTAAAAAAAATTCTCAACCTTTCACAATTTGCAAAAATTATCCTAGTCTAAATATGCAATCCAATACAAGAAGTTGAGAAGTATAAAAGACATTGGGAAGGCTCGTCTGCAGATTCTGTCTATTTTACTTGTGTCAAATGTGTTGCAGTTGCGAGAGAAGCTAAAATTCTTGTATTTAGCGTTCCCTTTCAAGCAGTGAATCATGGCATCACAGCACCCTTCCTCGTCAGCTGGCTCCTCGTAGATCACTTCCGTCGTGGTTCTGGGTGCTGATCGGTAAATCCCACCGTACTTTGTCTTCTTCCTGTAGCCAGAAATCGGCATCATCTGTAAGCGTATTAACAGAATAAATATACATATACGTCATCGTCTAGGCAATCTGTATTGCGTTTACATTTAGTGTTATTTTTTAAGTTAAGCAAAGACAGTTTTTGTTCTTCAAATAAAATAGAAAGAAATTAGCAATGCCAAGATGTATGTTCGTAGATTAGCTTTCCCGGCGGCAGGATATATGTGCATACATGGGAGTACCAAAGGGGTATAGTTTTTTATATTAATTTACACTGAAATAAATCTAAAAAACACTAATGCGCGTGACCTTCATCATGACATATCCCTAATAACATCAATAATTAGCTTTTACCAGCGCCAAATTCCCATGCCACTCTGGTAATCAACGGAGCACATACACGCAATGGTGCTCGGAAAACTTAGCCTGCATTCGGTGACCCCGTACAGTGGTATTACATGCGTACATATCATCCGGCGGCGAAAAAGTCTACATTGCCGTTCGATGTTGTTTATACACACACTCGTGTATGATTGTCATCAAGTAAAAACGTCGCATTTGTAGCACACAAAATAACATTGGTATTGAATGTCGGACAGTACGCATGAACTTCAAGATTAATAGTACGTGTGGTGTGGCTAATCACGCATGCGTATTTATGTAATCATTATTTCATAAAAAGAATATTTTGTTGCGCTCGACAAAAAACAGACTCTTTAGTTTATAGCGAATAATCAACATGCAAAGAGTTAAAAACCACACTCAAATTCATCTATATGGTCCCTTTGAGTTTCTTTGCCAAAGTGACAATGTATGTCAAACTTAACTTGGTCCTTGACACGCAAATAGCAATATTCGTAAAATATGCTTATATTATAGCGCATACTATGCGTAACCTCAGTTTTTATAGGCACATAAAATGTTGTTGTCTGCAGGCAAAATGTCGTTAACAAACTCGAACGCACGTTTTATTTAATTAAACGGAAACTCAGACTCGTGGTATTTTACTGCCCACATTTTAAATGTTTTCGTTAGCCCTTGATTGATACTAAGTGACTCGGAAGTGATTAAAACAGAATGAATGGTTGAGTTAATATGCATTAATACGTGGGTCACCGGCGAAAACACGTCAAAATTTTAACTAACGTGCATTCAGAATTGTGTAAATAAAACCGCAACTTTTATGGAGAATTTATGAGAGGGTACAAACACATTTTATTATTATTATTATTTTTTATTATTTAGTTATTATTTATATTATTTTATGATTATAGAAACGTAAACGTAAAAAGCAACTCACCAAATGACTACAGAACCCTTTTGTTTTACATGTACTACGTATAAATGAACCATCCCAGAAACTAGACTACTCATTTTTAAAATCTTGCGGTCTTGAAATACGCTCACAATTCTATCCAATCAGCGATAAGTAGAGCGCCATCTTGATTGTTTTCATAGATCACCACCACGCAGAGGAACTTAAAGCGGGAGGGCCGTCACCTGCACACGCGCGGGAATTTAGTCCCAAGCAAAGGCCATCTGACGCGTGCGCAGGTGACGACTCCCCCGCTTTAACTCTGAATCGTCATATTGTTGCTCCCGCCTGCAATTGGGCCGTGTCGGCGATTTTAATGGGCTGAGAATATATTTTATTTACTATGTAGGCTATATTTTCGAGGGTAAATGTTTATTTCTTGTTGAACCTTGAACGTTTCTGATCCTGCGGTGTCGCTGGCCCCAAAGAGTTCGACCCATTCATGTAGTTCATGCTCCTAATAAGGGCCCCCATACAGACAATCATGTGCATGTAGTCTGCTACATCCTTCCAAATCAAATGACGAAATCTGCTGCCAAATCATCTGCATTTTTTCCATAGATCGTGAAACCATCAAAATACCAAGGTCACTCATAAATGTCACGGGAATTGTCGTGTGGCCTCCCTATGGTTACAACACATAAGCCTCTCGCGATGTGCGCTCTCGATGTATGTTCCTACCATCACGTGACCATGATTCACCCAGTACATATTACATGATAATTGTGTTTACCGACGAACCTAGCTATTCATGTAAAACAACACGGACACACTGTCAGTGAGTTAATTTATGAACTGTATTTTTGAGTGTAGGCTCTGGCGAATGGGGACATACCAGTCTATATCATGAGGCTGGTGCCGCTCAGGCTTGTTGTTAAAATTTGTGAAGAAGCAATTTAGCGTTAGATTAAAGGAGTACCAGTTTTATTTCGTTTTAAGCAGTTTAAAAAATGGCTTGGCCCAATTTGCCGTCCAATCGCTGTAGTGTCATCGGCACATCCAGATTGGTGCTTCTTCGTGGAAACATTTGTTCATAGATAACAATTCAGCTGGCAAAGTTGTACTGTCTACACGAAGGCAGCAGTATGTTCAGGGTTCCCGCTAAAAACTGTTGACAAAGTTGCGATACCGAAACACGGGAATTTGGTCGCATGAGGTATTTTATCTCAACACTCAAACACGTGATGATCTCAAAGAGTTCCTTGCTTTCATCTGCCTCCAGAAATCTGATTCGAATTATGGTGTACCCATTACTGTATATCGACGACCGGATGACCCTACATCCTTTACCATCTGAACAATGTCCTATCAGGACGCGATAATCTATTACATATTTGACTACAAGTCATCAGTTTAGTTTAGCTTTCTGACTACCATTTTTAGTGACATGTTGATATTGTCTCTAGCGTTATTTTAAACAAGCTGTCTATTCCTATTAATAGTGAGACTTCATGATACCAGCTTCCAACGTCTGAATGCTACACCAATAAATATGATGATGTCACTGCCTTTCCTATACATTATTGGTTACCAGAGTGTTCTATGTCATTCCGAAGTTAATCCACTCGTTGTTGGCAAAATCATGCCGATTTCCAGGGAAGATATCATTACGCCCATCGCCACTGACAATCTAGTATCTTATTCTAGATCTTTACAGTCTGGTATGGTGCAACCACTTCTTTTGTGACAATGTCACATTTCTCACCAATTCAAGAATCCGACTGGAACTGGACTGCGATTGCGTCCATATCCAGAATGCTACAATGCAGTGCAATTCAATTTAGAACCCCACTTAATATTGGTGGGAATACTTTCATTCTTAAAAAAGATAGTATCCCAGGTGGCACTCCATGTCAGACAGATTCAGAGAACAATACTAAATGTTACAGAATAGCGAAGAGCTTCCAGTGAAAATGCGTCCCAATCATAATGTTGCCAAGAAAGTGTCACAATACTCTAAGTTGTTTGGTGGATCCCAGCCACTACAAGAGCACTCATGATACAACTCCATAACTAACCAATGATTTGGATCACAAAACACTACATCAACTGCAAGAATGTTTAAACACCGTGGAAATGAAAATTCTTCTTCAACGCCATACCAATGACAAGTTGGAAGAAAAAAACTACAGCTGACGCTTTGGGCTGAGCAATCCATAGAACAATTTATTAACTGCCAAAAAAAACACAAGAGACTCATAGGCAACCAAATCTTCCTGCTCATTGCTATATCACTAAATTGCAGTGGATGACCAATATAACGATGGTACCCATGGCCGAACAAAGTGTGGTTCTTCCTATTTCTTAGTCTCCTAGTGGATCACCCATGGGTGCTCTCATCTAACCAAGCGGTACTGGCACAACCCGATGGCCGTTCACCAACGATTACACATGTAGAGGTACTCCAGCGTATCAGCCAAATGAAAAGTTTTTCGTGAAATTCCACTCTTTCACTAAAGACAGCCTCCACACCCTGGAATCTATTGTTGCAGGGGAGCACCTTATTAACCAGGAAAAGTCATGAACGATTTAGTGGGAAAATGTGTTACAACCTTTTCTTATTCAGTGTTATTATTTCATTCAGTAGTGTATTTTTTTCCTCTGGCTTGCATAGACTTACGAGATAATTGTTCCTGTGCTCTCAAATAACTGTTCCATTGGGGTCTATTACTAATCATCGTGATTCATCACCGGAGAAACATTTCAGCTATTAAAAGTTGTTATAGAAACTTTTGGGAGTGTACATTTTTCTGTATCGTGCGTTCTGTACTTAGGTTGTCTAATATCGGACACTGGCAAATGTCTCTCAGTAATAATATGTACAGATTGTAAGCCTTGCGTTTAGAAACTCAAAGTTAGTTTTTATACAACTTAGACTTACTTATAGCACACCTCACCTTCTCAACCATTTTCAACCTTGAGAGGCATCATCCTCCCCCACGAAACATATTAAATCTTATTAGTCAAATTTGTCTGTATTTCCTTAAAATTAAATTGCATTTGTTTGTTTTTAAATATCAAAATACTATCAATACTTCTACTACTGTTTCTTTACTAACTTGATCCAGAATCCGATTGCACAAGAATGTGGCGCCGACTGAATCTGTCTATCACCTTGAATTCAAAATATCTTCTGTAAATATGTAACAGTAATATGTGCACTGCACAAATGGGGCAAGGGTTGGAATTAATTACGGGCGTATTCGCAGTTCAAAAGAGGAAAATTGTCAGATGACCTCAAAACGACCCCGTCTACCTGAATGACAGGTCGTTACAACTACTTTCACTGAGACAGAGATGCAATGATCCTCTGTTATCCTAGCAGTGGTGATTGGGTGATCATTATTAGAGAAAATAACTTGTGAATTACAAAGATCGTACAGAAAATGTATTACGTTTGTGATCTCTGTCCGCTCTCTGAGCTGTATTCACGTTCATGAATGGGCTACCATCTAATAAGTTTGAAACGAAAACCTGATAATATTCCTAGTGATCTGTAGAAATATCACTAAATAAATAAAATACAGTAAAAAGATGATTCTGCTCTAACTACGTGATTCACAGAGATAATGATGCCTCTCACCTGTATTTGCATTTCATCACGCTTCGCCTTAATCTTCTCCTGTGCGAGATGATGCTTCTTGGTTAAATATGTGGCTGCAGCGAATTCTACCAACGACCCAAGTACGAACGTGAAACAAAGAGCTAAGTACCAATCTAGGGCCTTTCCATATGAGACCTTTGGTAAGCTATCACGTATACTCCACCCAAGCGTGGTAATTGTCAATATAGTCATTACCCCTAGAGAGAAAGAGAGAGAATGAATGAACCAATGCAAAATTAATACCAATCAGATAAGTAATACTTTTCGTAAACAGTGATCAACCTTTTCTCTTGCAACATATAAGGGCAGAGCACTTAAACAGGAGGAATGGCAGCTGGAATCTTTCAACATACCAGAATATCGACTCTTTTTCTTTTCAATGCATATGTAGTTTGGTTAGCGTATTTAACGAATAACAAATTAATGAACCGAAGATCCCAAATATTAATAATTAATTAATATTAAGCAATAACAATTAAATTATTATTAAGAAAAAAAGTGACTTTGATTCATGATTTTGTGTATAGTGTTAATTCGTGAATTACCCTATGTATTTCAATACCAAACAAAACATTGTGTGCAGTATATGAAATGAGCATGCATACGACACACTGGATATAGACTAATGTGAACCATCGATGTTTTCATAACACATGGTGATATTCGAATCATTTTGGGGAACAGCTGATTTTTCTACCCACTCCTTTACTTAGGTATAGATCCTTATCAATCTGAAAACAAAGGCGAAATATCGACAAGGGCTGAGTTTGCCGCCTATCCAATGGTATAATGGTTTACGTGACAAAATTGAAATTATATTGTCAATCAACTGATCTATTACTGATTGAAAACTGGAAATTACACTGAACTGTGTCCTTACTGTTGCAGTGTTGTGATTTTGCGCATGTGCGACAT
Source organism: Saccoglossus kowalevskii (assembly GCF_978046115.1). Classification (NCBI taxonomy): domain Eukaryota; kingdom Metazoa; phylum Hemichordata; class Enteropneusta; family Harrimaniidae; genus Saccoglossus; species Saccoglossus kowalevskii. The sequence goes on along the minus strand of NC_140644.1, from coordinate 20,418,130 downwards.
TTGTGTTGGTAAACATTGTTTTCCTTCAGTTCAATGCGCTCTTCTAATGGAAATTACATATGTGAGTTTTGACCTTGGCTCGACGTACAATTTTGATACCTTCCAATCACCCCCAAAAAATATTAGAACTTGGTTATGTCTCAGTTTGTAGTCTGCGCAACAGTCAAAGTTGCCATCTTTGTTTATATGAGACCCCTATCTCGTGCATGCGTGGTGCGACGACCACCGCTCTTTAAAACACGGTTCCCTTTAGAATGTTGAATTTTGAGCGTTCATTGCAGTAGCTATGTTTGTTTGTTAGTGACACGCCATACCATTGCTCGTAAGCAGACCGTAACCATGGTAAAATAATGAAAGATGTTAACTGGTGTTAAATATTCGAATACTCCAAATGGATTTGTATCCCCAAAAAGAAATAGGAAACTGATCAAAATAACGTCCCTTTTGATGTCGTTGTTTTGACCTGTTCAATTGAAAGTAGGATATCCGCTGTGTCGACATTAAACAATTATGGATTTCAGCGTTGAATCATGCTACATGAATACAGAAACAGTCACCACATTCTAATAGCTCAGTCGACCTTCTGAAACACGGAATTGTGCAGTGCCTTTTCAACTTTTTTTTTCATGGACGAGTTCCTTTTCCCGAAAGCAAGGACCGATGAAAAAATAAACGACTTATGTAGATAACTCGGAAAGGGATACATGTGTATACACCACAACAACTCTAGTATTCAGGCATCCCCACGAAACATAGGGATTTTGAACATCTGACGCATTTCTTGGCTGTCAGATTTCATTGGTTGTCCCCGACTATGAATTTAGTCGTATCCAGTACTAATTATACCTACACCCGTCGTTCACAGTTTCATTATAACGACCTCATGAAAACTCCACGAGTCCTTGATCGACTTTACCAGCAATGCAGGAGTTGTTAAACAATACCCTGTTGACTACAGCGAATCGAACGTCACTGTTAAGGCAGCGATGAACATTCCATCTTCACCACCTACAGTTTTTGTTTTTTCCGTCAAGCCCATCCCTTAACCGCCTTTTATTGTGTACTATACCATTTGATGGGTCTCTCTCTTTATTCACAACGGCGATACAATAATCTTTTAATAGTGGTAAAGGAATAGAAGATGCAAACCGTTTGATAATATTGACGTTAGTGGTTAAAGGCTTTTGCTGGATCTACTGAGACCCTGGGCCCCCTAGCTTGATGTATTATCCATACAAACCCACGCATCTCCACTAAAGATTGACAATGGCCTAAGTGTCACCAACCCCCAGCGAAACTATTGGACATTATTGCTGAGACCCAAGTAACACTATTAAATTCATGCCTGTAGTCTGGGGATGGAGGAATTGTAGTTCGGTAAGAGAAAGCAATTTGTAGCGAATCAGCAGACTTGATACCTTGCAAGTCAACTTTCTGCTTTGTCGACATTAAAATGTAGTTGAAGGAGCATCCATTGACTAATGGCCCAGTCTAATGGTCAGATCAACACGTCATCCATAGTACCCCGCTCAGTGATCACCTATTTGCTTCATCACCCTAAAGACTTCGCTCACTCTTAACGCTTTCGTGTGTACAAATACAATGGCAGGCTTTGAGGATACGCACTCAATACTTTATCAAACAGACTGTTCGATGGGAGACTTTCTGTGTGACAGGTGGTTTAATTTCTGTCAGCAGAGTGATGCTTCAGACAGGAGATTTGATTAACCTCCAGTGCTCACCTGCAGGTGTTAATCTTAACAATTATAATAACGTTTACAATAACAATTATAAGCAAGGCGGGAAAGCAGGCAAGAATCAGGTTCTTACCAGGAAGAGGAATAGTCATGAAAGGTGGTCTTACAATCATCAAAGCAATGAGGCTAACACCAACTCGATAAGTCTGATGCTGCTGGGTCGGAGTTCGCCTGTCACGCCAGGGAGACACTGTAGGCAAGATTAGAAAAGCCAATGTGCGGCACTGAGTCTACTGTAGAAATTCGTCCTTGCGCTGTTATGTTAATTAGTGTTTACTGTCAGATTTGTGCTATACTTAATTAATGCTCAATGACAATTGAGTTCATGCTTGGATACCTCTTCAAGGGTGACTAGGTCTCAAATCCTGGAGATTTGGGTTGATCACTGTGTATAATTTTATACTTGATTTTGCGGTAAAAATATTTTGAGAAGTTCATACGGCGCCCTCTCGGACATTTCTCCATCTTACAAGATGGTGACATAAACATTCAGATGAGCTTCCGAAACAATTACGTTTGACAGGTTTAGTTTTTATAGCTAATTAAATTTTTCGTAGTTATGTATGGCTTTACTAGAAAAATGTTATCTAGTTTAGTTTTTAATTGTGTTGAATAATCGTTTTTTTCTTGTAGTGGTCATATAATAAACACGGAATGCCCTCTATCTTGACTAGGCAGTATTTCTTCTTCAGCATTCATTTCCATATTTAGAGTTTTATGAATACCTAACTAGTTTATTAGATCAAACATTCGAACTTTGTGTATTCATTCTCGGGGTTATTACTTGGAAAACAACAACGTCATGGTGTTAATCTAGGTACGGTATAACTCGCGCTCTTTTAGTATGGCTTTTAAAGCGGGGGAGTTGTCACCTGTGCATGTGTCAGGTGGCCATAGCGTGTCATTGTTTACAAACAAGCGTCCAACCATGAGCCTTTGCGTTCTTAGCGTGTGTTATTATCGTCGCTTGGGACTCAATTCCCGCGCGTGCGCAGGTGACGACCCTCCCACTTTAAACATTTCTGAAGGCCAAGATCAGGTCTTCATTTACCATAGACCACACTATAACTTACATAGATATCTTGATGATTTGTACCAATGAACAATGATTTCTGTAAAACATTTTATTTGCTTAATACTTGCGCATAGGCTTGCACATAGACCTTAAATCGTCATTGCTTCTCAGACCTAGTCAGAATTACAATGTAACAATGACACAATATGTCCCTCTATGACAGATCGACTTTTTTTTATCACATGTTAAAATTCCCCCAATTATGATGAAATCGAATACTGATTAACGCATCATGGAGGGGGTTTTCTTCACGCATCCCGTCTTGATACAACCAAGAAATACTTACTTCCCACCTCATTTCTCCTATATTACCCAGTAGCTTAAGTTCGCTTAAGCACGTGTGCTATTTACACGTAACTGTATATAGGCGGGACCATCTAGTTTCTGCTTATATGAAATAGCAATTATCGGAGTTATTACCTCTCTGGTGAACAATCCACTGTTTTTGGAATTAACTAAATTAACACCATATATGGCAAGCTGTCTGGGTTGTATTATTTCGTGTAGGAAGGAATTTGAGTTCTCTTAGTATAAACACTCGAACATCCACTCAGAGCACACATTCCAAATCACGTGACTGACTCTTACCTAGTGCTACGCGTGCTGGTGTTGCTTCTGGATTCAACCAGAACGATACCCATGATAACACGGTGATTAGTATGCAAGGTACGTATATCTGTATCATAAAATAACCCAGTCGTCTCTGTAAATAGAACCTTGCCACTAGAACGGACCTGTCGCCTGAATAACAATCAATAAAATTCTAACATTATTCCCAAGAAATTATCTCACTCAAAGCGGGGGGTAATGAAAATGAATAACAATAATGGGCTCGAATAACAATTATTATAGTAGAGCGTAACTAGTGATTTGTCTGCTAACTTCATTGTTCCATTTCAACTGCTAAGGGTGCAGTTTCCCTCAATATTTACAAGTAGGGCGAGCCACACACTTCTCGTCTGCAATTGAAAGTTCAGTCGAAAGAACTCGGTCGGTATCTCGTGGTTGATTTGTATTATTCATATGGAAAAAACGTGTATATAATCGAATGGACAGTACTTACCGATTCTATCGGACTTTAGCCGAATTTTTTCTGTGTCTTGATGGGTGAATTCAAACTGCGAGAGCCTCAAATCTGGCGAAACCTCTACTTTATCAGGGTGCCAATCATAGATGATATCATCGGTTGAAAAACTGTCTTTTGAAGAAAGCACATACATAATACGAGTTTATTATCGTTAGCTATCGGCTGACACAGTCTTGAGTAATGTCCAGTCATTTACCGCAAATGGAGTTTATTTTCCAGCCGAGTCATTTATCATGAATGGTGTTTATTGCCTTTAACATGGGGTGATATATAGTCCTGGGTAATATCCAGTCATTTACCACAAATGGAGGTTATTACCACTAACATGGGGTAATATAGTCTTTTGTAATATTTTGTACGAATGAAAGTTATTGCCTCTAATACATAAGTACTCATACTCAGAAATATGAGTCATCGCCTATCAGACTGGAGCCCGGTAATATAGTCCTGGGTAATGTGGGGTCATTTATTACAAACAAAGATTATTTGAGATAAACTATACGTACAACTGCGGTGTGTAGTATCGCTTACATACTACGACATCGATATGTCGGAATGTACTAACATGGGCCCATTTTGTTCTAATTAATCATACACTTCATGTGAACTCCTTTAAAGGTCACCTGTAATCATTCTCCTTAGTTTATATAATTTGTCAAAACGTGAGGCAATAGTTCCGATCCCCACTGTTGGTGTTACGGAGTCGCTGCTAATAATCACACAAAGTGCCCAACCACTGCCCATGATTACATTATCGGGCTTTGTCTGGTATCGGGTGATATAATTTCATACCCGCAGACGCCCTGGGGAATCCCCAATTTGTTTTCTATTCATACAATTACAAATACCGATGTAAAGTTGCATACTGTGATATACCTATCGGCATACTCTTTCTAGTAGGCTGGACCTATCTTATCGATCATTTGGGCAGCTCCCGGGAGTTTTCCCTGCGTATATTTTACTTCCTGCATCGTCTTTTTTTTTTTTACTTTGTTGGCTTTCACATTCCATCAGATTAATGCCATGTCTCTCAGTGTTAATAAGTTCATCAGTTATCTCTTACAGCAAACGTTTCTTTTTACACCCTACATTTATAAACTTAGATGTAGTCATTCCTGCTAATTCCTCTCAGCGTGTTCAGATTAGGTTAGCTCTTTCAAGCTGACAAGGGAATTAATGATTTATTTTCGCTTCTTCTTGCAATACAGATAATTATATCAGCTAGTGTTAGTGTGTATACATCTACTAGGGGCATGTGTCACGGCTTTATGCAATATATCGCCTCTGAGGACCCGTTACGAAATCCAATGCCAAAGTACGTGATGGGCAGTGCTTGAAATCCTAAGAACATGTATTTATTCAATTACAAGGCTCGGTTCTTGTTTCAACGAGTCTCCGTAGCTGTCAATAACGATGTTTCAAGGATACGGAGTCAAATCGCATCACCATGATGAGAAATGTATCGCCCCCGCAACTGAAAGCACCGTCAGCCTCCGATAATCAAAAAAAAAAATGTTGAGACGCGGGATACGTCTACAGTCGATTAAAATACGCATGCGTCCTGCTATGTTACAGTATCGGTTTCGCGTGAAATCGTACGTGCACCACGTGAAATGAATCCACAAACAAAATGTTAGACAGTTACTAGATATAGATAATATGGATTTACGCATGACCGATACCATAACGTTTGTACGGCCGTTATTGCAATTAACAAGACGTGCCAATGTACTAGTCGGTAATTCGTTAACTGGACCGATATTAAGCGCAATCCGATACTGTACTCGTAAATTATCGTACTAAATATTTTATTAAATGCCACGCTGAACAAGGTCTGTGAAATATTGGTGCATAATAATCCAATTTTCTACCCCAGATAATAATGAAATTAATGTTAACGACCATTAACTACAACTTTGTGACGTTTATTGATACTTTTGTTTTCCCTAGTTATTGGCTTAGATATCTAATAATAGCAGAATAATTACTTCCTTAGACTTTCACGCCACAGTATATTGCACTCGTAACTATACTTCCCAGCCGCAATTAATGAAATAATTAGTTTTATCTATTCAATGGCTTGTGTTTTCAATTTAAAAAAGGAGGAAATAAATGAAAAGTCTCCCCAGGAGTTTCAAAACGACATTTTTTCGCTCTCTGCGTAGCGACGTAAACATGTTTAATTAAAATATGCACACATTATTTTGAAGACTAAAAGCTGCTGTTCACTGCGTTTTTTTTAATTATTACAGAAACTGCAATCTGTGTACACTCGGTGATAATATAAATAAGTCATCCGACTGAAAATAATTTAAGTCCTGATAATTAATATAAACGCATTATCACCGTGCCTGGATGTGGGCGACAATCCCAACGATTCATTATGCAGTAAATAGGACGTCAATTACTAGTAGTTCGGAATATGAGAAACTTTTTGCTGTACTAACCGCATGTAGACTATTTCGTCGTAAACTGTTAAACGTACATATACTAATATATTATATGCAGATCTCAAGTGTTACTTTATGTCCGGGTACGTCATACAATCCACCATTTTATACAGCATAGAAGTGTAAACACTTGAAAAAGCAGGACTATTTTACACATAGATGCAATGAATCAAGTACCCACAGTTTTTTTAACAAAAATAAAGCCGATTCAACTACCGTAACGCTAGTATTGACAATATTGGCACTGACAATTTGTTTGATCCAATAGAACCAACGTTCGCCTGCGTTTATACAGAGCACACTCAGTGGCGGCGGTACCGGGGGCAGGGCAGGTGGTCGCCCCCTCCCCCCAGTCAAGCTGAACTCCTTTGTGTATTTGTGTCGACGCGATGCAGTTGTCTAGGAAGCCTGTCTTGCCCCCAAATAGCGTTTCAAAGGGTCTAGATTTCAACAATTCTCCGGAGGAGCATGCCCCGAACCCCTTAGTAAGGTAGGGCCTTCGACGTGAGGGATGGTGAGCAGATCTCGCCCCACCCCCATTCAAAATTTCGTGCCGACATCTCTGGTTGACTTTAGAACAAATTGTCGTCTGCGTTTAGAGAGAGCAAACTGAGCTCTGACATTATAACCAATGATCGTTTACGTTTAGTAACAGAATTACTGAACTGACGTTACATATAAGCAATTACAGTCTGCATTTAGAGAAAGAACACATTGATCTGACATCAGAACCGATGGTCGTCTGCGTTTAGACAGAGCACCTTGAGCTGACGTTAAACAAAATTGTCGTCTGCGATAAAAACTACTCTGTCTAATTCACTGATAACATATCCGGTTTGGAAGAAATTATTAAACCACTTATCATATTTACTGATATAATACTTACTGCTGCCGAACTGGAGAGGGCACATCTGACCATCCATGGGGTATTTCTCGAAATGCATTTTACACTCGGCCACAATGGTCAATCTATAAAATAACAAATGAAAAGATTTATGTTTTGTGATAGTTCGGGGCATAAACAGCAGCTTGTATTGCTAGGAATTAATTAAGAGGGAAGATTGCCCCGTTGTTGTTCGAGACTAAGCTCTGACAGCATATTTGAATGAGAAATTGAACAATCGTATGACATTATGTTAGAATTGTATGTAGAGTTTCATTACTAAAATAGTGTTTACTCTAGGGTATTGCATGTATACCTTTAATTAGTTTGCAAAGTCCAATTACACACATATCAAAATAACCCAAGTTATATCAATCACATACAATGTAAGCCACGATGTCTTCATTAAGTTGCCATTACGAGCAAGGAAATTAATTACACCGTTTACTTCCTCTGTACTGATTACTTAAATAAAATCAATCTAGTAGTATATTTACGTCGATATATATTTTGAAAAAGTCTGTGTATACCGGAATACATTTTATATTCCTTGGCTTTTAGAAACACCCATTAACAATGTACGGCCATAAATAACAACAACAAAAATTACATATTTTGCAATTTATTGTATACTCGACGGATTATAAACTTAAAGTACAATGTATTTGGTAAATAACATATACTGTTATCTCCAGTAAAGTGTAGTTATATTTTGGTGAGTGGCTGCAATTTGTTATTAATTAGAACTATTTTACCATTTTGGGAATGACAAAATCATATAATGATGACAGTAATAATAGATGGTATGATGCATGACAATAAGCACTCATAAATCCAATACTGTACCACAATGTCTGTTAACTAAAACACGAACGACGCCAACGATGGACACATGGCCATCATGTCACCAGAGACAACAAATGAATCTTAACCAACGTTATAACCCAAGGGTGTGTATTTCCAGTTCATCATTTTCACTGTGTACAACATATTACACTTTATTACTTTGATGCGGCTCTGTAATAACTTTAGCAAAGTAATTTTACCATTTAATTGTATTATTACATTTCTCGTTGCATCTGCACTTCATCCGATTACTTACAACCATTTTCAGCCCTCCAGAGGGCTGTCAGTCAATAACAAAGTTAAAGTTTCTGCTCGTACTTCTAGTACCTGTACGGCGATTACATTGGCTGCGTAGAATTCAATTCTACAGTACCTCCTCCGACTTGGAGGACGCGTTCGTCATAAGTGAACACACTAGATTTGCAAACACAAGTACTTGACCTATGTTTAGCTACATTCTTTAGAACATTCAGTAAAACAACTTGTAATGTAATGACTGATGTAACGTAGGTGATGTACTTGATTACAACGCTCGCGATGCATGACAACGAGTTTCCCTTGGCAACAGAGTTGGCATGTAGTTATCACTACATTTATCAACTAATGGACCAGAACAATGTGGGAAGTAGAGAAAACGTCTAGAATAGTGATTGGCTATTAATCACCCTGTAAAATACACGTGAATCTCTCTTGTTACTGTTTTGTTAACGTTTTTCTGATTGGGCGGATGGTGTTGCGCACGATCGTATCATTGGCTACTGTAGCAGGAGCAGGCACACTGCCATGATGAGTTTTCTACATATATTCCAGCAGTATGTTTCGATGCAGAAAATATTTTCACTTGTCATTTACAAAACACGTTCGTTACAAATTTGTATTTGTCGATCAGTGTATTGCTTTCTTTCTATTACAATACTTCTATTAGTGCCCTAGAGGTTTAAACACCGTAATCAGGAAAATTGTCCAAAACTCAAAGTTTTATCGTATAGTTCCAGGCTGTTCGTCATTTCTTTTCAATAATCCATGATTACGCATCCTCGTTCCCGGATCTATTGAAAAATATCGTCTTTACTCGACTTCCCACCAAACACGTTTACATTCATGAAAAAAGCCGTAATGAAAAACTAGCGTGCGTTGCCTCATCCTGATCAAATGAATATTTTACATGTTTTCAAGTCATTCACTACAGAATGTTACCGTGACAACGGTGTCAGATGTTCAAGAAACTGAAAGCATCTCCGAAATTAATCGAAGAGATTGACATATATTGTTGGCACTGATGAATAACTCGGGAAAATAATTTCAAATACAAGAAATTAAAGAGAAATTACGGATGGTGTGACGAGTCGCTTTGTATTATTTTTTTTTATTTTTTTTCTGTACACATGGATAACACGGGAACCCTTCAGCGACGGAAGATCAAGGTACCTAATTAGAACCGCGGTCAAAAGTCGACACATATAAAAAATAGTAGAGTAAAAGTGAAATGTTGCAGATTACCTCTGTGTGTAAAGCACGGTGCCGTTGGGGCCGATGCGGAACAGTCGATTGGGGGTAGTGATCGAGTGATCGTACGACTTTTTACCGTTGTGGAAGTAGGTGTCTGGGTACCAGATCGATTCCAACATCACAGTGTTTAGCGAAAGAATATCATAATGGCTGTCACGATGGGCTAAGCGAGGGTCTGTCCAACGTTGTCTGAAGAACACATCCAGATGGTACTCCTGTAAGAGGCAGAAAGTGGGACAAACATTACTAGATCATTAACATGATGTAAAAATCACGCAGTAAAATGGAATCTATCACGGCGAGTATGAATAAATATGAATGGATTTTATAGCACAAAAATAAACCAAACATACATGCATATTTAATTATATTACTGTTTGTTAATCATTAGAGCTGAATATTTGTATCGGCTTGATAAAATTCCATCTCGGAAATATTCTGCTTTTGTATTTTAAACCAAATAAAAAGCTCTGATTTTCATTCCATGTCACATATAGTATAATTACGGATGGTTGACAATCTGTATTATACTAAACGCAATCTTAGAACAATTTAGTTTCATTTTAAATACTATGATTGGGTTCATATCGAATTTCATTAATATTTATTGCAAATAAATTATCCAGGAGTCTATTAATCTTGTACTAATTCCTGTACTAGATACTCGAGATACTGATGGTCATGGTCCGCATTATATCAGAAATTGCCTTCGCCGGCCCTAGATGGTTATTATCGATAATAGCCCGGCTCTTAAAAGGATTAAGTTCAACTCCAATGAGTAGGTAGTTAAACTTCGCCCTCGTCAATTATACATTGTGGTAATTTTTCTAATTACGACATGGGCCGAATAATACGAACGCCCGGGGTGAATACATGACCGGTGTCCATGTCGTCGCTTCGCTACCATATCGTACTACTTTGTACTGAATAACTAATAGGTCGTGAATTTTAAAGGGAAAGCACGGCGTCTCGGCTTGACCTTTTCTAGCGCGACTACTTTAACATCACACTAAACACGGTACTTTGCACGCGACGTAAAATAGTTCAACATTCATAACAGACATAATTTCGTGCAGATATTTGTCACGTGGTTGGTTTAATGTGTCACCTGCATATCATTAGCAGTCTTTGATTTAGTATTTCAACTCGGACGTTGTTCTCTCGGAGGTGTTACTTGACAAATCACGGAGGTCGATCGGCGCACGTGCCGTTAAAAATGTTCAACCTTTTTGGTTAAAACACCACAGCAATATTGTCGTATTTTTTTGTCGATAATATTTGTCAGTGTTACCTCCAATAACTTGTGAAGGATTGATGTCATACGGATACTAGTGAATTTCATTTTGTTTCAAGGTTATTTTAATTTATTGTCAAATTAAGGCTATAATAGAATATAGTAAAGAAAAAAAGCCATCTTGATGGTTATGACGCCACGATGGCATGATTAATAATGTCGACCATAACAATAATTACCGAGCACGTGATGTGTAGCTGTAAAATTCAATCATGTGTATTTCCTACCTTTGTAGACTGGCAATTGTGTCAGCCAGTAGGCCGGGGCCAGCCATATTAATGGTGTATAATTGAGCCACATCAACACTAGTATAATTGGCGAAACGCATGACAATTTGGGGCTTAGCCTGAGAATTGAATTATTGTGTGTACAGAACTGGGATGGGAGCGCATTTCTAGAATTCTATTCATCACTTGCACTCACGCCATAAATAAACTTTAAAGGGCGGTGGTCGCCGCGGAGCGCGTCTTCGAATTTCATGCAAACAAACAAAGTATTTTACACGCACTGTGTACGTCGCTAGGAGACCCATATCTCACAGGACGCGGCGCGACGACCACAACCCTTTAAGCATTCTATATCCACATCGTGAAGATTCGGGCCACAAATGTCTGTTTTTAAATATAAACATAAAAATGGGCGTTTCTGATGCATCCTTAGTAAGGCCCAAATTGTGATGCATTGAAAATCCAATGTCACGGAGCGCATGACCTTTGAAGGCAATTAAACGAAATGTTACCCAAAATATTCCATATCAAATCTAATATTATTTGGGATCACAGAGTACCAGGTGAACTAAAGAGAAATCATGTGTGGAACTCCCATTTCAGGCTATCTTCCCAATTTGCTTCGTAATAAACCACACACGAGGACCTAGCCCGTGCTTGTAATCCCTGAGAACGCTATAATGTTCCCGCCAATTTATTTTTACGTATTCGTTGTATAATTTCTTTAACCAAATCTATATATTAATGTCCCTATTGCCTACAACTCTGGATCGCCCCTTTTCACATGAAAAGAAATATGTGGGGTTATTGTGTGAAACGTGACTACAGTTGACTTTAATGGGTTAACAGTCAACGCCAAGCGCATTAATGTTTGTTTTGCTTTATTCCCTTGGTGTCGCGTGCTTGTTCGGTATTGTTGTATCGTTCGGTGGTCGCGTGTTGCCGCGGATTTAATTTCAGAATGTGCCATCCTCGACATTAATGCGTGTGGTCACGTGACACTTGAGCGTAATTCAATTTAGAGTAACAGTCGTGAGTACGGTTCTTGACATTAACTTGACTTTCTACCCTTGTTTCATCTTACAGAATGACGACATTCACTACTTCACACGTAGCTCCCATCTCACACAGCCAAATATAGTATAATAAATGGACAATCTGTCTCTACATTCATTTTTTTTTAAAACTGGAACAACACGAACGATTATGTCGGTTAGTATCACCGACAGTGCCGTCACATGGCCCGGTCGGTGGAAGGAAGCTACAAGACAAATTTTTGCCGACGGACGAAAACAAAATTGGGCATGTTCCCCATTAAAGTTACGTGGATTATACCATTTTTTACCTCCATGATTATACTAATCGGCTATCAGTTATAATCGTTTGTGTCGAGTAAATTCACGTTCATGGGGTTTACGCAATGTTAATTTGAGCGGAAAAACAACATAAACCGGCGCAGACAATTATATCAATTTCTTGAAACGCAATGCCCTGCCCGACGGACACTACGCCTTGAAATGAAACGTATTATCGAAGACTGTGAATTATTTTGAAAACAGGAAGATGCAATGATGCGTCACTAAATGTGAACAGACGGGTTAATTACGTATACAAGGAGTGCATGTCAGGTACGAAGCCCGACCTTTGCTGTTTAATTCTCTCTGTGGAATTGCCTGAACGGAACTGTTACTCTTTTCTTTCATTTATGCATGTGCAATATATAAGAATACCCCTAAATCGAACGCGTTGCATACAGATAGATGTGATGCATGGAAGTTTCTGTGAAAGAAAATGTCATTTCATTGAGATTAGCATGGCAGGTCAGAGGTCAGAATACTGATGATCTGATGACAACATGAGAGTACCCCCATTTAATGGGCACATTGCTATTTCAACAGAATAACGTCAGACGGTTAGAATTTTAAGACGGGATTTCCTAAACTTGAAAAAATATTACATTCTGCGTCTGGTCGCTCGGGTGATAATTCACGAGAGGATAAACGAAGTAGGTGAAAGGTTCGGACAGATGAATAAATATTGCTGATTGATATGTAGCTTACCATGTCAATTTCTACGACAGGGCCTATACTTAAAGCATACATATCTGCCTGCACGTTGACTGGGCGACCTGAAAATAAAATAAAACAAAACACGCTTGTCAGATGATATACTCGTACAATGTTTTTCACGTAGAGCTGCAGCAATGGGCAATGTCAATAATAGAAATAACTAATAAATTATAGAGAAATCCGTGAATCTGTGTGAAATGTCAAAATCATGATATTCAAGATATATGCCTATTGCATGTTATTCGATCATACGAACAAACTGGTGCAGAAAATAATTATTTGCCTCACAAAGTTTGCAATAACAGACCATTATGTCTTATTGTACATGAACAATATTAGAGAAAGATTTAAGTGAGCAGTGCAGCGCCTCTCATATCAATCTCAATTTATGTGTATATTTGACAAATATCTCAAGAAATTGTAGTTCATTCCGAATAAGGTCAAATGTCAAAAACACGACAACTTGTAGGAAATCCATCATGGCCGACAAGTCTGATTGTTGTGCACACTGATCAATAAATGTGTTTGATATGTACAAGAACACATAATCCAATGTACAATAAACTTGTAATAACAAATTATCGGCACACAACAGAGACTACTAAACCCGATTATAGCGCAAACCATTCACTGGCATAATTTAATATCAGAGTTCTAAAAAATGTCGTCTCGATTGCATTCTAGGGCCTGGCAGGCGGAAATACCTGCGGGGGTATAACTATGGCAAGCCGGTAATATCCTATCTAGGGTTTGCATCTGGTTTTGTAATGCGTGCTTTACCTGCATGCATGCAATAATAGCTGCAATTCTCTCCCCAGGGACACGACATACGGTGTGCGGCAGTTTTCGCCTTCATTCAAAAAGTATTTTAAACTGACTGAGAGCATACAAACTGCTCAATGCTTATTGATTACGTAAACTGCTGTTTTAGGGCATTGGTGCACGTGATTTTATTAACTCTCGTCGCGTTATTGAAAATTAGAACCCAGAATTCACTTAACTTCCTCTGTAAACTAAACTCCATCAACAAATTATGGCTCGCTGCCCTCTTATAAATAGCGCGGTCTGATTGGAATACAAATGAGATCATTATTATTCAGTTGTCATGTCCATGAATGTTGACTAGAAATATTTAGGCATTTTGTCAGGGTCGTCTAACTGTGATATTTTTAATAATGTACCATAATTTGTGATTTTTATCACGTGACATACCCAAATTGTGAATAAACATAATAAACTAAACTACAATTACAGAAGTATTGCTGGACAACTTGAAAATATATTGCCCTGACACATTTCCTAATTTCCTAATTGAACAAAAACGAATATACTCCTAAATGTAGGTGAATGAATACCAGGGAGACTATTACTAATGGTTATAAAGTCTTATCTCAATACAGGTTTGGTTTGAATAGTTATCCTGGGAGTCGATATTCCTTGGAGAGCAGTATCAGCAATATTCACCTCGTGGGAATGTCAATCACGGAGGAGAAACTCACGGCTGCACGCGCCTTATACACCGGTATTTGCGATGACAAAGTGTATATTGTGATAATTATTTTTTTAGCCTTCCAGAAACAGCCAAAAAATAGATTACTAGTAGGCATAATGACAGCTTAAGCCCGAAATACTCTAGAAGCGGACATTGTAAACGTCTTGGGAGCGTGTAGCGTGGGAAAATACAGCTCATATAACAGCATTGGCTCTTTGACTGATGACGTACTATCAGTGTAAATTGACTGATATGGACATTGCTTCCACCTGTCAGCAGAGAAGCGTGCTTCCCTATAGCAAATCTAATTGGATCGTATACCGCATGGTCGAGGTCAAAATATCCAATATTTCAAATGGTGCGCTGCATACAACGCTTGCACGAGTCACGCTTTATTTTCCGCTCCAACAGCTTCAGGAATGTGATTAAAAATGTGAGAAAGAAAAGGAAGTTCAAAACGCTTTCTTAGAATTAATAATTGCCGAACTAGGCGTCCAAGCCCACAAAATGATTGCGGATGGTCATTCATTGTCATTGTGTTATCATATTTAGGCAATAAATGTAGTTAAATATAAAATCAAACGTATTTATGATTTAGTAATATCACGGCCAATTCCCAAATGAATTGGGGGAATCAAAGTGGGAAAATTAAGGTACATACAATCAATCCCCTTCTCACGCAAACCCGCCAAGCCTATAGTTTTGTCATCGAAATATACATTAAAAATGACGTACGTACACGAGCAGTTGGCTGATACCACGTGCTATAATCAATGCCATTGTCTCATTCGGTATATTAATGTCACTCGTGACAACGACTGGTTTATCAACCAATAAGGTGTATATACAAATTAACAGGGGTTTACATGTCATTCTTAGGTATATGAAACTACATTAATCGCAATGCTAATCGGTGAAAACAGACATCCTGTCCATTGTCTAACATGACATATATATTTAAGACGACACTATATGCCAATTGAATAATACGTCGTCTATGCAGGTGATACTATACTAGTATATCCTGTCCATTGTCTAACATGACATATATATTTAAGACGACACTATATGCCAATTGAATAATACGTCGTCTATGCAGGTGATACTATACTAGTATATCCTGTCCATTGTCTAACATGACATATATATTTAAGACGACACTATATGCCAATTGAATAATACGTCGTCTATGCAGGTGATACTATACTAGTATATCCTGTCCATTGTCTAACATGACATATATATTTAAGACGAAACTATATATGCCAATTGAATAATACGTCGTCTATGCAGGTGATACTATACTAGTATATCCTGTCCATTGTCTAACATGACATATATATTTAAGACGAAACTATATATGCCAATTGAATAATACGTCGTCTATGCAGGTGATACTATACTAGTATATCCTGTCCATTGTCTAACATGACATATATATTTAAGACGACACTATATATGCCAATTGGATAATACGTCGTCTATACAGGTGATACTATACTAGTACATCTTGTCCATTGTCTAACATGACATATATATTTAAGACGACACTATATATGCCAATTGGATAATACGTCGTCTATGCAGGTGATACTATACTAGTATATCCTGTCCATTGTCTAACATGACATATATATTTAAGACGACACTATATATGCCAATTGGATAATACGTCGTCTATACAGGTGATACTATACTAGTATATCCTGTCCATTGTCTAACATGACATATATATTTAAGACGACACTATATGCCAATTGAATAATACGTCGTCTATGCAGGTGATACTATACTAGTATATCCTGTCCATTGTCTAACATGACATATATATTTAAGACGAAACTATATATGCCAATTGAATAATACGTCGTCTATGCAGGTGATACTATACTAGTATATCCTGTCCATTGTCTAACATGACATATATATTTAAGACGACACTATATATGCCAATTGGATAATACGTCGTCTATACAGGTGATACTATACTAGTACATCTTGTCCATTGTCTAACATGACATATATATTTAAGACGACACTATATGCCAATTGAATAATACGTCGTCTATGCAGGTGATACTATACTAGTATATCCTGTCCATTGTCTAACATGACATATATATTTAAGACGACACTATATGCCAATTGAATAATACGTCGTCTATACAGGTGATACTATACTAGTATATCCTGTCCATTGTCTAACATGACATATATATTTAAGACGACACTATATATGCCAATTGGATAATACGTCGTCTATGCAGGTGATACTATACTTAGTATATCTTGTTCATTGGCTAACATGACATATATATTTAAGACGACACTATATGCCAATTGAATAATACGTCGTCTATGCAGGTGATACTATACTAGTATATCCTGTCCATTGTCTAACATGACATATATATTTAAGACGACACTATATGCCAATTGAATAATACGTCGTCTATACAGGTGATACTATACATTTGGCTTATGGCTAACATGACATTAGCACAATTTACTACACACCGTCTGATATATCCAACATGGCATTTATATGTATTAAAGTTCCACACTTCATTGATTTTCGCAAAGACGGACACGGCATGTCTATAAGTGATATAAGCATACTCTATTCGTGTTGGATAATCGGGAATATATACGATTGATATACACTGCATTCGCTATGACCAACATATCATACATATGAATGATATTAGCACACTCCATCCGCCATGGCTAAAATGGCATATATATGAGCGCTAATATCACACTCAATCCGGTACGGCTAACATGGAAAACCGTGAATGATATTAGCGCATTCCATCCGATATGGCTAACAAGGCCTACGTATAATTGATAAATGCACACTCCATCCCCAATGGTCAACATGGCATACATACGAGGGATAATAGCACACTCCATCCACATTGGTCAACATGGCATACATATGAGGGATAATAGCACACTCCATCCACATTGGTCAACATGGCATACATATGAGGGATAATAGCACAGTGCATCCACACTGGCTAAAATGGCATACATATGAGGGATAATAGCACAGTCCATCCACACTGGCTAAAATGGCATACATATGAGGAATAATAGCACAGTCCATCCACACTGGCTAAAATGGCATACATATGAGGGATAATAGCACAGTCCATCCACACTGGCTAAAATGGCATACATATGAGGGATAATAGAACAGTCCATCATGATTCACACTGGCTAAAATGGCATACATATGAGGAATAATAGCACAGTCCATCCACACTGGCTAAAATGGCCTACATATGAGGGATAATAGCACAGTCCATCCACACTGGCTAAAATGGCATACATATGAGGGATAATAGCACAGTCCATCCCCACTGGATAAAATAGCATATGTATGAATTATAAAAGCACGCCCCAGCCTTGATGGTTAACATGATATAAAATGAACGATATTTTCATACTCCATCCGCTATGGCTAACATGGCATATATTAGCGTGACTGACGTATTGCTTGACAAGCGTCAAGCAATACGCGCGATCACATACACTTGTAAACATATGAATATTCTGCCATTTTACCCAGACTCCTTCCTCCACGAGCGCAGTGGAACAGTAACACTATTCACAACCATTATCCGTAACGATGGCGGTCCGTAATTGGATTTTATTGCCCGAACCAACTATACGAAAAACAATAAAAAACAATCACATGATCTTAGAATCACTGGCTTGACTGTCGTAATTAAAGTATTCACTGAATCGTGTGTGTATCTTGGGTTATCTTGGTAAACGTGAATATTTTGATGAGTTTAGAACGCATCGCCTCAAGGCTTTGTAGTGTCAGACGTACTGTATTAAAGACATTTGTTGGGCCCACGCTTTGTTGTTGCAAGCTATATCGGTTTACAATCTCGAGACTCGGCCTCGCACCGTTATATACAGTTATTGTGCTAATGTCTTGTATTGTGTACCATTATATATCCTGGGTTATTATTTGATATTTAAACCCTATAATTACGCGTAACATTCAGCCCTGACGTCTGATTTTGACAGACGTAATTAAAGGGTAATTCAAAGCACAGCCATCCATTTATTGTTGAATTGTTAGTACTGTAAATAATTTCTACACATCGTGAAGGAAAGATATTAAATAATCATCAACCGAGTGCTGGGTACTTGCATTAACCAAGGCAATGCTAAGGCAGTGTCGAAGGCTATCATTGATTTGAGCTAAACGTAAAATCAATACTGAATCTGAATGATATTAAATCCATCTTTTGCCTGGATAATCTCTGTAACAGAAACCGACCAGGAGCCTCTTGTCGGGAATTTGCATAATTAATAACTCGCGTTAAATGACGTCAGAGCAATCGAGGGGTGATCGGGTTTTCAGAGGCCTAATGTGATTTTCAGTTGCCGACGAACAATTCAATATTTCCAAGTCCAGCGCCGGTGATGATTAATTACAAAGAGATACCAGTAATGCATAACGCCCAGTACTGTTACTTGAATGAAAGTTAATATTACGGAATTGCGATGTACACATATAAGTCAAATCAGTTTACACGAAAAAAAAATTAAACACCCCTGAGGAAGTGACTTCAGGTACATATTCCCGTAATACAATATTTGTTTACATGAGTAAAGTACAACTCGAAACACATGGTTGCTGCTACTAATGCGAGGCTGTATCTATAGCCGGTGTCATATTCCTTAATTAATGCCATCATCGAGAATTATTCAAATACCACGAGTAGTGATTAATGTAGTGAGGACGTTGATACAAACATGTAGAAATGTACATGTCAGAGCGTGAACTTCGGTCGGTTGCATTACAAGAGTATACCTCGTCAGATTCAACCAAACATGACATCCGTCAGATGTGGTTTCCTCTAAACGAACACCCGTGTTTCACAGTACACTGCCAACTCTGTACATAGAATTCAACAAGAAGGACGCGATTCGAACACGATATATTATCTTCATGTAGCTGAACTGTCAACGCTGTATTTGTTCCCGTATTTAATGTTTAAAAATAATTTTTGCAAATAAACAAGCTTTAACTGTTTATTATTATTATTTTTTTGCAAATAAACAACCCTTTTTAAAGGATTGCAATTATCTGAGACTCTGGATTATCCCCATGACAACGGAGACGTTGTACTTGACTGATATTTCTTTTAATGTACTTTTCAAATGAAGGAGAAAGATTGATGCCACTTAAGTGGCTGGATTTTGTTGTCATTGCGTATCAATTGACAACAATGGCTAAGTTAAATACTCCTAATTAGTGGCGATCTTTGGAATATAGTGTTTTCAGAAATAGATTACCTAAACAACTAGTTCCCAGAGGAATATTAGTTTACAACAAGTCAATGCTTATTTTCCCGCCAAAACATGTCAATGCAAATTTCAGATAGAGATTGTTTACCTGCTTACATGGCGCTCAATAAATTCACGAAAATATTACCAGAGGTTTCATAAAAACACGTGTGTTTATAGCTGACTATAATCACACCACCCAGCAATGCGTATTAGACGTAGGTTTATTCTATCTGATGACCTCATATCTTTGACATTCTGTACTATCTTCCTGATTTCTTGAGCACATTTCTATTCAGGTCATTGGAGTCTCGAGAATCATTTCCTCAAACATTTTGCTCTATATTCTCGTACGTGAATATGCCTTAATCACGTGGGTGTTATTTAGTCATTCTTGCCGACACAGTAATCTCAGTCGTCACGTTGCTAGGTTACCCTTATCTCCAACCACACCTGACGATCCCTCCTTCTGACAAGTTCGTGAGCCCACCTCATATCTGCATCGACCTTTGACATATACCACTTCAATCGTTCCTCTTTCTAACTGACCAAACAAGAACCCAGAATGAGCCACCCTCAAGGCCCAATTTCAACTACCACGCGCGACGTCTCAGAAAATCCCTAGCCAATTCACCAACGTCATTCTAAGTCGACTGCGGCTTCGTCCCATGTATTCCAAAACTGGCCAGCTGGGCTTCTGCGCCAGGTCGACCGTCGACCTAGATGACCCTGCAATCTTAATATATATGTTCAAATGTTCTTAATATTAAGCTGCACACATCCGATTCAATCTCCCCAATTTAACCAGTCTAAACATCGGCCCCATTTTGTAAGTCGGCCCCTGATGCCTCGGCTTCTTTCCAATTCCCATTTTCGTCATTGATTTTTGCTTTCATACGTATTCTTTTTTTTTTTTTTTTAAAAAGAACTGCTAAGTACACTGTATTTGTATATTGATATACTCTGTCTATTGTTAATATTCCCAAACACCGTAGAGCAAGGATTAACGGAGTAATTTATCATAAGTAACCTAAACCTGGCGTCGGTTTATAGCCGTAAATCGCACAGTAAAATGCACGACACAATAGCCCAACAATTGTTGAGTATTGAAGAAAGAGATCTGGTTCGAAGCACTTACTTCCACTTTAACAGATTTCCAAGTGAATACACATATTATGCAGGGAAATCTAAACAAATGAAATGGGTGGAGCTAATTACGCGTATGGACACAAATTAACATTTTAATGAAAGTGGTACGTACTACTGATCACAGCAACCAAAAAACAGCGTGAGGTTTTAACGACTATAAATAGAAATGTGCACGAGTTGGCAGGAGTACATACGCGCTCTGAAGCAAAGTCTGGCGTGATATAAAAGTGTTGCACTGTTGTTTTTGGTCATTAAAATTAAAATTCGCTTCGAATCGATACATACAATTTTGGAAATCCGAGAAATCTTTCCCACTGCCTGTTTTCATGTACTAGCAATGGGAGCAACCAAAACAACCCACAGTCGTGAGACATAGCATGAGCGCTACTACTTACGATGCCACCCTTAAATACCCGCTGTGTTTCTGTATGAGTGTGTCTATCTATCTGTCGGGCGGTCGCTTCACATTGTTACGCCAACGTTGCACCGTCGACGTCGACTGATACTCAACTCTCTCTTTTTTTTAATCAAACAAGTTCTTAAAATATTCGCCGACTTTATTAACCGTATTATTCATGGCGTCGCCCACTGCTTCAAATCATTACTATAATACGGGTTTATATATTGATGATTCGGACGAATTTGCCAGCTCAAATCAATCACATTAACAGTGTCTAATGAGCAGCTTAACGGTTTTGCTTTGATTAATTTTCGCTTTGTTTTTAAATTAAAGATTTATAACTAGCGTCTTGTTTGCCCAGTTGGTATTTAACACGTACCTCCTTGATAAATAAATATGAGCGACTATTATAAGGCCTGGCGCTCTGTACGTTTGCGCGCGCATTCTTTTGATTTCCTTCTTCCTTTATCTCATATCTTCATGCTTCGTTCATATACGTCAATCAGTGCGAAATGACATGTGAGCATTTCATGTCATACTTCATAAACAATTTCACGCTCCATGAAGGACCCCGCCATCTAGTTGTTTTCACTCTCGACACAATCACCATATCTTCCGCTACAGTTAACGTGAAACGCTGCCCAATATTATTACATGTATATGCACGCGTTCTTAGCGTTCAATTGGAAGGTTTTCTTTTCTTACGATTGGCACTGTTAGAGTGCCGCTGTTAGATTTACTGTCTCTATGTCACACTTTTAGCCACGTAGTTAACGGAACGCAATCATGTATAGTCAGAAAAGCAAATTCGAGTTCAAACATAGGGCCTCCATAAAATTGCGGCTGTAAAGATGGACTCAACAAACAAAATGAAAAACAATTTGACACGTGACGTATTTGACACGTGACGTATTTGACACGTGACGCCACGGTGTGGTTATTGCTTCTTTAGTATTCTTAGTAAGTTGTGCCAATAAATTGTTGACTATTTTTTAGTATCTCCGTGATGACAGAAACGTACACCTTGAAAGATGAATGACTCTTGGGAGGAAATGGTTTCTGATCTTTCGTGAGAAGACGTTAAAACGTTTGATAAATTATTACAAATAAAACTGTCGATATGTTCGTTATTTTATTATCAATTGCATCAATATGGGAGCTGGAAATAATGCCTGAATCGTCACTTGAACATTATATTATGCTTTGATGACAACGCAGTAAAATACATCAATCAAATAAACACATTTGTTACACGCCTGCCCGTCTTATGTTAAATTGACGTAGATGTACACGGTCACGTGGCATCCTGGTGCTTGATTGTCGTTTTGTTTCTGAGTACGTGTATGTTTTACAAAACTTGGCTAAATTAAGGTTTTTTAAACTGCCACAGTTTTCTCAATTCAGTAGAAGGCAATTTCAGTCTTCTAAATCGTTGTTAACCTCTGACCTCTATGCATTGACTCTTTGATCCGTCGAAATTATAAAATAAATGAACATCGAGTAATGCGGTTTTCTCCTACTCATTATGGCCTCATCTCACCTGATCACCCGCACCACATCCCCTGTGACATTCTCTTAAAGACGCTCTCAAAAATCTTCCGAGGTATGACCTATTATTCCCCCATCAAGAAGCAGAGCTTGCAGATTAGCGGTGTTTATGTATATATACATATGTCACATTAAAGGTCGACATGTATTTTTGTCAGAAACAATAATGCTAGTATTGATGATATTTAAAAAAAAATAACTACACCCTCCGTTAATCACAGTTACTTGTCTCTGTCGCACGGATAAAACAATGAACAGCTTCAGTCTGAAAATTCTCACATTTATATATATGTATTCTCTTTATATATATATTGCATTACGTGGTGTTACATAGTCCCATGTGGTCTATGCTATGCGTTTCACTGTGTATATTTCACACAGCTGTTGCGCAATCACGTGATAGAAATTATCGCCATTTGTGTCTAAATCCTCCGGGTTGACCTTTTTCATTATGTCAACCATGCTTGTTCATCAAATCTGCCGCTTTTGTAAATTTTCTGAGACTGAGAGTGTGCAGATAATCAACAGCGTAGATTTTTATATATCATTTTATATATCAAAAAAAAAAACGGAAATGTTTTATTTGCGCCTTTCTTGGTTGGAAATCCTTAATTGATTACTGGACCTAATCATGCCTTATCCAGAAAAGAATTCAAGCTTGATTTTGTAAGGTGTTTCTGCATTATAACAGATGTTTAATAGATTAGCTTAGGCCGTGGAATTCAGTGACCCGACAACTCCACTATTCCCATTACTTAGTGAGTTATTACTATGCTTTAGATGAGCATACCGTATTCTTAAACTAATCTGACATGCATATACATTCGAATAAATAAGACACAAGACTCTCTTGTATTAAATCAGCAAACTAATTAATTTTTAGCATTAATTCCTGTCCCTGTTACGAAAGACAGTTTAGTCTTGTCCCCGGATTATATAAACCAATGCATGCAATCAGCATATCATTTACTATATAGTTCCAATGAGGCGGCAACGGGGCCATTACTAGCCAACGTTATTAACACTCTAATGAAATTTCCAATGAAATTAAACTAAAACACTGAACATTACTAATCAATCAATCGACACAGACTCATTAATTAGGGAGTGCAACGTAAAACCTTCCCGCTTATTGTTATTAATATTACTGTTATATAATATCGGGATTATTATTTGGGAGGCGTTTCATTGTTCTGGGTTTCGTTTCAAATTATTACATTACTATAATAGTAATATGGTCAATTCAATAGTTAATTACCATGGTAACGACGCCTATTTTAATATTTGTGAAAAAAATTATGATTGCTCGTCCAAATAATTTATTGTTTTTCTCTCAAGAAATTACCCAGAGACCACCCAACACCGTACAATGATTAATAATCGCATTCCCATCCCATCTTGACCTAACGGATCAACTTTTTTTTATTGAGGGGATTTCAATTCCATTGTAAACTCAAGGCTTTATATCTATGGCTTGCATCAATCTGTCGACGACAGTGGAACTCGTCACCTGACTAACCAGTCTATAATTTCAGTTGCGTCATTCGATTGGGTTGTTTTGTTTTGTTTTTAGTTATTTTTATTTTAATTTTAAGACAATTTTCACCTGCTTATTGAAGCAGCTAACTACCTTCCCAGGTGACAACCACAACGTTGATTTATTGCACATTCCGTATGCAAATCGGGAGTTATAATAACTCTATTTGGATTATAATAATGACGTCAATGGTGTTCAGATGAATTATTAGCGCATGCGCCCTTACTATGACTACCATTAATGCCAAAGTCAAGTGCACACAAGCTTCATTTATATACCAGTTGTATTATCTCGCGATCTGAATTCATACTGGGAGGCTAGTAATGTACATGACTAACCGGTGCGATTGACATGTTTTATAAACACACAGTAACTACATCAACTAATACGCTATTTAAAACGTCATTTTTCATTGTCCAAATTTTTCGAACTGTCCCAGGAGAACACAGTTCATGTATACTTAGTGAGAGCGTGTCAGAGTTCCACTTCCACCCACAGAATAATTATTACACCATAATTGGAAACCGCTAGATAGGGCTCTGTAAAGGTTTTGTGTGTGTGTGTGTGTGTGTTGCGATCGGCGTCACACAGATAAAGTTTCTATCTCTCTGTTGATAAGATCGTAGCACTTTGGCGAATAATTACCCGTCAACGACTACATTACACATTTGAACCCCAGGAACACACAGCTTGCGTCTCTACATAGATATCATCAATTTCACATTTAGTGCTCCGTTAAGAGACACCCAACAATCTCGACGGGGTTGGTTGGCAACTGGTATTTCGATCTAGCTTAACTGCTAGTCACGTAATAGTATGATGACCGAATGGCTGATTACACAAAATCAAAACTCCTTCAGTATCTGGAATTGCGAAAGCCCGCGGTGATGTGAATCCGCTTTGCCGTCGTATTCAACCAGCAAATTGAATTGAAAACGTATATAAGCAGTGTCCCCACTCAGTTATCTATATAACTTGTGTACAATCGCATTCAGTCGATGATTTCTTCTTACTTTCCAATAAAACAAAGTCAACAAAAACGTACTATGTATGGAATTATTAGACGTTGTAGGTATGGACCGACCTCACTCACTCTCTCTCTCTCAAAAAAAAATGTCGACACAACGCCAACCGAATCTATATGTTGTCTAGTCAATCATTAGATCAATGTACACAATCGATCGTCAATTTAAAACATTCACCATCTAAAGAACACCGACTTAAGTACGATACTGTGTTAATATTTGTAAACGGCAAAGAGCGCGGTGATAAAATATCATGTATGATGACGTCATAAGGTTGGAAGTCAGCGGGGCAAGTCACGAGATAATTTGGGATTTACGGCAAGACAACGTATTGATACGTTTATTGCGAATCACGACTCGAGGTCTGGGCGTAGAAATACGAAGTGTGTCAACACGCGCAGTAGCATCAATAACGTTTGTAGAGCAAGTATATTTTGCCCGGGATTCTGCACGCCCAGATAACATAGATTTTTACTCCCAGGTTCGTTATCGCCTCACATCATATATAGTCGCGCACGCGCACATAGTCTAGGCATCACGTCATACATTGCGGCGCATGCGTACTCTGTATACATCTCACACAATCATGGCGGCGCACGCGTACACAGTATAGGCTTCGCGTCCTACATAGTGGCGCACGCGTACATAGACTAAGACTCGCGTCCTACATGGTAGCGCATGCGTACATATACTAAATCTCGCGTCCTACATGGTAGCGCACGCGTACATAGCATAAACTTCATATCATACATAGTGTCGCATCCATCCAATTTACAGTCACGGAAGATAATACCATTTAATCGCACCTAAATCTGAATTATGTATGCAAAATGACCGACCGCTCATGTTTATGTATTCGAGTTCAGAGTTGTTGCAGCCGGTGTCATTAAGCGAACCATGTTGTGATTTCATTAAATAGAACATAAACATTTAACGAATTTTATACTTTGCTGACCGATTCATAATACAGTAAAAAATAATAATAGGGCAATATAATTGGCATTACCTTTAAACTCCGAATTATGGTAACGTAAGGTACGCATTTTCAGTATTTACATATAAAATAAACTGTATGGCATGTACACGCATGCATGGCATGTAGTGTAGTGTAGTGCAGCGCAATGTAGTGCAGTATTGTATTGTACTGTACCTAGTCGTAGTCTAGCCTAGTGCACTGCACTGTGGGAGCGCAGTACAGTACCATGTCTGGTGTGAAATGGTTCATTGTAATCTCGCGTAGTGAAGTTGAGTAACGTACATCGTAGCGTAACGAGGTGTGGCGCAGCGCGGCACAACACAGCGTAGCGTAAGATGGTGTGGTTCTCTTATACAGACATATAGTCAACTAACGGATGTTGGTTCGAAATTACCTCCTGCGCCCGGTCGTAAACTTTTATCGTAGTTGGGGTATTCTACCATCTTCTTTAACGTCACACTGATATTACGGCGTCTCTCTTCCATTATCTGCGCTCTGCGAGCGTCCTCGATGGCATTGTCATCCCCAGAACCTTCAAAGCCATTCACCAGTATAAGATTCCTGTATATACGTGAATTAATAAAGAATAATTTATTGCAATGACATACGCGGTAGGTATGTGTGGGCGATGGATGTAAAAGAAACGTTACACTGGGTCGATTAAAGTTCGAACTTTGCGTTGGAAAAGACAAGGGGTATATTGGTATCCGGTATGCGCCGTTTGTTTTACGCTAATTACACAAAGCTGTCAAGGTGATATCTCTGCAGCCAGTTGCCAGTGATATATTGCTAGAAAATTGACTTGAAAATCCATCTTGTCACGACATTAATGACTTATCTCAGCATCTAGCCAACTTTATGCTACAGAACACATTAATTCTTTAATTAATAATTAGTTAGAGAACATATAAATCAGAGAAACGTGGGTAATCGAGATTTGAATACAATCCCCACTTGTTTTTATTGCAGTGAAGATACGGCTCGAGATTTAACAACGAAGCATAAAAGAGAAGCCGAGTTTACAGCCTGGGCTATTGAAGAAGCAATTCAAAAGCGAGAAATGCACACAATGTGGTCAATGATAGTTATTTTGTAGCAGCACCCCCACAATGTACTTTGATCATCTATTTTTGGTTTAAGCCGAACCTACTAACATATGATTGTGCTCACCGATCCACTAGGATCTGCTAGGCACGTCATACAAATGGAGTTTGTATGATATTTGTTATATGCGGAGCCAGAGAAATTACTTACCGGCAAGTCAACAGCTGAAATAATACAGCAATACAAATGGATGATAATGATAGGAAGTTGAAACAGCGCTGATTTTCGACGGGAGTAATCAGGCAAGTCATCGTATAAATAGAGTGTCAAAACGTTGATAGTTTTCGGTAGTTAAACCTGAAAAAAAGATCAGTGCAGGAGACTGATGAGCAAAGGTAAACACGCTGTCACAAGCGTATTGTGTTACCGATCACGAGTGGTTGCCGAGAACGTGCACGAGACTCTTTGAAAGCACGGGTGCTACGCGTGAAAACAACGTTCAACGCGACTTACCGGTAGTGCACATACGTACATACGTTGATAGTGGCCAGAATCATAGACGACGTGGATTTAAGTTACGATTTTGTTATTCGATAGCCCTTCGATATATACACACACAATTCAATTACTCGGCGATATGCTTGTTGGATGTAACCTCCCCGTACATCGACATGCTGTCTGATGTTTTCTTTGAAATGCATGACGGGAATTACAGTCAGTGCGTACACTGGAAAGACACACGGTACGAGTCGCCTTGTGCTTCGCGTCAATTTAGTCATATTCATCGGTTTAAATGTTGGTTAAGGTCAGTTTTTAAATGTTATTTAGCTACCTTTCAAATTGTGCGCTTCGAGGCTTTTGTGTGTATTATGTGCGAACATCAATGTGTTGTGTTCCGAAATCGTTCGATGCGTCGCCGATTGCTTTGGTGATTCGATTTTGTGTGTCCGCCGCCGTCGCGTTGATTGTATGTATGTCATTACGTTGGGTTTGCATATCGCCCGGTGACGCGGCTATTCTCAATTATCAACGTACTCGGCTCGGCATGTTCGTTATAATCACTGAATAGAGTGGCTCTTTCTACTGAGGGAGTTTTATCATTACAAATTTGTAAACGACTTATCGTTGTTTAATTGTGAATTGAACGACTCTGCACTAAGCGTGAAATACATCAATTACAACGCATAGACCAAACATTGACATTTGAAATATGGAATCGATCATAAATGCTGGCTTAGTAAATATTTTTATAATCACCTCTGAACACAAATAACTGACAACAAGGTATTGACAGAGTAAATACTGTTATTTTTTTTAAATATTATTCAATGCTTTTGTGTACAACGCGTCAGTTGTTATAGTCATAACCTTTTTTTTGCTGTTGACAGTCGCAATGGAGGTAAATTACTGGTTGTAGTCATGTTCTTTTTGTTACCGTCTGACAGCAGTCACAATATATTTGATGATCGCGCATGGATGGGAAGGAATAATTTTACCTCTCTAGTTAGTGGGAATACGCGTTTAGTACCTTGTTACTGGCGATGCCGCGGCGATTTAAATTGATGGGGATAAACCTGGCTATTAGAGCGCTGGAAGGTATGATAATCAAATCACGGGAACACCCATTGAATGGCAAGCTCTGATCAAATGGAAAATCATCACCAAAATACAGAGCAACTTTATTCAAAATATAATTACGTAATTGAATCAACGATAAGTTCGTGTGCGATTTTTACATCTACAAGGCAGTATAATACCACGTATGTCTTTATATTATCAATATTTGATTTAACATTCTCTTTGCGCACATGTTTTGTGAAATGAAGAGTTTATGTTTTCCAGCATTCGTGTTGGTACGCCCGACTCACTCACTGGTTGAGTGCCGTGCCATAAGTCAAAGGTGAGGGGAAACAGACCAACAACGAATTTCGAGCTACTGAGCACGAATACGTGGCGGTACTCCCTCGTCGGTGTCGTGCATTTAACAAATATGTACCAATAAAAAATTAAATTGAGATGCGACAGAGTTGTCTTCGATAAGTACGTGAATCATATGTGCCATCATGATTGGACAATTAATACGCGCCGTAATTATGATGACGCTCTGTTATCAATACTTACTCTCTGTTGTCAGTTAAAGTATTCATATGCAAATCGTCTCTTCACTGTGATATCAATTCACCATCAGATAACAAAATTCTGAGGCACACGCAGACAAGTTTTAACCTCACCGAACAGGGCTAACATCGACGATGTTGTCTTGACGCATATTCTTAGCGGTGACTCTTTCTCTCCATTGGTTATCTCACCAGCCTCTGGAATGATAGGCTGCCTGTGACCTATAGGTGAAACTCTGCCTATATTACCCCCTGCGGTGCTACATGCAATTGGACTTGTGGACGACTACAACGTCGCACTGCACTGCTGCGTATCCAACAAATCCGTGCATAGTATATATCAATTCTTTACTGTATCTATCCACAGAAAATCTCCGGCTGTTGATGGTTCAACTGATTGTCCCGCCCTCAACTCTGTGTTGTTTTTGGACAATGGGAGCGCTCCTAGTAACTCGATTACTCACAATGATTGGACCTACACGTTCTTATCGGACGCTCTGAAATATCGGGGACTACATTGTGTTGAGCGGTCTTAAACAAGGAACATAATCAGGGTGTTTTTGTGGCGGCAAAAATGTGTGTTCACGGGAGCGGAAAGAATCGAGACAAACGTTATTTTACGGCAGAAGTTAACGAGGACTGCGTCAATAAGAATATTGAATGAACAACGCCAAGCGATGATGTATTATCCAACGTCATTCTTTACTATCTACTGAACGCTCAGTCGTCAATACTTACATTGTGCTCCCTTTCAGTCGTTAAATAAGACAATGTTCCGATTTTTTATTTTTAATATTGCATTCGCGCTATGGTTTAGCTGAAGTAGATTATTGCCTTTAAGAGTGTTTTTTTTTTCTCTCTCTCCGAAGCTACTATAACCAAAGCTCCGGCAATACCTTATATACTAATGAGAACGTGGATAACGACTGCGCATGTGTAGTACGGATTTTACAATTCGGGTTGGTGTGGCTGTTCGAGGCATCGATCATAAAAATTGAGTCTTATACGTACACGCATACGTTGTGATTTATTTATTTATTAGTGCGACTGTAAAGAACATCCACCGACGACGAACTATGTGGTCAAGTAACGTGCTACTGCCCCAACTACTATTAAGTGTATGCTATGTAACCTGGATAGGGTAAGTATATCAGCGGCTCGTACATACGCTATATATCGATCTGAATTCGTGGCGCTTTTCTCCCGGTGGTAGGGGTTTCAAGCTGGGAACGTTGCCACTTCATACACTCTGGTCTGTTTATTTCATAGGGCGAATTTAGATCTAGAGTACATGGTAGCTGATGATGATGCTGCCGATTATTTAAATATCACTTCTACTATCGATTCGATACTGAAAACCTATGATATTCGGTTACGGCCCAATTTCGGAGGTAGGTAATTTTTTTTATTAAGTATTACAAAATAATTGGAGGTATCATCGAGTTTATTTGTGGACGACGCAGGTATGCCCGACGGGGAACTTAGCTGTGTGTGTGTGTGTTTTTTTGTGTGTGTTTAATTCACATATTTCTTTAACACACAAATGATGGGCTATTTACAGACTCGCCCGTCACAGTGGAAATGGACATGGATATCTCCAGCATGAATAGTATATCGGAAGTCAACATGGTAAGACAAATTTACACTTGTTCGTTGTTCTTAGTTGCGTAGATGTAAAAAAAAAAAGTAATACGTACCAGTCTGGTAATATATAATGTTTGGCTGTGTCTCAGTTGAAAGACTGACCAGGGATTGAAGGTGCGACTGTATCATAATATCTCACCACATTGATTGCATGCACGCTTGCATAGTATCGTATGTGTGGCTCACTCGGTATGGGCGGATTAAAAGGTGACACGGTTTTTTTTGACGTGGGTTCACTGGAGGGGGATGGCATCCCGTTACTATGGATAAGTATCTGCACGTTAAACCATTGACAGTCTATGTACAATACCTTCTGCTATCTATAATAAGTCGCTACAATTTTTTATACTCTGAAATTGGTATTCAAGAATTAAATGAATTTTGTAATTTCACATTTCCATTATTATCATGGATCTAGCGATTTTGTTTTTATATCAACAGCAGCGTTGATATAATCCCCCATAGTAACACCGTCTTATTTATTCGGGATTCGGAAATTATTCTGAGGCGACCTTTTTATATATCCCTAAGAAATCTCCCCGAGTGGTAATTATTTCGTGGGAGCGCATTGGTTGAACGCATGAAACAAGGAATTTGAGTCACATTTCGACATATAGATATTGTGGTTGGTGTGACGTCACCCACGAGTTTGAAGTTTATGCTAGAAAAAGCATCATTTTAATAACTATATGCGATATTCAAATTAGTCTGTGAGTTACTATATTTTCTAGTCTATTTAGTTTAACTTTTCCATGAATGCGTGTGTAGAGTGAATATCAACCATTAGACGAGCGTCACCCGCTTTACTCAGGCTCTCATTGAAACCCACAATTTGTGCTATGTCTTCTTCCTCAGTGTATACAAAACAAACTGCATGCTAGTCGACGCCTGCTTAATCCCCGGGGGGTCGTTCACAGTCTTTCCCGTCTTTGTCGGTTTTCATCAACGCTTTTATTTTCCGCATTTGTAGTGGGTAAACGAATATTAAAAACAATTAAATAACTGTTAGTATTCGGATAAGCTCGACACCGTTTTTGTCACGTTATAACCAATGTGACATTTAATACCCGAGGTATTTGGGTATAGCTGCCACGGCTTAGAAAATGATTATCTTCACTAGTAAATATCAACCACACACATATTAGGCTCAACTCCCGTTCCGCTAACAACTCATGCAGTCATCTTTGAAATTTAATAACAATTTGTAATTAATTTGATATGAAGCACTAATTACGGGTTAATTGCGTGTTTTTGTTTGTATTATTTTACTTGCACGACAGGGAGTTTAATTGTATTTTGTAAAGTTGATAGTATCTGTAGCCATTTTGTTTTGTTCTCCTTGCACGGCGTGCAAAAATATATTGTTCCACCCTGTCCACATCATTATTTTTATTAGCCAGTATACCTATGCTACATGTAGGCCCATCAACGCCGTTTAGATTGCTTACGCGTATTTGAAAAGCACGGCATTATGCTTTTTAAAAAAAACACAAGACAATTCTAACGGGACAAAACGTAAAAATTGATGTCGATTGTCAATATAATATAATAAGCTTACCCGAGCATAGAAAATGTAATACTTTGCTTCATTACCTTTGTGTTTTTAAATTCACTGTGGCATATTTTCATATACTTAGTGTGTTTCCACGGGACTTGTTCCATCAACTGCTGGTTATAGGGTTATAACATAGACTTGGAACGTGTGTCGAGTCGTATTAACTCTGTCCCAGTGATTTGTAAGTGGTTAGTTTCTTCCGTATTAAATTGGGCAGGAAACCCACAAACATGTATAGATTGTACCATTAGGACCTAAACAAAATGGCAACTGATTGGCTGTACCTTGTACCATGCTTATTATTTGTCTGCGATATCATCAATATGATGTACCTACATGTAGGTTCTTCTGATTTATTTTCAAATTATAGTTTTGTATAATATATGTATATAAGCGGCAGTTTATTTCCACGTATGAAAACAAATGTGATCAGTAGTGATATTTACTCTAGCCTCGCCATATCCTCGACGTCTGGAGGATAGCATTCAGACTAAATAATTCCAAGCAAAATATTGAAATAACGGTATGATGCCATTGTAATAATAGTCCACGTTTTTTCTTGAGGTATTTGGCCAAAGTTTGACGTCATATCCTACTCTGACTAGGTAGTCAATGTGATCGATGGGAAATATTGAAAAGTGATTTTTGTTCATTTACCACAATTACCTTCAGTCAATGACGTCTTGTGTGAGGTACAAAATAACAAAACAATAACAAAAATACTGTTTATTAAACGGGAGGCAAATGTCACAGGTCACAAGAAGTGTGGGCTAGTTGTTTAACGTAAACAATTACCCCCCCCCCAAAAAAAAAAGAACGCACGGTTTAATTTAAACTCGTAGCCATGGTAACTTCTTGAATATCGTTTCCATGTTATACTCTCTCGAGTGGGAGATTGTTTAGCCCTGGTACTGTGTGACATGTATGTTTCATTGCCATCTGTTTTGTCTAGGATTACACCCTCACGATGTATTTCAGACAGTACTGGAAAGACGAGCGGCTAGCGTATGATCCAAGATTTGGTAATATTTCATTTGATGGTCGAATGGCCAATAGAATATGGGTTCCAGACACCTATTTTGTCAACGACAAGCACGCGTTCATCCACGACGTGACAGTCGCCAACCGAATGATTCGTTTCCACTACGACGGCAGCGTTCTCTACGGGCTAAGGTGGGTGGGTTTTACACGACCATATGCTCCGCGTTCAGGTCAACGCGTACGCTGGTGACGCCGCCACATCATTTTACGCATCATTTCGTTTCCCATTCTGTTTATTCATCTTTGGTTTCAGCTTCTTTTAGCCATTTCCCACACTCTCCCTAAACCTCGATGCACGTTTCACAACGTTGCACATTTAGAATGCAGTTTTGAAAAACGCTATCATAATTCTTTTCCCGCCAAAACACTGCCACAACATTATGCACATTTTAATTTATTTTTCTATAATTTCTTTGCTAATTTTGGACCAAATTGGCATAATATTCCATTGCCCGTCGATCATTATCAAAATTGTTTAAAAAAAAAAACGGGGGAAAATGACAAAGGCCTACTATACGTCGTTGCACGCGCGACTACAAAGAATGTCGACCAG
Organism: Saccoglossus kowalevskii; assembly: GCF_978046115.1. NCBI lineage: Eukaryota > Metazoa > Hemichordata > Enteropneusta > Harrimaniidae > Saccoglossus > Saccoglossus kowalevskii. The sequence goes on along the minus strand of NC_140644.1, from coordinate 20,383,539 downwards.
ATTGTAAATGATACCATACACTCTTAATCATCTGCTTATTTGCATATCTCGTTGTTCAGTAAATCAATTTTTATGGCTCTATGTAGTTTCTTTAATTATTTATTGTTTCAAAAGCGGCATGACCAGTGTTACATTTGTATTTTGTTTTTCTGTAGAATAACGACGGTGTTATCGTGCATGATGGATCTCCACGATTACCCCCTTGACGTCCAGAACTGTACCCTGGAAATCGAAAGTTGTAAGTTGAATTTTATCTTGATTTGCTGTCTACATAATATTGTTAGATATAAATGACAAAAGATTAACTCTATTTACAGGTAGCGCTTCAAAAGTGTAATTTGATTTTATCTTGTACGCGTATTTCTCTCGCCAAACAAAAAAAAAATACCAAGTAACCATTGTTGAAAAGAAAATGCCGCGTGAAAAAGAAAATAGAACAAAAATATTTACGTTAAATACGAGTTGTTTTCAATTTGGAACTATTGTAGCCCGAGCAGAAAATCGTTCATACCATTCTGACGTCATCACTACAGAAATATATTTTAATAGATGGTGATGAAAGATAGGGATGCAGCAAATGGAACTTGACGTCGAACAATGTTGCAAAAATTCTACAAACATTGAAAGCAGAAAACAATTACAAATTCTATTTTTAGCTATAAATGTCTTCGACATTTGCTGTTGTAAGAAACTGATACATCCTACGCCTATTCCAAATAGAATTACGTTACGTAATGACGGCATGAATTGCATATGATTAACAAAATCATCTGATAAACTAGTTTCGTGTCCACATTTAAAAAAAAAATAGACACCCGGGCAGATCTTGATGAGGAGTGTGTGTTACTGAATACGGACGGAAGAAAGATAGGGAAAATGCAATTAGTGATTAGCCACACACTGTATGTGAACGGCAGCAGTCAATTGCATTTTGATGATGTTTCAACTTTGCTGCATTCACTCGATTCGATTTCCTTCTTTGCAACATTGTAGGAAATATGATAACATCGTGACGTCATGCCATGTAAGCAGATTTGGGAATTATTTATAGACAAAAAGACTACTCCCTAATGAAGACAAAGACGCCTAGAAATTTGATCAGATGCTGATCAGCCTTGGAGGCGTCCAATTCTGAAAGACTGCCAAAATTTTCACTTTATTATAGACTAGGTTATATTGCACCCCGTTGAGCGTACGCCAAGATAAGGCGAACAAAGCGCTAGAGGTGTACTAGGCTCGCTAATTGCGCTGCCCAACTAATGTTATTCGACTTTATCATCACGCTCGTATCGCTCTGACAAACTATTCATTACGTTACAGTGATAAAATAAAATAACTGCTGGGCTTAACGTGTTTATATATCATGTATAAATAGAGCCGTTTTGCTATAGACTCATAGCCAATTATAAGCATGGTAGAGAGAAAAAAAAAACTAGCATCAAAAAATATCCTACCCATCACATTATGTCCCTATATAGATTTGATCACATTGCTTAAATACATACACACGAGGCATTAACCTCGTCCGTCTAAGGGCCCTACTCAACGCATAATCAACCTATATTCAACTCAAATTATGCGATTTCTTAAAAAATCGCTTTCGGCGTCTTTTAAATGGCTACTAATGCTACTCTGTTTTGAAATCACCGATACCATATCAATACTCGGTTGTTTGACGTTACATTGTGGACACATATACTCGTATACATAATATACATAATGACATCATAGTTTTCGTAAGATCTGTTGGGGGGGGGGGTGTTTACTACGATCGTTATTTATCGATGGCTCTCATGTCTCCATGATAACGTCATATATGTACCTTTATTAACCGTAGTTGGTTGGATTTTATAGAAACAAGACGAAAATCAATATTATAATCGATAAGGGTAAAATAACTCGCTTGTTACTCTACGCTCTCCGCCATACGTAATACAGATATATATATATATAAATTAAGCGCGCACGTGACTTTTTTCAGAGGTGCTATCTTGCATATAATCTATTCATAGTTCATCTGCCGCTCCCCTTGAAGTAAAAACAGACCTCATTGATAACCACATCTCGTGCGTTACTTGGGTCACAATATCATATACCTGTTTAAATGCAACTTCGTTTTCTATGCGCTATGACGGGCAGAATACCTCGCCAATCAGAGGTTATTTAAAATGTCCATCATGTCTTCGGCATATGGTGACGAAGGGAGACCTCTTCTTCGACTGATCCTGTCATTAGTCCCATTTTACACACTTGATTGTATAGTACATTTTTGTGCTGCAGTGACTTGCTTCGTGAACCATTCGACAATCTATTGGCTCAGGTGGTAAATGTTACAGTGTCTTACCACTTAAAGCGTCTGCACATCCGACGTATCCTAAGGATTCTAAGTCTATACAGAATAATGTACTGACAATATAAGATTGTAGAGTTGACACTTCATCCCCGCGAGACCGCGAGTAATCTAATCAATGTATATGACATGTGTAATCCTTATAATAAGCCAATAATCCAAATTATTGCCTCAAATATTTCTTTTTGATATGTTATACGAACTTCAATTGTTCACATGTAATTGGTGTTTCACGCCCTTCATAGCACTGTGTTTACGTAAATCTCTAAGTTCAGCATAGAAAAGATACGGTCGCCTTAGTTACAACGTGTTTCTAATGAGAGGGAGCAGACATAGAATCGCGTCCAATATAACGCCACAATCCGGTGGGCTATAATAGAACATGACACATGTGAGAGTGAGTGGAGAGAGAACTTGTATAGTGTGGGTGAGATCAGTCGGCTCTCTAAGACCAGAACATCAACAACTTGAAGAAACAAATTAATTGGCAAATTGTTTGAGATTAGATTCATAAACGCGCAAGAGAATTGTTTGAGAGTTGACTACGCTGTCCCTAGGTGATTGAGCTGACAAGAATTCTACATTACATTGGGAAAAAGCTTCAATTCAATTACACCAAAGGTTTTGTGAGTTTCATTGGACTGGTTATAAAATCTATGAGGGATTTTAATGGTTGTTTGACCGCAAATCAATAGTGACGTGAGCTCAATACAGAAGGTAGTCGAATTTTCCGATAGTATCTAATGATGTGGGCAGGATGATTATCCGAATTTCTATTTTCTGATCATTTCTTTACCTGCACACTCGGAAAGAATACAAATAGTGTACATTATGCCACACAATCCACCGTGGAAAATATCTGTGCGAGCAATAAATCAACTATTATGCGCATGCGTCTGCGTCAGTTCGATGATATGGTTTCATTATGTGGATTCTCAATTTGTTTGATGTAGTCCTTAACAAGATGATGGCACGCCCATATCCCCAGGCCACGCGCTTATACACGTGGTTATTGTCTTTCTGTTAAAAGGGCAAATTATCCTTTTTTACAATAATTGTATGTTTTATCTGCCAGCATTTCCTAAAACGATGTGTACGATCGTAAGAATCGTTATTTTTGTTATCTGCATTGTGTTTATACTCAAACAAAGAAAAGGCGAGTAAATATGATTTCAAGGTGGAAAACCGTGTAGACCACTAACGGTAATTTGAAACCTTCTCTTGCATCACGGACAGCTGTCAAAATACGTCAAATCATTGACAAAACAGTGTTCGTGTGTATACCCACTCTGTGTTCTCTTGAATAACGCGTATTTGTCAAGCATAACTCGCGCTAATTGTACACTTTTGGAATCATCAAATTGATTGGATTTGACGCAAAATAAAATGTTTTGACCAGGAAGTATTATTATGACGTCAGAATCGTGCTATTGAAATATTACTAAATGTTCAAGGGTGGCTGTCCAATTGAATTCCCATGATATTTGTGTGTTTTTTAATAGATGGTTATACAACCGAGGATGTGACTTATGCGTGGCAATATGGCAATCGTTCCGTCCAAGGTTTGGAAGACGTACAACTGCCACAGTTTGTTTTAGAAGAATACAGATTGGTGAAAAGACAAGCAGCATTTTCAACCGGTAAGAGAATGCATTGGACATCATATGACGTCACCCAAATAACGCCATCCGTTGTACAATGAAAGGCAGTTGTGGAATTCTTGTATGACTTATAATGTTTCCAAATGCAAAAATACCCAATTCCAGTAAAATAATATTGACCATGTCAGTGGTCAACGAACACTACTAATATTTCACATAATGCATTACCACCTCTGTAAAATCATTATATCAGTCGACCGAAAACACCCCTCTCCTTGATTAACAATTCACCTAAATTAAAGCATCAATATGGAACCAGAAAGTAGTGAAATAGATTATCGTACTATGGCCCGTTGTGATTATTTAGTAAAATACTCCTCCCATCACCACACCATCAACCACTATATGTTGTTAACATAAAGTTTAATTAATTATGAAAAATCAATAAATGTTACCGTGATCGCGTTCTATTCAATATGTGTCAAATGTATCCTTTCCAGGTTCTTATCCAAGGCTATCGTTAGAATTCCGTCTTAGAAGGAGCGTGGGTTTCTTCATCCTGCAAACCTATCTACCTTGTATATTGATTGTTATGTTATCATGGGTCTCCTTCTGGATTAATCATGAAGCTACATCAGCCAGAGTTGCGCTCGGTAAGTCTTGCCATTTCCTTTACTCGCGGTACGAGTGGAATTTCCGTTTTGATTATCAGCCAACCGGGCGCTTATTCAATGGAATACGCGCACTGTGTACCGTTAGGCGAAATTCGAATAGGCAAAAAAACTGATCGAGTAAATCAGACACGTGGCTATTACCAAATGAGCCCTTAGACAAACAGATTTAAATATGCAACTGTCATCATAAGGCGTTATAAATTGGAAAAATCCTATCATACCATATAAATTACATTTCGTCATTTGGTATGTCATTAGTGGAACATAACCCTACTTCAGCCCCTTAAAAATTCCCGTTTTCCATTAAATCATGTAGTAAGTACTTTTACACATTAGATTGTAATCTCTTAATTATTCGCAATATATTTCCAAGATATTGGGAGAAGATAGTGTTGCAATTAAAACGAATAGTACATAAACCGATAATGAGCAACAAATGATTTGTGGAATGTATCAATCAAAGATCTTTCAATACGCAATGTATATTTTTTTCAGCGTTACAATTTATGAGCGAATGATTCAATAACAAGATCAGTGTGGTATATAATAATTCCATGCCAATTCTAACATTGAATGTCGCGCCGGACCACGTTTTCGTTATTCCCGATTACGATATGATCATCCTCCATGAAAATATATATATAAGATTTATGGTCCACTTACGTCATCATGATGTTATTAAAGTGTCGTGCTATTGTTGTTTGGTTTATTTAATGTTGAGGATTTGACAGCAGTGCAACAGACATGTTTATACAGGAAATGAGTATCTACTGCATGCAATGACGGACGATTCCATTACTCCGAATTCGGGGGGAGGGGTGTTTACATGAAAAAGAAAATCCAGCAGATTGCAACGGAATGGCAAGACGGTGAACAGTATTACAGTTTGGACCAAATTGTAGTAATACCTTTCGTCGCTTTATAACCTTTCGTTTATAATAATTTAATAGTTCACCCGTGATCGCCTTGGCGAGCTGTTCACTCGGCCGTTTTCTACGCCTTTTCTCTCCATGGTAATGGTTTCCCTGACAAGACGTGTACGCGTAATGATTGTCGTAATGAGCTTCCTTGAAGCAATTTGTCAAGTTTTCCAATGAGATACGGTATATGTTACCTCCATAAAACTAACTAACTCTTCCCTGACTATTGCAGGTAATAAAATGAAAGTTGTTATTATATTAATCGCGAAATCGTAAGACGGCCGCTTACATCCCAAAAATGGCCAATGATAATCATCATTATTTCCACAATAATTAGTATTATATTATTAAAGTAATACATATAATTGATCTCTTCATGGAATCAAAGTAATCATCAACAATATTTTGAGAGCACTGATCGCCACCGTAATATGCCGCGCATTATTAAAAAGATCCTTATCAGATGGCGTTTCGTTCATTAAAAAGGAATGAAGAGAGTCCACTCGATACATAATTCCGTAATATCTCCACTATATTACTTGAATATTTTATTTTACCAACCGCCACATTAGATCGATCTACGAAATTGTAATTTCAAACGTGTGTAAACGTAATAGGGGTGGTGTGGAGCGGAGTGCCTCAGAATAATTCAGCCATGGCAATGAAGGCCTTTAGTTTGTTTATAACATTAGTACGGACACCCTTAGAGAGTTTCCCTCCAAGTAATTACGTAATACTGGGCCATTTGCTGTAGCACAAATCCGATTTCAGGAAGACGTGTTAGCGATTTCCAACCAGTTCGTCTTTAACATGGTATTTTATATATATATATATATAAACAAGCTGCTGGTTATAAGCTTAGTCGTGTTTTCGGGGTCGGTAACCTTTAAAGGTATCGTTCAATTGACAACCACCGCGTTACACCCATTATTGACGGTATTTTGCTCATAAGAACAGCCACGCTCAACTTATTATTTGTTTTTTTACGAGTGTGCACTATGCATAAAATTCGACAGTTTAATACCCAAATATAATAATGACATTTCCCCTAATTCAGTTTTAAATATATAAATAATTAATGTACCACGCGAATGGAATTGCTGGTATATTTTATTTTCACCATACAACACACCATTGAGTTTCATTAAGTAAGACATAACGTAAACAACATAACCCAAGCCATTAAAGATATGTACTGGTTAAATTTCGACACAGAATAAGTTACAGCACGAACATTACTAATCTTTTCAATTGGCATAAATAAGCATAACCATAAGGTTTGTCTGTGGTCTTTTGATTGGTTTGTAGCGAGCTAGTTAGTAGTTTGGTTAGTTAAATGGTTATGTGTATCGGTAGGTTGCATCAGGTTATCAGTTGATTGGTTGTGATGCTTCGGCATTTGAGTGTTTGATCAGTAAGTTAGTTTGCAGTTTGGCTAACGTTTTCCATGTGTATAGTCAGTTGGTTAGTTGATTGACGTCATCCCAATCCGACATGATATATTTAAGTTCGTACCATACATATGGAGTTGTTAACACAGTATAGCACAACACAATGAGTATTGCTTGACGAAATACCACATACGGTGAATGACTTACTGGGCACATGTGTCGAATTCTTCTGTTCTCAAACCGCTGTAAATTGTGCTCGCTGATCTATATATTTCTTTTATTATCCACCCGATGGCAGAACGGTGATCCTCATAATAAACAGATTGCATAGTCTCTAGTGGTACCTGCCTTAGGTAGGCGTCGGTTTAACTATGGTGAATGTTATGCTCAATTAACTTCCATTGGAACAATCTACGATAATTAGGTATAATTATTCAAATTAGCAAATCAGGCCATTAATTTTCTCTCGTGGTGTAATGAAACTTGACCTTTAACTGACAATGAACTTAAAGACAATGTTGTGTTTGCATGCCAGTGAGCTTCCAATCGTTTTTGCTAGTGGGCCATTCATTCAGTTCGCCTAAGTAATTTACAGTAAGTCTCCTGTATTTGTAGGAACCTCCACATGTGGTCTTCAAATTAGTGAAATTGTTGTTCTTTGTTTCATCTTTACATTTTGCGTGCCCTTAGTATGTGAACAGACACAAATAACGTCATTCATCCAATGCCGTGTCGCATATGATAGTGTTGAAACAAAATGTGCACCCCTCCATTCAGCACTACATGTAATAGAGTGGATCAAGCAAAGGTTGGACACAGTTTCGATAGCGTTTTTTTCTTTATCTGAACATTTCCAATTTACAATTAACACGGGTGTCTATAGCGTGCAGAGATTGGAGTAAACTCTCTTAATTTGTTCATGTTCATATTGAAATAATGCCTAGATATTTTCACAGAATTCGTCAATCCAAAATAGATAAATTATATATTTTATACTGCTACTTTTTAGTTTTAGGGGTTCTTAAATAATGTGCTACACAATATAGTCCATTGAGTTAGGTGTGCTGTGACGTCATCGAGTATATTAGTTCGCTGGCTGTTATGTTACATTTGATGATTTAGATGAGTTAAAATACGCTATAACACAGTTTATATCGCACAGCTTGACCTCATTGAATTATCTGTCTAACACTAGTTGTATTTAAACTATTATTATAAGCACTTAACTCTTTAGGAAAAGAAATTTACTTTTCAGTAGGTAAAGAGGTCTCTGAGTAAAAAATATCAAAAAATCAAATTGATGGTTTTTCACTTTAGAACCCGTTAACCCGTTGACGAACCTAACTTAAAACATTTTTTTGTCGATTTAAATGTAATACAATAACAATGTTTATTAACCTAAATTTTAAAAACAATGTTTACTTCCATTCTAATTAATGTTTAATTTAAACTAACAATAGAATATGTATTGTCATTTTAAATGTAACTCAATATTGATATTTAACTTTTAATTCAATTTAAATGTAACACAACATAGGTGTTTGTTTACTCAAAATCAACAAAAGAATTGCGCTTGTAAATTTACTGATGTTCTGAACACTGTTTTATCATTTTTTGTCAAGGTAACACAATATTAATTTATAATAACCTAAATCAAACAGAAACAACATCAAATTAAATTAATATTTATGTTAGTCATTATTCAATTGTAACACTACATTCAATGCATTATTGTCTATTTAAATATAACACAGTATTGATGTTTGGTAAAAAATACAATCAGACATGTTTTCGTCAATATTACTATTTGATAAAGTAATTAAATTTTGATTTTAACTTACTGACCTTGATGTTGTTTAAAGTTTAATCAACAAAACAATGTATATTGTTAATTTATACGTTAAATTAAATCGATTGCTGTTGTCAAATCCAATCAAAGGAATGTGTTTTGCCTATTCAAATTTACATAATATTATATATCGTATGGTTTGCTTATGTGTTTCGTCTGTGCCAAGTTAATTAAAAAAAGATTAACAAGACTTATAATCTTTAATTAAGAAACGTTCCATGTTCTTTCGAATATATGACAGGGCGGCTAATAATATATCATGATCACCATACACTCAGAGTTGTCTTTCGTCAATTACATATAGGGTATGTATTGTCATTTTGTTGGAGTTAGAAAACACAGTTAACCACAGAAAGCACTGAATAAGTTTTAACTATCTATTGAAACGTAATGTACATTAACAAATATATTGTTGAAGGTAGCAGTGGTTAGGCATAACAACCGCTCAATCTGATGAGGATTGTTACTTGCTTTCTACTTTTATGTAGTATTTTAACGGCAGACTAAACGAATGGACTCGAAACCTCAATTAGATATCTTAAATTACCCTTTTCGATTTAATTAGTCATACTGTTTTTAACAGCAAAATATAATTGAATGTTTCAGTAGTGCTGCTAAACATGCAAATAGCACTGCCACTACTTTCGAGTCGGTTCACTAAATACATATTCACTGAACACGTACTAATAAGTCGTTTAACCTGCGGTGACCTCGCATCAGACACGTCGTGTTCATCGATGGTTTAATCCGATATTATCGATGTAAATAATAATACAGCGTTTTAAATCATGACACATCAAACGATTGGGTATACAATAACTTGTGTTGGTAAATTTTCATTTTCTATGCTCATCGAATGACCAGGGGAATCGTTTTTCTTTTCTTTTTTGTAAGATCCTCGCCGATAATAAAAATTACGTAATTGTTTTTACGCACTAATTGACATGTGGCCCTCGGCTATTAAGATTCTTTCTGACCCCTGACCTGGTTATCATCATGCAATTATTAAAGGTTAAAGTCGAAGTGGTGAAGTTAGTCCTCTTTTACCTGCCATGTCTACACGTCCACTGCATTCTTCGTATTTCCTTTTCCTATTTCAAGCACTTTACACTATTTTTTGACAACACAAAAGTAAAAAATGGAAATTTTGTTCCTTGATTCTAGTGGCGGCGAATAAACAGGTCGAGACTGCTCGCACCACTATCGGTAAGGACTCGTTTTCGTTTTCCATTTAATAAATGTAGTATCAGCGTAGCAGCTGCCGTTCCACCTAGTTCTTCAGACCTACTCGGCCGATTTCACGATCTTGTTTCAAACTGTATTTATTAATTATTATTGACAATAATTTATAGTATTTATTATGGCATTCGTGAAATCGAATATGGTAAAAAAAAATATATTTTCCAAATCAATAACCGTTTAAGCGCGGCAGGAAAGAGGACTAGCTGCTGAAACCGCTGTGTAATGTCGGATGTGTAAGTAGGTCTATCAGTGGCTGCACGCTAATCCGTTCTCTTCTCGTCTCTCGTTAATCTGTGTGTGTCTCTTGCTTATCTGTCTTCTTTAAACGTAGCTTAAATTTAAAAAAAAATAAACATTGTTCATGCGTGCATTTTAGTTTTGTGACGAATGGTTCATTCTGTTACTAACAGTCATTACAATGTGTAAATACTTATATATGTTTACTTACCTGTAAACAATTGTCCATTATTTTCCAGGAATTACAACTGTATTAACAATGACAACAATAAGTACAAGTGTCCGCGCCTCGTTGCCTCGAATCTCTTACATTAAAGCTATTGATATCTACCTTGTGACGAGCTTTGCGTTCGTCTTCGCTGCTTTGTTGGAATACGCCATCGTCAATTACAATTTTTGGCAGTCACAGAAGAAAATAACGAAAGAAAACAACAGGGCACCACCACCACCAGCTACTTGCCAGCACAGGATTCCAAATTCCATTTATGAACAGGTATGTATTATTTTGTCGTTTACTTGTTTTGCTGCGTAATATGCCCCTTTCCTTTATATTTTAAAGAAGCACCACGAATAATGAAGAAGTGTCAACATTTACCCAATAGTTGCAGGAGGCGGAGGGGGTGGGGGGTAATCACAGAGGAGAGTTTAATGGTTGTGTGAAGATAATTCATTGTGCAGTAGAACCTGATATTGCATGTTATTATGCACACTGAATTATCGATCATCGTACACTACATTATCACTCTTCGTACAGCGGACTATTTCTCATTGTAAAGTAGATTATCACTCAGTATACTAGATTATCGTACACTACATTATCACTCTTCGTAGTCTAGATAATCGCTCATTGTAAAGTATATTGTCACTCACAGTATGATTATCTCTCATCGTACACTACATTGTCACTCTTCGTAGTCTAGATTATCAATCAATGTTATCTAGATTATCGCTCATCGTAGACTACATTATCACTCTTCGTAGGCTAGATTATCGCTCATTGTAAAGTATATTGTCACTCACAGTATAGTAGATTATCTCTCATCGTACACTACATTATCACTCTTTGTACGATAGATTATCACTCAATGTCTTATAGATTATCGCTCATCACACACTAGATTATCACTCTTTGTAGACTAGATTATCACTCATTGTTAAGTAGATTATCACTCAGTATACTATAGATTATCTCTCATCGTACACTAGATTATCACTCGTCGTACAATAGATCATCACACATTGTCCTCTAGATTATCGCTCATCACACACTAGATTATCACTCTTCGTAGACTAGATTATCACTCATTGTTAAGTAGATTATCACTCAGTACTATATAGTAACAATCATCATACACTAGATTATCACTCTTCGTAGAATAGATTATCACTCAGTATACTAGATAATCTCTTATCGTACACTATTGTTACTCATCATACAATAGATCGTCACTCCTTGTATTATCGCTCATCGTGCTCTAGATTATCACTCTTTGTACACTAGACAATTACTCATTGCACACTATATTATCACTCTGCTTACACTAGATTATCATTCATTGAAAAGTAGATTATCACTCAGTATACTAGATTATCGTACTCTACATTATCACTCGTCGTACACTAGACCATTACTCATGGTAAAGTAGATTATCGTTCATCGTACTCTAGATTATCACTCATCGTAGATCGAGGATTCCCGATAAGTGATCGTGTGACATCGGATTAATTGAACTAGTGTAGTTGGTTATCGTCCGTGCGTCCTTCGGAGCCATTTCTGAGACACGTTTTGACCGATCACATTCAAACTTAATCAAAGACCATGTATGGTGATTAACATATGACCTTCAACTTTGCGTCTCTGGGACTGTTTATCGGAGATGAACAAGACTATTCAATTCAAACTTTGGAATGGGATCATGCAAAATATGTTACAGGTATACGTCGTATTGTTACAAAGATTCGAGAAAAATGGCCGACTGGCGGCCATTTTGCTTTTATTCATGTTCATGCTGATTCCTCATTAACATATATATTTATACACATTTGTCGAATTGTTTGAAATTCAAAGTATGGCAGCCTGTAAATGTGTCTCGAACCATTTCTTGTAGATGAACAGGGCTTTGTACCAGACCCATAACTTTTTAATTTGAATAAAAAATATCCCCCTTGACGATCATTTAGGTTTTTATGGTGTTCATGCTAGTTTTTCTGACGCTATGTGTTATTATAGTCATCACAGTTAGTCAGTCCATGCACTTCAGTCATACTGCATGTAAATTGACTTAGTGATGATGCACGGACACCTTTGGTAGACATCTATCCATTTCTCAGCTTTTTGTCGCCATATTAATACAATGTAAACGTAACCTCTGTGAGCGCGTCAAATTATTCTTAGCGCGTTCCGTTTCTCATTTGCACACGAACGTTGTTTCTTGAACTCAGTTCACGGCCACCACTAAACGATTTTACTATTTTTTTTGGAAAGCCAACATATTTATAGTTTTACATGGGTAGCATTTTTATACCTTGGTAATTGTCAGAAATTACCAGAATATAGCAATGAATAAACACAATATCCAATGGGTTGTATCTCATGGAACAATCATGATACATGAATAATTATAGGATATTTGTGGATAATACAGGAGATAACACGTGGTATTGCGAGAAGTATGTTGTATATTATTCGAGCGCGCAGCATGAAAAAATATGAATATTGTTTCAATGATTATTAATATTAGTCATATATGTACAAATACATCATCACGAACATCTCGAAACTGGCCTCGATAGTCTCTTTTGAAAAAGCACAACAGTGAAAAGACTTATGAAATAATACAATCCAACGCCTAAAGGCCTGGAATGAAATTTCTCAGTTGGGGATTTTTTGTCGGGTATGAAACAAAAGTCGTCAACGACTTTGAGAATAATCTCACCCCGAACCCCGGGATTATTTTTATTGCATCATTTCATAATACGTTATCAGGGAACTGCCATAAACATTATCACAGTATATCATTAACACATTGTTGTGTAATGGTTAACATATATGCAAAACAGAAAGGATAGAAAAAAGCATGTGACCAAATTTTGAGATATGATTTCTGCCATAGGGCTAATTGTAAACACGCATTTTTGATCAATTTTCGGCTACCATATATTTTAATTTCTGAATTTTGAACATTGCCGTAACCCAACCGCTTTTGCTGCGCACTCGCGATCGCGGGAATCGAGTCCCAAGCGAGGATAACAACACACGCTAAACACGCAAAGGCTCATGGGTAGATGCTTGTTTGTAAACAATTATGCTTTGGCCGTTTGACACATGCGCAGCTGACGACACCCCCGCTTTAAACAGAAAACTAGCTAGACGTGTTTAGAATAGATGCTAGCCGGCTCATTTAGTAAATGTGTTATTCCGCATCACACAACGTACTCCCAATCATCCGCTGAATATAGGAGTGCCAAGTAGATAAAAATCAGATAACAATATACTCAACCTAGTTGCATACAAACTAGTTTGAAAAAAATACATATATATTATAGCGGCTCGCAAAAGCACATTTGTTCGGGTTGATGTCTACAGTATGTGGAGTACACAAAATCCGTAGTGAGTTTCACTGCCTAACGTTTCACGTTTTCTGTGAGACATCCATTTAAAAAAATGATGATAATTTCAAGAAGTTTTGCATTCGATAAAGATGTTAAGAAGTGTTGGTTCGTCTAGTCTAGCCTGTCATCGTCAATGTCAATCTCAGAGACATTTTTTAATCACGCTCCGTTGACGGTGCTTTTAAACAGTACTATGTGTGTCTCTGTTTACTAAATAATATCAAATCAGAGAACGTTTGATATAACTGTTTCATTTTGAGTGTGGGGTTCTTTTGCTCTCAAATTCTCACTGAAACATGTACTCCTAGACAGTATTTGTTGTGGAATACCCAAATATTTGCTGTGGGGATTTCTATCTAACATCAAACGATTTGCTTTGCCAAATTATTGACTCAAAATATATCTAAAACTAATAAATGTTTAAATGTAGATGTCTAGCAAAGTACTGAGTAAATTTGAATCTGTAAGTGTTGAATGTGCAGGTAACCAGAATATCCACATTTGGGAATGGAATCGACCAAGATTGTCGCCATGAAAGAAGGCTTCATCTCGCCATATCCACGTCTAGCGTTATCAAGTAGATTATCACTCACTGTACCCAGATTATCAGATCATCGCAATGTACACTAGATTATCGCTTATCATATACTAGATTATCACTCACCCTACGCTAGATTATAACTCACCATACACTAGATTATCACTCACTCTATACTAGATTATCACTCACCCTACGCTAGATTATAACTCACTGTACCCTAGATTATCACGCAATGTACACTAGATTATCACTTATTATATACTAGATTATCCCTCACTCTATACTAGATTATCAGTCTTCCTGCGCTAGATTATAACTCATCAGTAAGTAGATTATCACCCACCGTACACTAGATTACCATTCATCGTACGCTAGATTATCAGTCTTCCTGCGCTAGATTGTCGCTCATCAGTAAGTAGATTATCACCCACCGTACACTAGATTACCATCCATCGTATACCAGATTATCACTCACCATACATTAGATTAGCAGTCTGCTGTTAATTCAAATCGCGCGCACATTGTCGTATTTATTTTTCCAACGAATAATATGTGGTATGTTTATCAATGCTCACTATCAAATACGAAATATGCCAAATTTCCATATTGTTTGGGTTAAACGCCAACAAATATGCTTACGGTATATTGTATAGTATTATTTCGTGTTATGCTTTTAACTCAAAGTCTTGAATAAATGCAGCATTGTGGCTCACAACCTAGCTGTCGACTTTGTATTGTATCTACATTCAGTCCCCTACCCTATTTCTTGTGAACTTGATTTGATTTGTAACACGAATCATTCACAGTAACGAAAAAACATTTGACATTTGTTCTGAATCGTGAAATCACATGACCACGAAAACATTCCCGAAACCACGTGAAGATCATTATACTCCCTATTGTGGGTGGAATTGCAATGTTGTGATACATTAAGAATAGATTAATATGACATGAACGATAGTGGTTACAATTAAGTTTATTTGTAAATGTATGTATACAATTGTACAGTGCTCTGGAAGTAGAATAATATGGTCATTATCCATAAAGCAGTTACCATATATATGAATTAATTACAATACATTTATGAGTTGCATTCATAATTTTAACATCATTGCTATTTTATTCAGATATTTAACTATCATTAATCAGTAGTGTGTACGTGTGAAGCATTTTAACAACTTGTATTCTTTTTGTATTCTGATGGTCTCAATCAGAACGATGTTTACATTAGCTACACAGTCAGGCCGGTGGAATCTCATCTGTACCATCTGAATGTCAGATATTGCTTTTGCAGAATGCTGCTCCCTGCATAGATGTATTATGTTTCTCAATTAATGCATTATTTAATACGTTGCTTCATACTCCCATCCCATATAGGTTGTTACATATGTAATCAAAACTACATTAGTTTTTTTTTCAATTTTAGTTTAGTGCTGCCTTATTCAAATCTAAGGAGCTCTACTTGTACTTCACCCACTGGAAACCGCAATAATTCTAATCAACAACTAGAGCAGACAGATTACAGCGTCTAAGTACTTATCATGGAGTCAGCCTGTTTAGCAGATTGCTGTTTGTGCGCACATTAATCTCAGTTTCATGTGACCTTTATTGGGTCCTTGGGATTCATTGCTACACATTTTGCTGTCGAGAAAGCCAAAAGTATATCAATGTTCCCGTAGTTATACCCCCTGTGGCACAAGCATGCAGCATAATATAATAATGTAATCAGATATTTGGATCAGTTTATTAATACGCAGGGGACAAGGTGGTAATTGAAACCATTGATATTCTATCCAGCAAATACACAGTTTTAATGAAAATATAGAAATAAAATGAATCCATGAGTTTTAATAAGATTTTACTAAATTTTGACAGAATATAGAAATGCACCAAGAGCAATGTTTTGTGGAACTACATTTCAGGTTTCGATTTTGTAGTAAAATGTGGTACAAAAATATACTTTTTTGCCTGAACATTTATTCTGTCACACGTTTTGTATGACTGCATTGATCTCATTAATATGTATCATGGGAAGTTGTACTTCTATACAACATTGAAAACAGACTTTGTCATAAAGCCATGACTGTAAATACTAGTAAACTATATTGTTTTTATACAAAACTTGCACCAACTCGACGCGGTGTCAATCCTAGTTCATTTTAATGTACCTCGCTCATACTTCACTCTCGCAATCAATAGGAATTTAACCTTACACATTTTCACTCTAGCAGTCCATTGCATTGTACCTCATTCATACTTCACTCTAGCAGTCCATTGGGTTGTACCTCACTTATTCCTCACTCTAGCAGTCCATTGGGTTGTAACTTACTTATTCCTCACTTTAGCAGACCATTGGGTATTACCTCACATATTCTTCACTCTAGCAATCCGTTTTGTTGTACCTCGCTTATTCTTCACTCTAGCAGTCCATTTCGTTGTACCTCACCTATTCTTCACTCTAGCAATCCATTGGGTTGTACCTCACTTATCCCTAACTCCAGTAGTCCATAGAATTGTAGCTCACTTATACTTCACTCTAGTAGTTCATATAATTGTACCTCACTTATACTTCACTGTAACAGTCCATTGGGTTGTAACTCACATATTCCTCTCTAGCAGTCCATTGCATTATGCCTCATTCATACTTCGCTCTAGCAGTCCATTGGGTTGTACCTCACTTATTCCTCAATCTAGCAGTCCATTGGGTTGTACCTCACTTATATTTCACTCTAGTAGTTCATAAAATTGTACCTCACTTTTACTTCACTCTAGCAGTCCATTGGGTTGTACCTCACTTATACTTCACTATAGCAGTCCATTGGGTTGTACCTCACTTATCCATCACTCTAGTAGTTCATTTCGTTGTACCTCACTTTTATTTCACTCTAGTGGTTCATTTCGTTGTACCTCACTTATTTCTCACTCTAGTAGTCCATAGAATTGTAGCTCACTTATACTTCACTCTAGTAGTTCATGGAATTGTACCTCACTTATTCTTCACTCCAGCAGTCCATTGGGTTGTACCTCACTTATACTTCACTCTAGTAGTTCATAGAATTGTACCTCACTTATAATTTACTCTAGCAGTCCATTGGGTTGTACCTCACTTATACTTCACTCTAGCAGTCCATTGGGTTGTACCACACTTATACTTCACTCTAGTAGTCCATATAATTGTACCTCACTTATACTTCACTCTAGCAGTCCATTGGGTTGTACCTCACTCTAGCAGTTCATTGGGTTGTACCTCACTTATTCCTCACTCTAGTAGTCCATAGAATTGTACCTCACTTTTACTTCACTCTAGCAGTCCATAGAATTGTAGCTCACTTATACTTCACTCTAGTAGTCCATTGGGTTGTACCTCACTTATACTTCACTATTGCAGTCCTGTTGAGTAATAAAACGGTATTGCATCAAATTTTATTCATTTATGCTATAGGTTTAGGGAAGGTGTGTCAGACGACGCCCCACCCCCGTCCAGTGCTGAAAACAAATCTCCTCGGCCACGTCATAAGAAGATTAAATAGCAGTAGAGTAGCCCCCCCCCACCGTAACCAAATGTCTGAATCCGTCAGTGCATTTATTATTTGCTTCTGATTTTCGAATATCTTTGCAAAAGGGTATTTCGAGGTAAAAAGGTGATAGTGACACGCTGTGTTTAATATCATGATTGGAATTACTGCTCACATTTTCCTTTCCCTATTGTGATGTTTATTGTGTTACAAGCATTTAACGCACCAATACAATCAGATTAGTGTCAATCAGTCTATAAAAGTCTGGCCAAAAGCTTCAATTTTAATTAACAAACTGACCTAAATAACATCCTGCTGAGAATTGCACGTGTGCACATCCGTCGTCCAAGTGCATTATGTGTTGTTCACCGATTATCGATGTCACATGTGCTGTCGAACTATTTTAAGGTATTAACAGTTTAAATGAAACAATCTGATTTGAGTACAATGAGTTTGATGACACCAGCCACCAGTAACCGGTCGCAATGATGTCACTTCTGATGTGCGTTCCCTTAAACCACGTTATAGTAATGTGGTTGATAACTTATGCAATTAAATGTAGATACGTACAGAATCATAAAAGTAATGACGACGTAAATTTACTTTTAGACACTCTGATAAACGTGCATGGCCTTGTGAAATTGGTAGGGTTAGGGTTCATTTCTCAGTAGTGTTTGCATTTCCATAGAGCATATAATTCATGTTGTTGTCTTCCATAGACCGTCGATCTGTGACATTTTTGACTCCCGTGTGCGAAGCACAAAAGGGAGTCTTTGCAGTTACCCTGTCTGTATGTCTGTCTGTCTGTATGTATGTATGTATGTCACTTTTTTTGTTCCACCGTTATCTCAAGAACCACTAATCAAATTTTGGTGAAACTTGGTAAATAGATACTCTGGGATAATGCGCAGAGTTGATTAGGTTTTGGTAAAAATTTATGAATATTAATTACCTAATTTGCATGATAATTAGCTGATTTTTAGCTGTTTCAAGACTGTTCCACTGATTTTTGAAGAACCACTCATTGGATTTCAATGAAACTTGGCACATGGATGCTCTGAACTAATGTGCAGATTTGATTAGTTTTGGGTAAAAATCTGTTAATATTATTAATTACCTATATTTACATAATGATTAATCAATTTTCGGTTTTTCCACTGATATCTCAAGTACTAATCATAACATTTCAATAAAACTTGGTACATAGGTGTCATATGACACTGCACAGACCTGATAGTTTTTAGGGTAATATCAGTACATATTAATTACCTAATTTGCATAATTAATTAATTTTCAGCTTTTGATATTTCGAGTAGTAATGATCACGTTTCAATGAAACTTGGTACATAGTTACTTGAGGACTGTGCAGAGACCTAATTAGTTTTTGGGTAAAATATTTGTGCATATTAATCACCTTATTAGCATAATTAGTTAATTTTCAGCTTTTCACTTGATATCTCAAGTACTAATCATCACATTTCAATGAGAATTGCGACATTTTTTCTAGGACTATGCAGAGACCTGATTAATTTTGGGATAAATAATTGTGCCTATTAATTACCTAATTTGCATAATTAGTTAATTTTTTGCTGTTCTATGGCTGTTGCACTGATGTCTAAAAACCACTCATTGGATTTCAATGAAACTTTTAAAGAGTACCCATCACATTTCAATGAACCTCAGACTATGCACCATATTAGCTTTTGGTAAATATTTATGCTTCTTAATCACCTAATTAACATAATTAATTAATACTGATATCTCAAGTATTGATCATTGCATTTGAATAAAACTTGGTACATAAATGCTCTAGGACAATAGACAGCCTGATTAATTTTCGGTTAAAATCTGTTCATATTAATTCTCTAATTAGCATAATAATTAATATTTTTTTGGTTCTAATCACATTTCAATGAAACTTGGTACATCGTGCAGACCTTTAGTTTTACACTTAAATCTGTTCATATTAGTTACCTTCTTTGCATAATTAGTTTTCAGCTATTCCATCAATATCTCAAGTATAAGTAATTTTGAATTAATTTGTAATGTGTCTCCAAAACTCTCAGCACACGGGAGTTCTTTCTAAGCTCTCTTTGATTTGTTTCTGTCTCTACCAGCTACAATGCGAATGTCTGATAACAAATGTCGATCTGCACTAGCTTGCGATCTGCTGTGAAAACGTTACCTGTAACTTGCTTTTTGGTTCCCGCTTGCAGAGTACTAAAGGAGACTATTGTTACACCAATGTGTGTCTGTATGGATGAATGGATGTGTCAAATCTTCTTCCATCAATATCTCAGAAACCGCTGGTTGGAATAGGGTGTATTCTGGTACACAATTCAACGAGATCTCCGATCTGAACTCAGTGCTGAACAACTCCCCTATATATACCCCCACTGTCTATAAATAGACCATTACATCAGCATACATAATGAGTCTGGAACTTACTACAAATTTCTAGAATGTCCCATTACCTTCTATTGCCTCCTACAGTGTTCTATTACCTATTCAACCAGTTTCTAAAAACAATCTAGAATATTCCACCAAGACACAGTACGGTTCTTGAACATTCTCAGTGACACGGAAGTGGTAAATAAGTCGTATGCGACATAGATTTTAGTGCAAATCCGTACATAATAAATAGCTAGTTTGTGTGGTTGAATACCGAATACTGCTTAGTAATTATTCTATATATATTTTATTTTTTTCTCGTCTATTCTGCTATGGGTCTTATGATTTGAATTAAAGCTGTAATAATAATAATTTGCCTAAGCTTCATACCAATTGACTTCTTTCAGAATATTTTGTTGAAACTTGCTAAATATATAATGTTTGTATTATTGAATGTATAATTCTGCTTTGAAATTTATCTGAGTAAGATAATTCGGTAATTTGCATATTAATTAACTACATCGATATGCTAACAAAGTTATCTTAGATAATTTATCGTTTGTGCTTGCATGAAATTTAACTACTTAATTTAACTAATTTGCATATGAAATAAATACACCAATATAAAAAGCAGTCTGAGTATGACTGAGGCAGAAACAGTTGACCTCACACGGTAGCACTATCTACCATTTTCACGTCAGCAAGTACGACGGCCAATACGTCAGAACAAGTTCATTAGTGTGTGGCATACTGGTGTAACGGAAATATGGACTCCGAGTTAACAAGTTTCCTTGTGTGCTTTCCGTTGCATAAAAGCTACATACCTTTCTCGGTGTATCTATCTTTGATTGAATATAAAACAGCTGTTAGAAATACATTGAATAAAATTGAGGTTGCTCGTATAAAGATGGACATTCAAAGATGAGATTTCCATGCGCAGTGATACGTACCTAATGTAAAATGACATGGGTGCCATGCAAAGTTGATTCAAGATGTTTGTAAACACCCATCAGTTCATTTTGTTAACATGTTAATGTTTCAAACTTTGATATCATTATACATTCTGTCTGATTTTCAGAGTAATCGAACAGTGGCACTGCGGCTGTCCCAGCTAGAAGATGAGCGGTCAGCCTCACCGGAGCATACAGTGGAGGAAGGCATTCCTGAATGTACGAACATGCGAACATATAATAGCAGCAATAGGAACGCGGTAAAACATCGGAAGCGACTCAGTCTTGACTCAAGGCGATGTTCAGCGCCAGAACTGAGGCATAGAAAAGGATTTGTGTACTCTGTGCGCAGAAAAGCCTCCAGTATTAAAGTGAAAATACCGCGTGTTCATGATGTCAATATAATAGACAAATATTCAAGACTGATCTTTCCATTAACCTTCACAATTTTCAACCTTTTTTATTGGTGTTTATACCTGATATAAATGTTACTTGCTGACTTGTATGTGCACGGCGTTAGAATGAATGGCAACTCAGGAAAATACCAAGACTCTGGAAGGAATTCGCCCCGAAGCATACTATGTAGATATTGTCTGCTAAAACTTACACTCCTACAGTCAGAACATTTTTCACACACAAAAGAAAACACTTGTCTTGTCTTTAAAATCTCATGTCTGTATGGAGTATTTATTACCTGAAAAAAAAATGACTTTGTCGGGGGACGTTATTAAACACGAGTAATGACTCGAATTAATGCTTCTTTGAGTGTGTGGTCAGAAGCCTGGATCTTCGTCCGCATTTATTCGTATGTATAGTATATTACGCCAATGCAATGGCGATGAACAGTATACAGACAATTCAAAAGTGCGATTCAACCAACAATTGAGCGAAAAATAAATATTTATACAGAAGCTGACTTTCGAAGTATGACATGAACACCGACAAACTTACAGTCAGTCTGTTGTTACTCTCAGCGTACATTGGGCATGATACATCGATGTCGCAGCAGGGGCCACTGTGTGCAGTTTTCCTTTTTTAAACTTTTTTTCGACGTTAAATGTGTAGACGTAAACTCGAGACTGGCAGAGCTGATGTGTCTACAATTTAAGGCTATCATTTAAAAAACAAAGTACATACAACTTCCCTTAAATCGCTTGTACATGCCTTCGTGTATTATGTACAATGGCGCCTGCCAGACTGAAAACGTATCCTTTACTGTTCCGGCTATTGCGCAATAGAATTGTAGTAAGCAATGTGTCTACTTTGGTTATTTCTGCCGTCGAACCGTTCAGCAATAGTTTACCTATTGTGTACACGGATCGTCCAAACTAATATTGTCACTGAGGCTTCCATTTTGCCCCTCGTTTATATTCTCTCATGTCGCGGGAAATACTGATGTGTAATAGTTCTCAAGCTTCAGAAAAAAATGATTTATTCATTTTAATTCTAAAAAAAATGTTATGATTTCGTTTGACTTCGAACCAACTTTACAAAAGTGCATGTTCTAATGATTTAATGAATAAACATGTTGCTTTGTTTTTACGTTGCGTCTAAATATCGTTATTATTATCACCACCTCGTCCAGTATCCTACATGTAACAATCAATGGGAAATGAGGCATTCAATTGCATGACACCAATGAAGCATTTGACTTAAAAAATAACGTTCCATTACTCCTCCCGAAGACTTGCATGTCAAATAAATATACTCTGTCATTGCTGTTATACTGGCATGCCCAATTTAGTTAAAAGGCAGTGGTCGCCGCGCCGCGCATGTACGACATTAATAAACATTGATTTTCTCACAATCAAATGCGCTCTTCTAATGAAATCACGAGTATGAGTTTTGGCCTGAGCACGACTTGCAATAATTACCGCCGGCAAGTCCTTCGATTCCTTCCAATCACCGAATGAATTACCTAATTAAAACTTTGTAACCTCTCAGTTTGTACTCATTCGTCTGCAGAATAGTCAATGTCGCCATATTTGTTTGTATGAGACATATCTCGCGCATGCGTGGCGCGACGAACACCGCCCTTTAATACTTACAGGACACGTATTTCCAATTGTGACACTGGTAATTCTAACTTCCACCAGATCGTAAAAAATATCATATTTCTTCGTGAGATCTGTTTTACGAGCATTCGAACACTGTTTTCATATTAAGTTTGCTCATAGACTGCATCAGTAGATATAATTTATCATCCATATCGTGGTCATTAGGCAAACAAGACACCTACACCAGATTTGTGGTATTTGATAGTGAGTTGACTATGTCATTATTATGATTTATGCACCTCTGTTATTTCACAACACGTGCATGCAATTGTGAGGAAAAAAACTCAATTGGTCGCACATATATGACGGAGATTGATAGCAATCACAGTGGTAAAAATAGTCTTCACATTGAAGAGAAATTGTTATTTGTTTAATTTACGACGAAAAGCAAGTATACCAACTGTACGTCGGTGGTGTGAGTGACGTCGGATACACGTCAGCTACATGTAGGCGCGCGGTCACTGTTTCCTGCATACAAACCATCAGCAAAATGCAAACATATTTATTTTTCAAAATTTCGGATAAAAAATATACCCTTGCAGTGATGTGGTGGGACGCTATTAGTTATTATTGCACGACTGGCTACGAAAACAAAGGTTCATATCTTACTATGTGTACGCTATTTTGAATGACGTAGCCGGAAAGTCAATACAATTTAAAAACAAAAGTACCCCGTGATACGTAAAACTGCAAGAAAACTAAAAATCGCAAAGTTTCTATAAAAAGACAGAATTATAATATAAAAATATGAATTATTGTTTAATGTCATTTATGTAATATATTGAGGCAGCAGATGTTTTTAGTTTAACGGATTATCATGATGATATGACACCACTACTTGTGAAAACGTAAACGACGAAGAAAAAGCTAATAATTAATTCCTGATTATTGATCGAGCGAGAATCACTGGGGTATTTTGTAGGTTTATCAAACCAAATGTATTGTACTGCGTGTATTCGTTTTATTTCATATATTTAAAATCAGTTTCACTCTATGTATATAACTCTATGTATATACAATATCGCGATTACTATGACTTCAAAATACTACCAGTGAATTTTATAAAATAAAGATATAAAAATAGTAAATACATATTTTAAACAAATCACAAACTAGGGTTTTATTTCAATAGAATTGGAGTATATCTGCTACCTGACAGCCCCATCTGCATAAATTGCGAGGTCTAACCATGCCACCAAGCAGCCCGAATTCAATAAATGTGGGAATTACGTCTTTTACCTGACAGCCCCCAAATACATTAATTGTGGTGACAGCCTCGAATACATTAATTGTGGAGACTACCCCTGCCACCTGACAGCCCCGAACACATTAATTGTGGGACTTCCTCTGCTACAAGACAGCCCCAAATACATTATTTGTGGAGACTACCCGTGTCATCTGACAGCCCTGAATACATTAGTTGTGGAATCCATCCCTGCCATCTGACAGACCCAAATGCATTAGTTGTGGAATCTATCTATGCCACCTGACAGACCCAAATACATTAGTTGTGGAGGTTATTCCTGCCACCTGACAACCCCAAATACATTAGTTGTGGAGACAATCCCTGCCACCTTACAGCCCCAATTACAATAGTTGTGGAGACTATCCCTGCCACCTGACAACCCCAAATACATTAATTGTGGAGACTACCCCTCCCACCTGACAGCCCCAAATACATTAATTGTGGAGACAACCCCTGCCAACTGACAGCCTTAAATACATTAATTGTGGAGACAATCCCTGCTGCAAGACAGCCTCGAATACATTAATTGTGGAGACTATCCCTGCCACCTGACAGCCCCAAATACATTAATTGTGGAGACTATCCCTGTCACCTGACAGCCCTGAATACATTAGTTGTGGGGACTATCCCTGCCACCTGACAGCCCTGAATACATTAATTGTGGAGACTACCCCTGCTACCTGACAACCCCAAATACATTAATTGTGGAGACTACCCCTCCCACCTGACAGCCCCAAATACATTAATTGTGGAGACAACCCCTGCCACCTGACAGTCCTGAATACATTAATTGTGGAGACAGTCCCTGGTGCAAGACAGCCTCGAATACATTAATTGTGGAGACTACCCTTGCTACAAGACAACCGCAAATACATTAATTGAGGAAACAATCCCTGCTACAAGACAGACCCAAATACATTAGTGGTGGAGACTATCCCTACCACCTGACAGCCCCAAATACAATAATTGTGGTGACTAACCCTACCACCTGACAGCTCTGAATACATTAATTGTGGAGACAATCCCTGCTACAAGACAGCCTCGAATACATTAATTGTGGAGACTACCCTTGCTACAAGACAACCCCAAATACATTAATTGAGGAGACAATCCCTGCTGCAAGACAGCCTCGAATACATTAATTGTGGAGACTACCCTTGCTACAAGACAACCCCAGATACATTAATTGAGGAAACAATCCCTGCTACAAGACAGACCCAAATACATTAGTTGTGGAGACTATCCCTACCACCCGACAGCCCTGAATACATTAATTGTGGAGACAAACCCCGCTACAAGACAGCCTCGAATTCATTAATTGTGGAGACTACCCTTGCTAAGAGACAACCCCAAATACATTAATTGAGGAGACAATCCCTGCTACAAGACAGCCTCGAATACATTAATTATGGAGACAACCCCTACCACCTGACAGCTCTGAATAAATTAATTGTGGAGACTACCCTTGCTACAATACAACCCCAGATACATTAATTGAGGAAACAATCCCTGCTACAAGACCGACCCAAATACATTAGTTGTGGTGACTAACCCTACCACCTGACAGCCCTGAATACATTAATTGTGGAGACCATTCCTGCTACAAGACAGCCTCGAACACATCAATTGTGGAGACTACCTTTGCTACAAGACAACCCCAAATACATTAATTGTGGAGACAATCCCTGCTACAAGACAGCCTCGAATACATTAATTGTGGAGACTATCTCTGCTACCTGACAACCCCAAATACACAAATTGAGGAGACAATCCCTGCTACAAGACAGCCTCGAATACATTAATTGTGGAGACTACCCTTGCTACAAGACAACCCCAAATACACAAATTGAGGAGACAATCCCTGCTACAAGACAGCCCTGAATACATTAGTTGTGGCGACTATCCCTGCCACCTGACAGCCCTGAATACATTAGTTGTGGAGACTACCCATGCCACCTGACAGCCCCAAATACATTAGTTGTGGAGACTATTCCTGCCACCTGACAGCCCCAAATACATTAATTGTGGAGACTACCCTTGTTACAAGACAACCCCAAATACACAAATTGAGGAGACAATCCCTGCTACAAGACAGCCCTGAATACATTAGTTGTGGCGACTATCCCTGCCACCTGACAGCCCTGAATACATTAATTGTGGAGACTACCCATGCCACCTGACAGCCCCAAATACATTAGTTGTGGAGACTATTCCTGCCACCTGACAGCCCCAAATACATTAGTTGTGGAGACTATCCCTGCCACCTGACAGCCCCAAATACATTAATTGTGGAGACAATCCCTGCTATCCGACAGCCCTGAATACATTAATTGTGGAGACTACCTCTGCTATCCGACAGCCCTGAATACATTAATTGTGGAGACTACCCCTGCTACCCAATAGCCCCAAATACATTAATTGTGGGGCTACCCCTCCTACAAGACAGCCCCAAATACATTAATTGTGGAGACTACCCCTGTCACCTGACAGCCCCGAACACATTAATTGTGGGACTTCCTCTGCTACAAGACAGCCCCAAATACATTAATTGTGGAGACTACCCCTGCCACCTCACAGCCCCAAATACATTAATTGTGGAGACTATCCCTGCCATCTGACAGTCCCAAATACATTATTTTGTGGAGACTACCCGTGCCACCTGACAGCCCTGAATACATTAGTTGTGGAATCTATCCCTGCCACCTGACAGGCCCAAATGCATTAGTTGTGGAATCTATCCCTGCCACCTGACAGACCCAAATGCATTAGTTGTGGAATCTATCCCTGCCACCTGACAGACCCAAATACATTAGTTGTGGAGACTATCCCTGCCACCTGACAGCCCCAAATACATTAGTTGTGGAAACTATCCCTGCCACCTGACAGCCACAAATACATTAGTTGTGGAGACTATTCCTGCCACCTGACAGCCCCACATACATTAGTTGTGGCGACTATCCCTGCCACCTGACAGCCCTGAATACATTAGTTGTGGAGACTGCCCATGCCACCTGACAGCCCCAAATACATTAGTTGTGGAAACTATCCCTGCCACCTGAGAGCCCCAAATACATTAGTTGTGGAGACTATTCCTGCCACCTGGCAGCCCTGAATAAATTAGTTGTGGGGACTATCCCTGCCACCTGACAGCCACAAATACATTAGTTGTGGAAACTATCCCTGCCACCTGACAACCCCAAATACATTAATTGTGGAGACTACCTCTGCTATCCGACAGCCCCAAATACATTAATTGTGGGGACTACCCCTCCTACAAGACAGCCCCAAATACATTAATTGTGGAGACTACCCCTGTCACCTGACAGCCCCGAACACATTAATTGTGGGACTTCCTCTGCTACAAGACAGCCCCAAATACATTAATTGTGGAGACTACCCCTGCCACCTCACAGCCCCAAATACATTAATTGTGGAGACTATCCCTGCCACCTGACAGCCCCAAATACATTAATTGTGGAGACTATCCCTGCCATCTGACAGTCCCAAATACATTATTTTGTGGAGACTACCCGTGCCACCTGACAGCCCTGAATACATTAGTTGTGGAATCTATCCCTGCCACCTGACAGGCCCAAATGCATTAGTTGTGGAATCTATCCCTGCCACCTGACAACCCCAAATACAATAATTGTGGAGACTATTCCTGCCACCTGACAGACCCAAATACATTAGTTGTGGAGACTACCCCTGCCACCTGACAGACCCAAATACATTAGTTGTGGAGACTATTCCTGCCACCTGACAACCCCAAATACAATAATTGTGGAGACTACCCCTGCCACCTGACAGCCCCAAATACAATCCCTGCTACATTGGTGTTGGTCCCAAGTACTGGTCAATGGTACTGGTCAATGGTACTGTTCACGATTATGGTAACTTGTACTGGTCACGATTACTGGTACTGGTCAAAGTTACTGGTCACGGTTGCTAGCCACAGATACTGGCCACGATTACTGGTACTGATCACAAGTACTTTTAATGGTTACTGGACATTGGTGCTGGTCACTGGTAGTGTTCACTGGAATTTGTCACTAATACTGGTCACGATTAATGGTACCTGTCACGAGTACTTGTCACGGGTTCTGGTGTGGTGAACGTTTTATGGTAATGTATTGAGAATACATTAATTGTGGAGACTCTCCCTGCTACAAGACAGCCAAGATATATCATTTTTGGGGAATACCCCTACTACCCGACAACTCAACACACACTAATGGTGGAATTAACCATGCTACAGTTTGTACATACTCCTTCTGGTACTTGTAACGATTACTGGTCACGGTTACTGGTAATGGGTACTGATGACGGTTACTAGTCACAGATACTGGTCATGGTCACTTGTGTTGGTCTTGATACTGGTTACTGACCATGGGTATTGGTCACGAGTACTGGTAAATGATACTGGTCACTGGTACTACTTACTGGTTACTAGTCATTGGTACTGGTTATGATTGCTGGTCTTGGTCTTGGTACTGGCCACGGTTACTAGTCACGGTTACTGGTCCTGGGTACTGGTCACTGGTCACCGTTACTGGTCATGGGTGCTAGTCACGATTATGGTAACTTGTACTGGTCACGATTACTGGTACTGGTCACAGTTACTGGTCACGGTTACTGATTACTAGTACTGGTCACAAGTACTGGTAATGGTTACTGGACATTGGTGCTAGTCACTGGTACTGGTCACTGGAACTTGTCACTGGTACTGATCACGATTAATGGTACTGGTCGCAGGTACTTGTCCCGGTTACTATACTTGTCATAGGTGCTAGTCACTGGAACAGGTAATGAGTACTAGTCACGAGTAACTGGCCATGGTCTTGGGTACTTGAGACAGTTACCTTTCACGAATACTTGTCAAGGGTATTGGTCACGGGTACTGGTTGATGAAAAACGTTAAGATATGGTATTATATTGGTAATTCTTGTTATGTGATTTACACAACCACACTTATGTGATCGTAACTTTGATTTATACTACTATTTATATACAAATAACGATTTTCTGTAACTATTTTATGACCAAAGGCAAAATGGATGCAAATAAAATTGACCATTGGTCAGTCTGGCCACCAAAACATACATACACCTGTTGTATGTATGTCCAGTTTTCACGTGTCCAGTTTCGTGATTTGTCATCTAAAATTATGAACAACATGTCGCATTTTCTTGAAACATGTCGCGATCAGAAATAACAAATATGGTTAGGGGTGGACCATTAAATATTTTGGGGAGCGATGGCAGGAAAACTGTTCATACCATGTTTCCCTTGATTTAGTTTTGTGCTTTTGTTTTGTTATTCGATGATGTATTTGCTTTATTTTTTCAACACTATGGAATACTTTTTATCCAAAACGTAAGCATGCGTGCAGATTTCTTTTCTGTGCCTTTTATTTTTGTTTAATTCCACCATCGCCCCTCCACTGAGTTTCCAGAGGCCATCCCCTTAGTGTTAATAATATTATTAAACCATGATTCGTATTTCCTGTCACGTATATAGAAATATTAAACTAGGATATGTTTTGAATATTAAACTCTAGTAAAACTGGCTTTTTTAATGTATTTTTTAGAACTGTTAAAAGTGAGAATGATAGGCAATGCGTACATGCAGTTCATTTAACTTCACTCACACTTACACTGACTATTGGGAACACATACATAAATAATTCAACTATATATGCATTACATCTACATATACCTTTATCGTCTACTAAATGTTTTGTCACAAACATTTTTTCCCCATTTTGTTGTGCGTTTTCATGTAAAATAACTCAAAAAATGACCGTTCGTTGTGAGGTGAATGGACACAAAATTCAAGGTTGCATGTGGCAAAATTCTTATTGCGAATATCGTAGAGTAATATAGGAAGGAGATTGGATATATGTCATGAATTATGGGTGTTCGGCCAATCACATACATTTTAAAACACGCGTCAAAAATACCAACAAATTCTGTCGACCGACTATGTTACGGTACTAGCTGTGAAAACGATATCACTCTTTCACAGTTGGCGGTGATTCCTACCAGAATCTTATTCCACTAGTCATGCCGCGTGTGTCGACTATATTTTCAGATGCGCTATCTAAACAGGATTTCGAGCAGTCGCAACGTGATAGGATTTCGAAAAGAACGCAACAAGGGAATAAATGGGTTTTATCCGTGTTTTGTGAGTGCATGCGCATCTTGTCATAGCCACGGTATATGTGGTTATTTGTGGGTATATGGCATATATCCTTAACAATTCCAGAGCGCTCATTGGCCAATTCAAGGAAAACAAGTCTCACCAAATGTCACAGTGTCGTAGTGCCATTAGAACATCACGTGGGATTTGACAAACGCTCCTGTATTGTGTGGGTAATTCTTTGCCAATAATGTACTATACACATTTCATGATGGTCAATTTTGATGGAGTAACGATATCTCACTTGAGAAATTTTAATATTTCTAAAAAAAAATTGTTTTTAGTGGTTATGTAAAATGTTTTAGTTGTTCTATTCGTATTTGTATACATATCTATATTTGTGAAGGTAATGTCTCGGCCCTTGGAAATAAGTACTGGTTACTTATGAGACTATCGAGAATTAATAAACATATAATAATAATAAAAATAAATAAATTAATTAATTGGATTCAAAATTCAGGTCCAAAATGTAATTGTTGCAAGTCATAAAATATGTATTTTGATCTCATTGTGACGCAAATATTAACCAAGAAATTAACATATCGGTCGCCTTCAGCGTATTTTGAAATTATTTAATACATTAAAACGGTAATTATTCATACTAAACGAATTAATTTGCATACTGGTATATTTGAGGTTATAAGTAGAACAAGATGTGTACAAATCACGTGTTTCCAATACATGCATAAATACATACATACATACACACAGAGCGCCACGACATAAGCTCTCTTTTTGTGTTGTATATAATTGGGGCTTAACACTGAGATTCATCTAGAGTAAGGCTTGAATGGATCAACTTTGTGTTATCTGAAAATCTGCAAGTGTATTTTACCGGTATTGTAACTCAGTATTGTAAAGAAAATATTTCAAAGAAAACAGTGCGGCTGTGGAATCTGTTTGACCATGGTTACTAACCGTGGTTTGACGTAATCAAGGCACATAACTGGCGCACGCGTGAGTCAAGCGTGAATAAAATATGTTGTATTGGCGCCGACAAAATATCCTTTTGAAATTCCGCAATAAGTAGTAATTGGAACGGCTCAAACAAACTAATTTCAATGATTAGCTCGTTAATTAACACTTGTGACCAATAGAGCCTCTTCAATGCGTGTACGCGTAGTTGAAAAGACCATACTTTTCGGATGATAACGTATTAAATGCTGTCAAAAAGCTGTTATTGTATATTAGGTTTGCAGACTGAAATAATTGTGTTTCAATGATCCAAGTTCGAGAGTCGACATTTCTGCCTTTGTCGGCATATAACCACGTGACATGTCTCTGAGAAGCAGCCAATACCCGTGTTGCATATAAGACCCCGGATGTAGGTTTGCGAGATGTCAATTTTTCAACAACCGCGAATAAACAGCATTGCAATGTAGTGTAGCTCGAAGGTAATCAGGGCTAATAAAACTTTATACGGACCTTCCTCTAATATGAAGTAGTACGTTTGAGACGAGGGAGTTGACGTTTTTTTAAGTGACTTTGAGGAATTAGTCCGATCTTTTTATAATAGACCCCTAACTCAGGTTTACGATGTTCAATACAATCAATAGGACAGTGTATAAAACAGAACCATGATAATGAAAATGAAAATTCTCTTACATACTTTGCGATTAAATGCTTAGTGGATCGCAATATATTTATTTAGAAATTAACATCGCATTTTGTTTTTAGCTGAATACACTTTTATACATCTAGATAGTATACATTGTAATCTTTTCGATGTTTTTTTTTTTTTTTTTTTTTTTTCGAAGCTGGTTATCGCGGATTTGGGTATATGTGGCTTCAGTGATTACCCGGCCTATCATTTGTTTTTCATCGATACCACAAAAGCATTTTATTTTTATAATATTCCAATGATATTATTGTATGAGGTAATTTTCTGTTGAAGATTGTCAACCACGAGCATGCATACCAATATTCAATTTGCATAACAATCATGTAGTGTATGTGAAGAGGCCGATTACGTATATATAATGCTACACGTTTACTTATTCAAGCTCTGCAATGTGCATTCTAATTAGGTTTCGGTATTTCCCGTTTTGACAGCTTAGACGGAATTGAAAAAAAAATACACAAAATTAATTTTGTACATAGGTTTTGTTTTACACAATTTCAAACTGGTTGTGTGAGCTTTAATATCACAGACTTATTTTTCAGGTTTTAAATAAATTCATAACCATACACGTATATCGATGTAAATGTTAGCTCATTTTTGTTGTTGTTAGAATTAATTAACCAAGTTATGAAAGATGGTAATATCTTGGAATGAACGGAGTCGACTGGGAGTACGTACGTTTGCAGCTCATTTTGTTCGAATATTTTCTAGTTATTATTCTAAAATAACAGACAAGCCATCCTTACGCACACACTGAGTAAAGAATTACGCGATATTCTAGGAACTTCTGACGTTTTTTTAAAAAGGTTAAACAGATCTAGTAAATGTGTCTCGGTGTCAATGTTTAATCATCAGTATTGTATCACTCGCAGTTTGACGTCCGTTCTTTGTGGATACTAGTAAGTTTGTCAGAGCTGACATCCTTCATTTCGAGGACAGTGTGAAAAAGGCTCAACCTGGAGGGGGTTACGTCCTTGGAAACGTGATAGGTGAAGAGTTTGCCGGGGAAATACTTGAATTTTGTTTACATCTGTTTTTACATGGTGTGATAAAATGACTGCTGTTGCTTAAAGAAAGGAGGTAGTCAATTTCCCTTAGTGAATGTTGAACATTACAGTGGGGTACTCTACAGCGAAGTTTTGGTTTATAAAGAGGTTTATGTATCTAGCTAAACATCTACATACCGAGGTGTCAACTCAGTTTTAATCCGTCGCTTTGTTTATTTACTTTTACAATTACGAACCAACAACTATGCTTGACAAGTAACGTATGTTCAACTCCAGTTCATTCAGGGTCGAACCTTTTTAAATCCACGGGAGGGAAGGAAGTTTACTGACTGTACATTTTATTGTATATCGTCTAGTATATTTACGCTTTTACATAATATTTAGCTTGGAAATAGAATGGTTTTCTCGCGCAATTATTTTTGAAGTATAGAATATTGTTTCTTATTTACAGAAAAAGTCTTAAATACTCGTGAGAAAACTGTCCGATAAAGGTGATTGATTGTTTCTCAGCGCGCCCAGCAAATCCAACATTTGACACATTCCAGTGAATTCTATTGGGAATAATACCTTCTTATCATTCTAGTGGCTGGCTACATATTATCCAAGAAAGAATCACTTTGTATCCGTTTGACTTGTAAATATTAGGCCTTTAAAGGAAGTATTCGTATTCGGGGTTATCTTCACTCTGATTCGTCTGCGAAGATTTCGCTCGCAATGTTTAACAATAACTTTAAAGAGATCCCATATCCCCATGGGATTGTGCGATAACACACTGAATGGATCATGAAAAAAAGCCGATAGTACTAGAAAGTGTTTGTCCCGACTTGTTAAATATTTATTTTCGAATCGTGTGTTAGTAAATGTACAATATCTAAAGTGTGGGGTGAATCTGAATAGACTGAAAGTACAGGCTGGGGACACAATGCTGTGACGCACTTGCCTGATAAGAATGATTACGTGGTGATTACGCAACATTCATGTATAATATGCAATTGCTATTATTAACCAAGAAAAGGTGTAATTTTTTTTAGAATGTTTCTCGCGGCAAATAATACGTTCATGTCATCGAATAAGTAACTAGCTCCGACTGAACGAGATAATCTGTCAAGAACGTCACGAGTAACGTGCAATCGTCATAAACACCGTGACGTAAGCGGCATGTCTGCAGCAAAATGGCGGCACTATATATGACGACAAGAATTGAAATTGAGATAAATCGTCGTATTTGACCATTTACTGAGGAATATTTGTTTGGCAATGCTTATGTTTCACACAATAACCCGAGTTTTAAAATGTGGTAATAGTGCAATGTGGTAGCAATCAGTTTGGCAACTCGCAGCAAGCAGTCGTCCTTCATAAAGTTAGCCGCAAACTAATACGTACATCACCAAAACACAGGCAGGCTTGGTCGTGCGGGAACAATCTGAGAGAGCAGTTTCCGTTTCGACGTAGTATTTTCCAACTGTTTAAATTTACTTCACACAGTTTTTTCTCGAGTTGTGTCAAATGTTTTGAAATGTAATATTTTAAATTTCAATCGCTCACTGGTTTATGAAAACTTCATTTCACAAATGTCATGTGACCCCTGGGTGAGTTTTTTAATCGCTACGTTTCACGTTGGTCACAGTGCCATTCGCACGCAATCAACCACTGCCATTAACGCCACTATAGTATTGGATGGTAATCAAGAAAACCCGCGACGATAATGACGTCCTGCGAACAAAATCAGGTTCGAAAAGGCAGGCAATCAAATTTGACGCCATATTTTTCGCGCCACAATTTTGAAGTAATTGTTGCAAATTGTTATGTACTTTCTATAATTTCGTTTTTAATGTTGTAACGAAATGACTATTAATTTCTAATTGACCACAGATGTTGATAATATTTGGAATGACATATTTGTGCGGGCTTATTTAGTAAAAAAAATAAAAGTTGAACTCATACAGTACGTTGACTTGTTCATTCGGCAATTATGTCATATGTACCATATCATTCTACGTTAAAACAACATATCAGTACCACCTTTCCAAGTATGATCACAAAGTAATGTCTGACCAACAAACTGGCGGATGTGCAATTTACATCATTTTTACAAACCACGTGTGATAAAGTCCTAACCATTCGGTGTGTCATCACAATGTTAACGCACTTTTCTACAGAATGTATAAGTAATATGCTGGCAATTAACTACCCCCCCCCTCCCACACACACACACACACACACACGCCTACATGTGCATAGATAGACACGATAGTGATGTGAAGACAAAAACACTGATACAGACAACAATTCGGATTGATATTATGAAATCAAAGTTTCACACTGCGAAATGTTGGATTGAATGCCATAAAAAAAACGTTTGATATTCTGATAAACTAGTGGCAGTAGCGAGAGGCTGTCATGACGCAGTATTCACGGTATCCATTGCGACGCGGATGCATTGGAAATAAGTCATACCTCGTATGTCCATAAACGTCTACAATAACTCACAGTCAGTCTAATAATATTTATAGTAATACAACTCTCTTAAATTGTCTTAATTCGGGAAAGCGCTGCATCCAAATGTCGTCCATCCTAATCTGACATTCATTATCGTTGAAGATCTAACGCCGGCAACTGTTACACTGTAATTAAGGTATCTTATAACGTGTACGTAATTGATTGAAATGCATATCTGTTCTGCTTGGTCGGTTTCTCTATTGGTGCTTCGTCTTCTTGTTACATGTGTTCAACTCAGACAGATGCCTAAATTCCAGTGACCTTAATAATACAACGACATATAATATTATTTCAGTATATCGGTCGCTGTTATCATGGAACCCATGCATACCACAAAATGTACTTCATTTTTTTTTTAGTTTAATTATTAAATTGGCTTGCATAATAATTACGTAACGTAGACTCGGGATATATGTGCAATATTATCCTCTCACATAACGACTGTACAATTAATTGTATGCAGAATCGTCTGCATGAATCTGGCAATGTGCTCTATTCGTTATGTGTGTATCCTATCGGAAACAAATCAGGTTGGCAAAAATCGCGACTTCGTTTGAAACGAAAGAGTGAATTCCCTCGGGAAGAACACGCCGTTACATTCTGAATGCCTCATGTACCACCACCCTGCCTAGAATAACAAGCAGCAACCAAATATAATCTTTGCACACCAATCGGCGGTCAAAAATTAACGAACGTTGAATTTTCCAGGGAAGGTCGCGTCGATGAATAAAAACCGCTTCTACTCTATGTTTTTCTACGTGCTTCCTTGGGATTCCAGGAAATGATTTGGTGTTTGTGGGAATACAATTATGTGTTAAGTTTGGCGTGATAATATCAACATATCTTAAAAAGCAAATACACATGCACTGTTTATTCATAAGAAAAGTACAATTTATCTTAAGTGGAGCTCGTGTTTTTGCTCCAACCAGGACTCGACTGTGTTTTCATTCATTCTTAGGAATCGCTTTTATTATCGATGATCTGAAAGGTCTCAGGGAAAGCCCAACTATAATTACAACCGACCACTGGTAGGGTAATGGATCGAGATTATAAGGGTCAGTTCATTAAACTCCCAGAGGGACGTCTGAATGTGCACATTGTTGTATATTCCATACAACAGATGGCGTTTAAAACAGTGTCGAGGTCATCTGGACAGAGTTGCCCAAAACACTGAAGCGTTGCTTAGTGTCCGCAAAAAATAACCGGACAAGCCGACAAAAATATTCGTCTGGTTGTATAAAAAACAAAACAAAGACAAACACCGTTATTTTTGTAAATTAGCAAATCGATCGTATTTCAAGCAAGGCATGCCAGTGACGGATCCAGCAAATCTTCGTGCGTTTGGGGGGCATGGCCCCCCTGGCCCCCCTCTGGATCCGCCACTGAGGCATGCCAAGGTTATGAAGATTTGTTTGGCTTTGCTTTTTGAATATTCTGTTCAGTATTCACTTTACCCATCGTTTTTTTTATGTATGCTTGTAGGTGTGTGTGTTGTTGTTATTTTTTTTTTTTTTTACCATTACAGTGTTTCTTTTCCGACATTACTGGTGCACTGTGTCGATCCAGCATTATGTCAATTAAAAATAAAAAATACGATATCGCTAGTTGTCAATAAACATTGCATCTGTTTGGCGTGTTTCCAGGAATGTGGTCTGTTTAATTTGAGCAATGTATCGTATGTTGTGCTATGAAAAAAATGCTGTTATTATACGATACCCCAATTGCACGTTATGAGTAATTGCCGCATGCCTTGCATAGTTCTACCATCAGACTACTCGATTCCTGGCATAGTTGTGCCACCTGACTACTCGTTTATACAATTATCAACATACGCACCGCATAGTAGACGACATATCTCAGAATACTCGAACACGTTTTGGCTGGAACCAAGTTGAGGAATATCCGTCGTATTGCAAACAATCCAAAGAGTGACACTTTAAAATAATCTTTCCAAAAAACATTCTGACCCAACCCTCCAACTTGAATGATAATGGTCCGTCCCTCATGAAAACACAAGCATCGTTATTTCACACCCATCCGATCAATTCTTCATACTCACGCTCATAAAGGAATGGGAAGTCTGGTTATTATGCCTGGGATATTGCATCGAAAGCGACGAATCGATAGATCAATACCTTATTACGCAGTTTACTCGCAGCCATGTAATCACAGTATTGCCCGCTTAAAAAACCCACGCTATCTGACTTCAACTATTGTCAATTTATGAAATGGGAGAGCTGGAATTGCTTTCAAAGATATGACTGTTTTAATTTGTCAGAATTGTAAGGAAATTGGAGTTGGAGTAATGGTACTGTTATTAAGATAAATATGATGCCGATTAGAATAACTTAGGTAGGAAATTGGCTACATCAAAACAATGAATATCAACATACGGATATTAAAAATAGAAATAATGGGAAAATGAAGAATATATATATATGTATATATATATATATATATGTATAACCCCCCCCCCCCAAAGAAAAGCATCTTCAAATGGATGGCATGTATACACGGCGAAGTGATTATGACAACAAAATCAGATCGCTAATTTACATTCAAATTCAGACGAACAAAATTACACTTTAAAATTTGAATTTTTTTGTATTATACTTTCATATCTATTTGCTAATATGTAAGCATTTAGTAATATATTTCCCCCGCATAATTTATCATCCATCCATGTAGTTGTTGGAAACCAATTACGCTATTCACATACACATACATCGATATTCACTTCATTCTACCCATGGTGATAAATACCGTCTCAGAAATCGTCGACGCCGTGACACCTAACCTTCCACACATTCCCACAGATATCAGGCATTGTTGACTTTAGTAGGTGACACAGACCACATGACGGTGTGACTCGCCGATCGGACGGCCGTATATGCTTTTCCGGATTATATCATTGAACATTCGGATCATATAATCTGTCAATATCGGGATCAGCGTTTTATTTTCAGCAAAAAGTTCAAAAATACAACAACATTTTGACCATGATTAAACATTCTACAGATACTAGACATTAAATTTTCAATAAGCTTTCTTTTGGCGTGGTACGTGCACAGTTGTTGAGTTATTGCCGCTCATCGTTCGGTTTAGCAGTAACTGTTATTTTATCATAGAGCGACAGACCTACGCGTCCCCGATTTCACCCAACAAAAAATCTAAGC
The DNA here is from genome assembly GCF_978046115.1 of Saccoglossus kowalevskii. Taxonomy (NCBI): domain Eukaryota; kingdom Metazoa; phylum Hemichordata; class Enteropneusta; family Harrimaniidae; genus Saccoglossus; species Saccoglossus kowalevskii. The sequence continues at coordinate 20,344,459 of NC_140644.1, read as the reverse complement.
ATACTAAGACACATCGCGAAAATAAGCAAAAAGAAAAAAACAAGCATCGCGTTTCAATAATTATTTGATACAATAGACGTGTCACATGCATAACAAAATGGGATAAAAAAGATTTATTATAATCTTTCACTATTCATATTGGAATTGATTTGAAAATGTGATTTGTACGAAAGATGGCATATTAGTGCACGGACATGCGCTTGTTGGAATTCTACGAGAGAATGCTATCAGTGAGAAAGGACAAATAAAATACCAATGTGTTGATGGCGAGAATATCGCCCGAATAAAGTTATTTATTTGTATTTCTCTGCCGGGAAATATTCTTTGTATGACGTCACTGATGGGCGTGATTAGTACTTAGCCGATGATTTCTTTTTTTACTCGTGATTGTAAGCCATGTTGTATTATGAAGTCACCTCGCTCATATATCCTTTGAAAATTCCAATCATTTTTCGTGCCATGAGACCATAAACATTTGGATTGAAAGAGACAAGTGGGATGAGAGCGTGGATCATATATACTAGACATGTACTCCACTGCGACTATGTCTACAACACTGTCGTTGTCGTGTATTATTCATACCGTCAACTGAACAATCATCGTACAATTGTATATCCATTTGGCAAGCAACGCTGAAATCAGTAAATCCGTGAGATTTCGAAAAGCTTACCGACACACACATTTATCTTATTTAAATCGCTTGTGTCTTCAATTTCTCGTTAATCATATTTTGTATTGACGCGCAGCGAGGTAACAGGCGTACCGTATTGCCATCATCTATTACATATATAGTCACTTTTAATAGACAATATTGCCATATTAGTAGATTATATTACCATCGTCTATACGTTATAGAACTTTTAGTAGACTATATTGCCATCATATTTACATTGTAGCACTTTCAGTAGACTATATTGCCATCATCTTTACATTGTAGCACATTTAGTAGACTATATTGCCATCACATTTACATTGTAGCACTTTCAGTAGACTATATTGCCATCATCTTTACATTGTAGAACTTTTAGTAGACCATATTGCCACCATTTTTACATTGTAGCACTTTTAGTAGACTATATTGCCATCATTTTTACATTGTAGCACTTTTAGTAGACCATATTGCCATCATTTTTACATTGTAGTACTTTTAGTAGACCATATTGCCATCATTTTTACATTGTAGCACTTTTAGTAGACCATATTGCCATCATTTTTACATTGTAGCACTTTTAGTAGACCATATTGCCATCATTTTTACATTGTAGCACTTTTAGTAGACCATATTGCCATCACTTTTACATTGTAGCACTTTTAGTAGACCATATTGCCATCATTTACATTGTAGCACTTTTAGTAGACCATATTGCCATCATCTTTACATTGTAGCACTTTTAGTAGACCATATTGCCATCATCTTTACATTGTAGCACTTTTAGTAGACCATATTGCCATCATCTTTACATTGTAGCACTTTTAGTAGACCATATTGCCATCATCTTTACATTGTAGCATTTTTAGTAGACCATATTGCCATCATCTTTACATTGTAGCACTTTTAGTAGACCATATTGCCATCATCTTTACATTGTAGCACTTTTAGTAGACTATATTGCCATCATCTTTACATTGTAACACTTTTAGTAGACCATATTGCCATCATTTTTACATTGTAGCACTTGTAGTAGACCATATTGCCATCATCTTTACATTGTAGCACTTTTAGTAGCCCATATTGCCATCATCTTTACATTGTAGCACATTCAGTAGACTATATTGCCATCATCTTTACATTGTAGCACTTTTAGTAAACCAAATTGCCATCATCTTTACATTGTAGCACTTTCAGTAGACTATATTGCCACCATCTTTACATTATAGTACTTTTAGTAGACCATATTGCCACCATCTTTACATTATAACTTTTTCAGTAGACTATATTGCCATCATCTATAATTTGTAGCACTTTTAGTAGGAGGCCATCATGCCATCAATGTATTATGTCAAGCACATTGGATAGACCATATAGTCATCACCCAGTGTTCATGAATCCTAAACTATTTTTTTATTTATATATCTTTTCTGCGATGTCAATTCAATTTAATGGACAGTAGTATGTTCGAAATCCAGGAAAGTGAGTTGCCCCTAGCAGTCATGACCTTGCCCATAGCAACCAGTTCCGAGCCAAACAATTCAATGATCACAAGCGTCTTGATCCTAGTAATCACGACCACGCCCTTAGCAACCTTTTTAATACCTAATATTTCATCAATCATGCAACCATTATAGTTGGAGGAAATTTTAGGAAATTGCAATTTGGTAAGCAGGGGTATACTAATTGACAGGCACGTGGCGTTGCTCTTAACAATCATAAACACGCCTAGATCGGCCAGATTAAAGTATATCATCAATCATATAACTATTATATATCGTACATGGAATATTCTCTTTTGGGTAATGGATAATTTGATAGACAGTAGTATACTAATCAACAAGGCTCCAGCGATCCTGTCCACACCCATAGAAACACCCAGCCATATGTCATCAAGCATACGACCGTAACTAGACTTGTTACATAGAAGAAAACTTGTTCTGTTTGAACGTGAACTTGATGTCACATTCGAAAGTGATTGACAATTTTTAAATAATATTCGGAAGAGTATCATCTCACGGCGATACGTTAGAAAAGACGTAGTTACTCTTTTGACGTGCCCCCCCCCCCCCAAACTATGGTTTTGTGTACAGATATTGAAATCATTGCTTTGACTCTCATTGTCCTATCTGTTAACAGTTTAGACCCCGGAGACAAACGATCTCAGAAAGCACCAATATCACTTGTCTGGTGTAGACATCGGGTTTCTTAAAAAAACATTCCATTATGAATCAGAATATTTAAGTTAAGACGGCGCCACATGTGAAGCAGGATGTAGTCACTCTTTTTCGTAAACATTCGATATCAACTCATTGTTGCATACCTCGGATTTAATGTGCCGTCTGTTCGCTGAGTTGTTCGTGTTTTGTAATGACTTATCTATGTGTGTCGGTTTTAGTTGCCTTGAGTTGTATTTTGCCTATGCAAATTTCGTGTAATGATTGTGTATGTTATTTCTACTTAAAGCGGGGGAGTCGTCACCTACGCATGCGTCAGGTGGCCATAGCGTGTCATTGTTACAAACAAGCGTCTACCCATGAGCCTTTGCGTTGTTGGCGTGTGTTGTTATCATCGCTTGGGACTCAATTCCCGCGCGTGCGCAGGTGACGACCCTCCCGCTTTAAACAATGTTTCAAATCCTGAACAATGTCGAAACATAACCCAACACCTTGCACACTCCTAACCGACCCCCATCCCTAATGCCGTCCTTAAAACTAAAATCTTCACTTATATTATTAAAAAATGGCCTTCCCTCAATAATTTACTATCACACATCTCTATAGTATACGCCAATTCCCGTCAGTTGTGTGACTACTATGCGCTCTGAAAGCTGATAATGCAAGGTCTCTGATTGGTAATTCATAAATATAAAGTTCCAAAAGTAGCTCTGATTGGTTAGTCGATGACCTCCTGGGTCAAAGAACAGATACTATGTTAATTTGATTACACAGCCTTGTTTAGATCGTGGGTTAAAATCTTTAATACAGAAGATATTAGATGAAATCCGTGTTGCCTGCCTGGTGCAGGTACCCGAATGGTGCATGACGGATGCCACTTGTGGAGCAGGAAGTGCTCATTCAACACCTGACATCACATCTTGGTGTTATACATTGGGGTACATAGATCATTCATTCATTTCATCTGGCCATGTTTGGTAACATATTATATATGTACTTTTGTTTTATCATCTTCATGAACTTGTATGTTCCAATACGACTTTCGATTAATGCTTTACAGTTGGATAGATACTGAAGCAGCCAGGCAAACTAATGACCACCACTGAACCAAAGATTGCAATTTACGATTTAAAAATAAATTGCAATCCTATATACTAGACAGATAGACATACAAACCTATTTTTTCTGTACACGTGTCGAGTTACATGTCAGGAATGATAGCAGTGCTATTTACACTATTCACATTGGGTAATAACGAACGAGTTTACGTCTATATTTTAACCCCCACAGTTACTTACATAAAGTATCCTTTGACATATTAATTGAAATATAGATAAAACACGTATATTTATGTCAGCATAACAACACTGGAGACATATTTTAAATGTCATTTATTATAAGATTGAAGATTTAATAGGAGCATAAAATATTTGTCGTTAAGTCGTGGAATTTGTATTCTAAAGTTGACAAGTAATCATTAAACTCCATCAATCAAAAAAGAAGCTGTTGATAGAGTGAAAAAAACGTGCTGAGTATTACTTCACATAGTACAGTGTTGGCTACAAAAACAACAACATAACTCATTAAATTGAATTATTTAAATACTGGGTAAAACAACCTGTGTGTCACTGATCTTGCTTAGAAGGTCACCCCCTCCATAAGGCTATATTACCCATCCATAACGACGCTACTTATTGAATGCCCACATAAATTAACCTATGGCGTATGTGGAGGCATGCTCCTTCTAAAATTATAATTAAATCATACTAAGAAAGGCATGTACATTAGGTCCAGTCAATTTTGCCAACCTCGTAAGAGCTGGGCAATCTAACGCAAAAGCTGTCTATGGAACATTAAATTCTGCAAAGTTTGAGGTACAAATAAACCCCTTGCTAAACAAAGATTAGCCAAGCTATTACGGGAGGCATATTGTGCTTTATAAAGTCTTGATGCATGTGTCAGCTGTGACAAACTGACTGTAACTGGCTTAACTTCCTTGAAAACATTTCTGTTCACAATAACGTATATAATCTCAAGGTCAGACTGAACAAATTGACTGCAACACTAAAAGAGTTATAAAGTGATCCGAAAATACATGTATATTCTTATTCACTGATGTAGTTTGTTTTATCTAACCTACCCCAAGGAATTCGTGAAAAGGAATTAATGACTTTCGCCAAGATATTCTTTATGATAGACAATATCATCACCATTTTCTCTATTACAAATTGTGTTATTCAACTTCTCAACTAGAAGAAGGGGATCCAGTGAGTCTATGTATGAAATTAAGAAATGTGTGAAAAAATAGGGGAATGAGCATAGCCTATATGACTTTTGTACACTACATAATGCAAAGTGTATTAGTGTATAACAATGAATTTAAATGAGCCATCACGAAATACACTAAAACTGCTGGATAGCTTGTTTATGGCCTGTTTATATGACGTGTTTGTACTAGGTGCCAAGCAAGCTAATACAATTGCAACTGTTTCGCCTATTAATCCAATGGCAGCGTTCCCCTGAGAATCGCATCTAGGTAAATGCATTTGAAACATGCAGCAAAGTATTCCCACGAACCTTTGCATGCATCTCTATTACCCAGCCAAACAAAATATCTAAAAATCCAAAATATGAACTGAACGATGCACATGGAGATGTTCCTGTAGGCACTAATGCAAAGCTGAGCTGAATATTTCAATGGTTAGTCACCTAATGTAACTAGGATTTGTCTGATCGCTTCCTGAATATCAGCCTTTGTAATCAGGGTGCCCCTTCGTAGTCTTCGAATAACCTCAATAGATTCATCTAGCAATCTTTAGTGATGCTGTCGTTTACACTATTTTCATTTGGGTAAGAAAGGTGGTGGAATATTTTCCAATAACCTTTAAATATGAGCAATGACCGTAAGAATATTTGCCCACCAACAACACAACAACAACAACAACTCCGTTTCATTTGGATTTCTACTTGTTTTTTCTGACAGTACCCCAAACTGATAGGCACTCTTTTTGTATGGTTACAAAAAAAGGCATTGGAAACACCATCATCAACAACCTAGCCAACCTAAAATTGATTATTATTAACATTAGGGTTGGTAGCGGTTTGGTTTTGTCAATTTTAACAATATGCAGCTAGACTTGGAAAGCACATGTGAGAACACAGGTAGGTAATTAATCCGAGTAAAAATAAGCATTATAGCTTCTAATGAGATGTAAAAGAGATTAGTACATAGACCAGTTCATACAAAGATATGAACGGAAAGTTCAAATAAATTAAATAAATAAATAATGATACCCAATTTACACATACATAAAATCAAGCAAACAAAATGATAAATTAACCTAATGGTACATTAATTAATATATAGAATTCTCTCACAACAATAAAATTCATAACAGTAAACCCCACCCCTGTCTGATAGTGTCTGTGAGTGCGTGCATTGTGACATTACTTGGTGTTGTTCAGTCGATTCACTATTATGATCCATGTAGTGTAGACTGGCAATGATATAGACCGTTAGCATGGATGACTCCGGTTGAAATGGTAGTCACCTAATGCTTTCACAGCTGCTCACAGACATACGGGCAAAGACAGTTCGTTGAGCACAAAACATGCACCTTCCCAAGAGCTTAGTTCAAAACGATATGTCACACAAAAATCGTTCTCCGTCAATCAGTGTCCTCCGTGCAGAGTTGCAGTTCATTCAGATTGTGTGCCATATGTAAATGGTCTCAACCAATTTATATAAAAGTGTCCGTTTAATTGGGTAGTGTACCTAATGCACCATGTGTACCGTCGTGTAGTAGTCTTCACCAATGTAAATTCACGTGTCCAGGTTGCGTGCCAGGCATGTTGCTCTCCAAATATAAACATGTATATTCCTTGGGTTATTACATTATTCGGAACTTTCTAACGTCAACTAGGTACAATAGGTTAGACAATAAATGCTATATACATGTTTGCCACCTAGGGATTTCCGGTTTCAAGGTATAGTTTTTATTAATACAATGACTCACCATCCCCGAATATAGTACCCCAGGTCTACATCTCGTAAAGTCTTTGTCCGGTTTTCTAAACACTACTTGACGCAGATTTCCATTAAATAAAAATCCAAATGACACCATATATCACAACTCAGACACGATTGTGATTAACTTGTGAACAAACTTTGCAGGAACATTACTTGTTGAAGGAATATTTGGTAGTTGATGCAAGCTAGCTGCAATGTGGAAATACTTTGCACAGTAGCTATCTCTGCTTAGCAAAAGGTCAACATACTTCACTAGTAATTTACAAAGAGTCACACTATTTTGCCAGACGTGAAACTACTTTGAAGACATGAAATGGCAGCTGTGAAAAGTTTATCGTTTTGAGTTTAATAGAATCTACTCTTACATAGTTTAATGAAGGTCAAATTCAGTTTAGGTCTTCCCACCTGATTCAGATTGTGTCAGTTAATACATAGTACAGTGCATGTCGTACTCTGGATCTTGTATGTGTAGTTAATGGTTAAATAACAGATACTTCATGTGACTGGCGTTGTGTGGACATTTTGTTTGAACATTTTTGTGTGGACTCTTGTTCACTTATCAGATTCTTTTAACGACTTTAAAAACTATTTATGTTGTTTATTCATCAAGAAGGACGGTATTCATAGAGTGCTTTATTTTGATTTGTGCGGTGGCCTCGTCATTATTAGCTACTTGTCTTATGTTTCTGCAAAATCACGTGACTTGAGTTGACGTTGCAGCAAAGTTAAATTACATGTCTGCACATTAGCAGAAAAGTTACCTTTCTTCGCAGAAAATATTTGCAGCAGCTCGACTACTTTGCAGTGAGGCCCAATTTTTTAGAATTGGTACTTTGTGTAGATGTCTATCCGATTTGTTTATTTCATCATTATATCATTAACTCTTTATTTTTAGCGAATATTTTTGTAATGTTTTTATAAAATGATATCTCGATTTCTAGCCTGATTGCTATGATAATTAAGTTTTCATAGGACAGTGGACCTCGAATTATGATGATTTGACGTTTCTTGGGAAGAATTTTTTTCACCTCAGATAGCCAGTAATTTTCGGGACGTTTTTTTCTATTATTCAAACTTTTGCAATGTGACGAAACAAAACAAAGTATTATTTTTTAAATCATAGTTTACTGTGAGTCTTATAACTTCCAAGCGTCTCAAATTCGAACCTATATCTGGTGTTAGGTTTCTTATTTAAAAGAATAATCTTAAATTTAGAATTTATTTTAAATTTTTCCTATTTGTTATACTTCCAATACTTAAAGTGCTTTGGTAATTACTTACTTTAAGTGAACGCCAGTTTGCAAATGTGTAGTATTTCCTTACATCACTAGAATAGCTGATCACTGAGCTATATCTGTTTTCACTAGTAATACCAAACAGTCTAACCACTTTAGAGCGCCGTCATTAGCATGGTGCATAATATAAAGGTTACGACATAAACTTCAAAGACTTTCGTTAAAAGAATCCTAGCCCGGTGTTGCATAGTCTCCGGGAGTGGTCCGAATATGAATAATTATATTGAAAATAAGTTTTCTATTGCAAAATTAATGAGTGATTTTCACATACAATGATTGAAAAGTAGACATAATGAAGTTTTGAAATGATGTATGATGGGTGATATGTAGGTCAATCTGAAAATTTGCACAGATTCATTGTACTTAAATGGAGTATCCTAATCTTCGGACACTCAGACAGAATCTAACAAATGTCTTGCAAATGTCTTGAGACTATAGACGACACAAAAACATGTTGGATATTTTTTTATCAAATCATTAAACAAAACATCATGTCTGTTGCTCATAATAAGCTTGAATAAAATTCGTTCAAACGCACTCATTGGCCAAATCGTGCGGTGTTGTGCATGTTTCCGGAAATGTTATAGTTCAAAATGAGGATATATTACTTGTCTATGTTAAATATTTAAATTGAATAATTTGCATAATACATTTACTTAAGATTATCTCTTGATCACATCAACGATTTGGAGTTTTTACGTAGCACAAAAACTGGTTATGCATATTTCATATAAATAAACAATAAACATATAAATAAACAATAGCTTTTGAAACCACAGTATTTTAATTTGATATATAGCATGATAGCATAAATATAAAAGTATAACAAGGAATTGGGGCACATTAATGGTGAAGTAGTAGAACGCAACTTCATTTTTCCTACCTCTTACGATTCTAGTTCAGTCGTGCCTAAGGCACAGCGCCGATTTCTATGGATATCTATGTCAGTCGCATTGCTGGTTGGAAAAACGTGGAAATAGATGTAAAGAAGTAAACAAATTAAAATTATAATTTTAGATTTTTTAACCTCGATTTTTGGTACAGATTGAATCTAAACATAGACCCCAAACAGAGAAATACGTACAAACAATCGAACGCTTGGCTACTCTTCAGAAATAACTTGATTCACTACAAGAAAACTGGAAACCTTAAAAATGAGAAAACGTAAATAAAATTGTTAAATTTAATCGCAGATGAAGTTCTTTGACAGTGAAAACAAGTGTTGGCGTTGTGAACTCAGAAAAAAAGGTTGTAATGACAAAAACTCAAAAGCCCTTGGCTATGATTGGCTCTCACATTTGACCCTGCATCAAGCCCCCTGCGTAAATTAACTGCAAGAGGAATGTGAGGAATGTATGGGCTTTTGTGGTTTTCCTCCATAAATTGCTTATCCCAGAAGCCTTATATATATTTCCAATCTAATTGTGAAATATGAAGACATGTAAATAACTATATTCAGTTCCTCCTACGACTCACTTTTTACGACTCGATTGGGAGATCGCCTTAATTTTGTTTTTTAACTTAGTCCCAAACATCATCAAACATTACACTGACTATTTGTTTGATAAATCAATGGTAATTCGATTCTGTATTTGAAACAAAGTTAGTAACTGATTTTTACAATATAATACATGCCCTTAAATGTTGGAAGTGTTGTAACAATTAAGTATACAATAGCAAATGGCCTGAAATCAATTTCAGAAGAAATATCTTGTCTTATAACAGAATTTGCCGTTCCAATCCTGTTCATAAAAAAAATCGTTGTCCCGTATATGTTAATCTTTTTTTCAAAAACAACTTTGTTGTCATTCTTTATCGAAATAAACGTGTTCGGATCTAATCGAAGGAAATTTTTTATTGCTGCTTCTACTGTTGTTATTCTCTTGTTGATGATGCTCTTTTCGACTGCTGTTGTTGTTGTTGTTGTTGTTGTTGTTGTTGCTGCTGCCGATGCCCTTGCTGCTCACGTCTTGTAAATTAAGAAAAAAAAATGGTATTGGTTCCAACACAGCACAGAGTTACGACTACGTGACTATGTGTAGGGTCTAATTGAGATCTAAATTTAGCTTCTTCAAACCTGCAACGTAATTATTAGTTTGCGTCCCATTGGAATGCATGTAATTTTGGGCTACACCTGACACACCCTAATGAACACAGACACAAAACAGTGACATCAGAATGTCAAATTAATCACGCGCTTAGAAATGAAACCGGAAAGGCGATCCCCCTTGTCAATTGCGTTGATTGGAAATATTTTAGTCTGCGTTGTAAACGTCTATGCTCGTCATTAGGAATGGTGATTTACCATTACCGCTGTCGGTCTACATACGTAAGTATGCGTGTTTTAGTGTTTGGTGCGCTCATAAACGACTCTACATTCTTGCATTTAAGCATGGCGTCCATAGGGGTGTGTCAACACGCGAGGATTACAACTGCCTGGCGATAAGGTTTAGAAAAGTGAAAAAGCAAAAAACAAGAAATTTATTACTCAAACGTGATTGTAGTGCGATTCGCTTGAAATGCGATACTGCATATAAAATAAAATTAGTTTTCTCGAATTCAGTGCGATTTATGTCGAGGGTTGTTGAATTTACCAATTAAAAAGGTTTGTAATGAATTCGTCGGTTAGTCCTATGAGATTCAATCATTTTTTTTTTATTATTTCTGCTTTTTTATATTTTTTTAGAAGAATAATAATACAATAAAACAAGTTACAATTCTGAGTTCAAGTTGGGATACAAGAATATATAATTTATTATATATCTGGTAATGAATACTGTAATAACAAAATTGCAGCTGAAAAGAAATCTCATTTCTCAATATATTTTCCTAAGTTACAGTATTGTATTTTTCTCAGCAATATGTTGCTCTACCTCTAAACTGTATAATCTGACCGTATTAAAAGACTACAGGCAGCCTCTCAGTTTACTAACATAGAAGGTATACTTGATAATTGATTATTATGTGGTTCAATAAATGTAATAACATTTGTTTTGCTGCGAAAGAACTGGCATATGAATGAAAACACCTCAGAGAGTTTGTACTTTGGCGCCCGGTCATGTTAGCCAGTCGACCACGTGCCTTTTAAGTTGACCAAGTGCGCCCGGTTATGTTACTCTAACGACCATTTACTATGACTTGTCGACCATGGATAACTTTGAAGTTTGTCTGATCATGTCATTCGATCTTGCCCCAAATGAAACTTGGTAATAACGTTTGAATTACAAAAAATGGAAAAATATATGACCATTTTAAATCTATTAGAAGTTGTTATTTGTAATTACGCTGTGGTGGAATAAACCGCCATTGTGAATTATCTCTGGAGATGTACATTGGCACAGATGAACCACAAATTAACAAGACATAGTATGTCAAAGCCCCCGTTCAAGACAAAGGCAGTGCGTGATTCAACTGGAACAAGTCAATTTCCAATTTTGCAATAGCCCCGAAATGTTCCTTGAAGCTCTGTCTAATAATACTGAGTAAATATTCTAAGTTTGAATGGAATTGGTTAATGCAAAGTTTGAATATTGAAAAAAAAAACTATTTTCACCTTATTTTTTGATCAAAAATAATATATTTTGACACAAAATGACACCCTTAAAATTGTGAAATTGTGTCTATCAATATATGTAACGTATTATGTGATACCTATGTGTGGAGTTTGAATGAAATTGATCAATGCATTTGCATGCAATTTACCTATAAATACCCCTAAATGTTCATGAAACTTGCTGCGCTACTGCACATTACAATAAACAATTCGTCCAAGACGTTATGTTCAAATCAGATAATACATTTCGGAGATATGACGTGACACGGACGGACGAACGAACGCCCAAAACTAAATCCATGAGCCCCGTCTCGGACGTGTTCTGTGACGGGCTAAAAGGTAAATGTTTCTTGGTGGCCGGCATTCAGAGTAATATACTCACCATAATGTGTTGTTCAAATTTACACTTAGGAAAAGGACGACTTCTAACTAAAATATCATAGGCAACACGAAATCGTGATCTGTGAACGAGAATAGGCCATTGCATGCAGTTTTGTGTGATTTGGTTCTATCTCAGACTACTGAGGTTCTATTAACCTTATTCTACTGTGTGGACTTATTTGACGCGAGTTTCTTTGAAAACATGACGTTTTATACACGTGGAGCGTGGTATACATTTTTTGCGTCAATGAAAGAAGCCGTGTGGTAGCCAATAATAAACACGTCCATTTGTGATGTTATTAATATTTGCAAGTGTGCGGGTGCTGGTGATGTGACTATTGATTGTATGTCATGCATACGGGGCGAGTCAATGACGCGTCAGAACTAGGGACTACTATGATTTCTTCAACATTTACGTGTGACACCGCGACGTGTGCGCGTGAGAGGTAGATTGATAAATCACGTGACAACATCTTTAAGTGTATTTCAATCACTCATACTGATTATAAAAAATAGAACGTGCTCTTCATCTTCAGCTGAGTTTCGATTACTGACACATTTACGTCATCGCGTCACGTGTGAAGAGTTATGGAACGCAACTGTAATTCCCTTTCAGTAATTGCACGGCCATTAAAAGGAGGGCGCTGCGTGCTATCCGGCACCAGGACCGTGTGCAAAGGATTCACCCGATATTGGAAGCATTATATATACTTTGTAGACGAACTCTACAATTATTGATTAAGCATTTGTTTTCGTCAACGTTTGTGGATAATCACTTGAGTGTTGTGCAGCGCATAACAGTCGCTAAATCCTAGGGGCCACAACGGGTCATAATTTATCCCTGACGTCACTGCAGTGTGTTGTAATACGTTATACTGAATTAAATTTGAAATCACATTACCTTTACTCATTATGAGTGCATCTGGCATAGTTATAAGTTTGTCAGGATTTCAATCACAGACTATAGCCGAAGAGGGAGGATGGTAGTTGAGAAGGAAACGGTGGTACTAGAACGCTGCACCACATTCTGAGAATGAAAAAAATGGTAATTTATCCGTGTTCACAAGTATTGAAATATTCTCATTACGTAACAGTTAGACAGTGAAGGAATCCATTTTTTCACTTGTACTCTTAATGAAAAACTAACCCCCTTCCATATGTGGCAATTTATTTTTAACCTATGTCACACACTTTTTGATTTTAGTGATGCGTTACCGGGCGCCCTCTGTGTCACAATGCGTCATTGTATGAAAGGGAACGCTCTTTTTATATCTACTGATACAGTGAATGGCTGAAATAATTTCTTGACGACAATTACACATTTCCTCTATGTTTTCATATATATGAAATTTATGTTACAAAGATGAAAACGTTGAATACAGAATATAGGTTGTCTGAAAAATGAATGGACATTTGACAATCTCAACAATTTGCTGGGTGACAAATAGTTAATGTCAAGAACTATTATAAATCCAGGGAAACTACTGCATATTATTTGAAAGTTTTGTAGTGAACATCAATTTATAGTGAACCAAAACATGTGTACACACCGTTGACTTCAAGCACAGATATTGTTACTGTTATACGCGTTATAATATGCTTACATGTCGAGTAATATTCTACTAGAACCTAGTACACATCTCATATGTGGCGAATTCAATATTTGGTCAAGTTTCGCCAAATGATCGCTATTTTATAATTACATTATGGGTAACTTTGTATATGGGTATATATTAGGTAAATACGTGAGCATTTTTTATTTTTTTATGAAGAATACTATGCTACAAAAACTACGCTTATATTTCCATACCCAGATACAAGCCATTACAAATATTTGAAAATATGGCCTCTTTAAATGGTAACCATTGTTATGCCACTGTGGTCATAAACGATGCACGTACGTGTATCGGTTCAGCACATGCAGGGGGTGGGAACACACGTACTTCGATGACCTGCAGTAACCTGCAGACCATGTCGAGTCTTTCCAGCATATTCTTTCTCAGGGATGGTCTCAGTTAGTGTCGTTGCGGGCTGCTAATACAAACTCGCCTCGTGTCAGCCTGTAAGATAGTTTTAGTTCATTGTCGAGTAGGCAAAAAAAAAAGAAGAAAAACAATTTCTGTATCATTATAGTAGAAAATGAGTTATGTCAGAGCAACTAAGCTGATTAAAATAGAAATAGTCCCCAGACAAAACGCCTACTATATGTTATTACAAAAACTGTAAATCGGATTTGTTCATGAAGATGGGGAAAACCGACGGTTTATCGAATACAAAAAGTGAGTATTATCAACTGACAACCGTGTATCAAATACGTTAGATCAACGCACGCATCAGAATAGCAAAGGTAATAGCCAGTTGAGAAGGGACAATGACGGGAAGATCTTATTTCCGTTTTGTTTCGAAGAAAACTCGTGTATATGATTGTCAACGAACGTTACAAGTTTAATCAACCCAAGGACAGCGTACTGGGACGTGCGTGTGCCGGGAAACTTGCTGTGATAATATTACTAATACTTTCTTATTTGGTTAATTATGGGTAAACTACAACAGAATGTACTAACATGATATTTTGAAAGAAGGAAGGGGGTCAGCAAAGGATACCGGTTATCGCCGTGCGGTTACTATCCGAATATTTTAGACAGATCAGTAGTTTCCGAGAAGAATTTTCGCTCATTAAATAATTGCAACAAATCTGAGAGAATGAGAGCTGGCTTATACTGAAGTCAAAGTCACGTGATTACAAGTGATGGGTTGACTTTGATATACCACTGGTTGAAATTTGCGTCACAGCCAGAAACTTGTATAGCTCGCATGACCAGTCCATCGCTGTGATTCGTGACTATATCTGCTGTGTTCGTCGTCCCACGCCACAATCTTCTGAGATTGTTATCATCTACGTTATTACTGTGAATGGCGGCACGTGTAATGACATATGGCAAATAGACGTAGGTATATTCAATTCAAGAAGAACACAGAAACGCTTGAAGCTAAAGAAACCTCGGTTGGGGGTCACCCAATTATTTTGTCTATATAAGAGTTGCTTAAATTACGTTTCACTCCTCGAAGATGATTTGGCCACTTTGACTATTACTTAATGCAGTGTACGGATCAAAGGTTACGTATGAGGTCATGTGTCAAATATTGATTTGTATGATGATGCGCCTGACTTTGACATAGACTTGACACTGATATATTAGAAGATGTATCAAAAGAGATAGTTACGATAAGTCCGGGGTTCTACGTGGATATCCAGGTGAGTTCACCCCGGGCTGTATTTATAAATAGATGCCATAACAATCCAATATATAGTTTACCAACCGATTTGACAACCAGTTCACCAATTCCAATCACCGAGATATTCTTTTTACTCGTATTGTGCATTTGCGCAACTTATATTAAGTCGTTTCAAGTGGAACAAACTGAGACGCAATATTATTTATTAACGTGCTTTTAAAATCATGATATTAACATATATAATATGATAATATAGAATTATTTTATGTCGCCACGCAACCATTTGATAAGTGATGAAATGAAAACCATGGAAACGATTGAAACATTCACAACCGAAAAGGGTATCCACTATCACCATTATTTGTAACCAACCGATCGACTCACAAAAAAATATTATTTTAGAGAACCGACTATCTATCACCAGAAAGTCTCGCGAGATTTACGTGTTTGGGGTATCCTGTCAAGCTGAATGACGGGCAGATACCTTATTAGTTTGAATTTCAAAAATATTTTTATCATTATCTTCTTGACATCAGTATATCCCCGGGCATGTTCTTGTTGTTTTATGGTATACATCATTCATAGCTAATGATAGATAATACATTTAAAAAGTGTCCTCTATAATTATTCAATGAACCCGTCAACGTCTGTGATCACGCTCGTCAGTCATCGCCATATTAGGGCAAACATACAAATATAATTTGATTTCACAGTGGCCGTTGTTAGTATGCAAATAACTATTATTTAGATTCAGGTTATTAAGGCACTATTTTGCCGATTTGCTATATAATAATCCCTTAAAGAGCGACAAGCTGCGTTTTTTGCAATTATTTTTAAATTTTCAAATCCACGCAATAATGAGCCAAATATTCCCCGGGGCCAAAATGGCTTTTGAGGTAGTAAATCAACGCACACATCCCTGCTGTATTTTTTATTTTTATTTTTATTTTCTTTCTACAGAAAATAATTCGCTAGTTATTTGCATATAATTACCTTATTTGTGTGTGATGTCATATGATACCCGTGTGACACCACAGAGGTGATTTTGCGTCAAACCTGGGTTACAAAACATGAAAAATGGCAAAACACAAATAAATCTGTGAGATTTATTTATTTACTTTATCGTATTCTGTGTGTGTATACTTGTCTGTCTAACACATTTGAGGCGACAGCTGGCCACGTGGTCATTATATGATACGATAAACTTTTTATTTAAAAATTGACTTCACTTATGATATGCATTTATCCGAACCGATCATTTGACGTGTCTTCCAGCGTGTTGTATATGCATGTGTAACATATGTTGACGTGTCCCCTAGTGTGCTGCATATCCCGGGGGGTACTCATATTGAAGTGCTATAGGTATAAGTGCCGCCAAAAGGGGTCCCAAATTCACCACTTCTGTCTGAAAAGGGGTATGTTATTTTATCCTGTCTGTATGAAAAGAGGTATCCTTTTTAATTATCTCTGTCTGAAAGGGGTATGTTATTTTATCCTGTCTGTATGAAAAGAGGTATCCTTTTTAATTATCTCTGTCTGAAAGGGGGTCCATATTTTCCAAAGACCGGCTCTAGAGCTTGAATTATCCAACAATCAGGAGAATGGAGCAGATTTTTTCTTTCTGTAAAGCCCACCTGTTTTCCCTTTGGTACCATTTATGCTTACTGTCTGGAAAGGGGTTTCATATATCCACAGTTTGTCTGACAAGGGGTAGACAATTTCAGTTTATTTCTGTCTGATAAGAGATAGGGGTTTCAAACAACCAGTTACACACCCCTGTTAGTACACCCCCCCCTCGGGCTACTTATACATATGTGATATGTTGACGTGTCTCCTACTGTGTTTCATATACATATGTGATATGTTGACGTGTCCCCTAGTGTGTTTCATATACATATGTGATGTGTTGACGTGTCCCCTAGTGTGTTTCATATACATATGTGATATGTTGACGTGTCCCCTAGTGTGTTTCATATACATATGTGATATGTTGACGTGTCCCCTAGTGTGTTTCATATACATATGTGATGTGTTGACGTGTCCCCTAGTGTGTTTCATATACATATGTGATAAGCTGACATGTCCCCTAGTGTGTTACATATACATATGTGATATGTTGACGTGTCCCCTAGTGTGTTTCATATACATATGTGATATATTGACGTGTCCCCTAGTGTGTTTCATATACATATGTGATATGTTGACGTGTCCCCTAGTGTGTTTCATATACATATGTGATGTGTTGACGTGTCCCCTACTGGGTTTCATATACATATGTGATATATTGACGTGTCCCCTAGTGTGTTTCATATACATATGTGATGTGTTGACGTGTCCCCTAGTGTGTTTCATATACATATGTGATAAGCTGACATGTCCCCTAGTGTGTTTCATATACATATGTGATGTGTTGACGTGTCCCCTAGTGTGTTTCATATACATATGTGATATGTTGACATGTCCCCTAGTGTGTTCATATACATATGTGATATGTTGACGTGTCCCCTAGTGTGTTTCATATACATATGTGATATATTGACGTGTCCCCTACTGGGTTTCATATACATATGTGATATGTTGACGTGTCCCTAGTGTGTTTCATATACATATGTGATATGTTGACGTGTCCCCCAGTGTGTTCATATACATATGTGATATGTTGACGTGTCCCCTAGTGTGTTTTATATACATATGTGATATGCTGACGTGTCCCCTACTGGGTTTTATATACATATGTGATATGTTGACGTGTCCCCTAGTGTGTTTCATATACATATGTGATATGTTGACGTGTCCCCTACTGGGTTTTATATACATATATGATATGTTGACGTGTCCCCTAGTGTTTTTCATATACATATGTGATATGTTGACGTGTCCCCTAGTGTGTTTTATATACATATGTGATATGCTGACGTGTCCCCTACTGGGTTTTATATACATATGTGATATGTTGACGTGTCCCCTAGTGTGTTTCATATAAATTTATTGATTTTATTGGGAAAATTTATTGATTTTATTTCTAAGCTTTAGTTTAGTCTATTGTTTTGTTTGTGTTTTTCTTGACCATTGATTTATTGTATGTTTTTTTTTCATTCATGCTAAATTTTGTGTCAAATAAAATATCTATCTATATCTATCTATACATATGTGATATGTTGACGTGTCCCCTAGTGTTTTTCATATACATATGTGATATATTGACGTGTCCCCTAGTGTGTTTTATATACATATGTGATATGCTGACGTGTCCCCTACTGGGTTTCATGTACATATGTGATATGTTGATGTGTCCCCTAGTGTGTTTCATATACATATGTGATATGTTGACGTGTCCCCTAGTGTGTTTTATATACATATGTGATATGCTGACGTGTCCCCTACTGGGTTTTATATACATATGTGATATGTTGACGTGTCCCCTAGTGTGTTTTATATACATATGTGATATGCTGACGTGTCCCCTACTGGGCGTTATATACATATGTGATATGTTGACGTGTCCCCTAGTGTGTTTCATATACATATGCGATATGTTACGTGTCCCCTAGTGTGTTTCATATACATATGTGATATGTTGACATGTCCCCTAGTGTGTTTCATATACATATGAGATATGTTGACGTGTCCCCTAGTGTGTTTCATATACATATGCGATATGTTACGTGTCCCCTAGTGTGTTTCATATACATATGCGATATGTTGACATGTCCCCTAGTGTGTTTCATATACATATGCGATATGTTACGTGTCCCCTAGTGTGTTTCATATACATATGTGATATGTTGACATGTCCCCTAGTGTGTTTCATATACATATGTGATATGTTGACGTGTCCCCTAGTGTGTTTCATATACATATGTGATATGTTGACGTGTCCCCTAGTGTGTTTCATATACATATGTGATATGTTGACGTGTCCCCTAGTGTGTTTTATATACATATGTGATATGCTGACGTGTCCCCTACTGGGTTTCATGTACATATGTGATATGTTGATGTGTCCCCTAGTGTGTTTCATATACATATGTGATATGTTGACGTGTCCCCTAGTGTGTTTTATATACATATGTGATATGCTGACGTGTCCCCTACTGGGTTTTATATACATATGTGATATGTTGACGTGTCCCCTAGTGTGTTTTATATACATATGTGATATGCTGACGTGTCCCCTACTGGGCGTTATATACATATGTGATATGTTGACGTGTCCCCTAGTGTGTTTCATATACATATGCGATATGTTACGTGTCCCCTAGTGTGTTTCATATACATATGTGATATGTTGACATGTCCCCTAGTGTGTTTCATATACATATGAGATATGTTGACGTGTCCCCTAGTGTGTTTCATATACATATGCGATATGTTACGTGTCCCCTAGTGTGTTTCATATACATATGCGATATGTTGACATGTCCCCTAGTGTGTTTCATATACATATGCGATATGTTACGTGTCCCCTAGTGTGTTTCATATACATATGTGATATGTTGACATGTCCCCTAGTGTGTTTCATATACATATGTGATATGTTGACGTGTCCCCTAGTGTGTTTCATATACATATGTGATATGTTGACGTGTCCCCTAGTGTGTTTCATATACATATGTGATATGTTGACGTGTCCCCTAGTGTGTTTCATATACATATGTGATATGTTGACATGTCCCCTAGTGTGTTTCATATACATATGTGATGTATTGACGTGTCCCCTAGTGTGCTTCATGTACATATGTGATATGTTGACATGTCCCCTAGTGTGTTTCATATACATATGTGATATGTTGACGTGTTCCCTAGTGTTTCATATACATATGCGATATGTTGACATGTCCCCTAGTGTGTTTCATATACATATGCGATATGTTACGTGTCCCCTAGTGTGTTTCATATACATATGTGATATGTTGACATGTCCCCTAGTGTGTTTCATATACATATGTGATATGTTGACGTGTCCCCTAGTGTGTTTCATATACATATGTGATATGTTGACGTGTCCCCTAGTGTGTTTCATATACATATGTGATATGTTGACGTGTCCCCTAGTGTGTTTCATATACATATGTGATATGTTGACGTGTCCCCTAGTGTGTTTCATATACATATGTGATATGTTGACGTGTCCCCTAGTGTGTTTCATATACATATGTGATATGTTGACGTGTCCCCTAGTGTGTTTCATATACATATGTGATATGTTGACGTGTCCCCTAGTGTGTTTCATATACATATGTGATATGTTGACATGTCCCCTAGTGTGTTTCATGTACATATGTGATATATTGACGTGTCCCCTAGTGTGTTTCATATACATATGTGATATGTTGACGTGTCCCCTAGTGTGTTTCATATACATATGTGATATGTTGACGTGTCCCCTAGTGTGTTTCATATACATATGTGATATATTGACATGTCCCCTAGTGTGTTTCATATACATATGTGATATGTTGACGTGTCCCTTAGTGTGCTTCATGTACATATGTGATATGTTGACATGTCCCCTAGTGTGTTTCATATACATATGTCATATGTTGACGTGTCCCCTACTGGGTTTCATATACATATGTGATATATTGACGTGTCCCCTAGTGTGTTTCATATACATATGTGATATGCTGACGTGTCCCCTAGTGTGTTTCATATACATATGTGATATGTTGACGTGTCCCCTAGTGATTCATATACATATGTCATATGTTGACGTGTCCCCTACTGGGTTTCATATACATATGTGATATATTGACGTGTCCCCTAGTGTGTTTCATATACATATGTGATATATTGACGTGTCCCCTAGTGTGTTTCATATACATATGCGATATGTTGACATGTCCCCTAGTGTGTTTCATATACATATGTGATATGTTGACATGTCCCCTCGTGTGTTTCATGTACATATGTGATATGTTGACGTGTCCCCTACTGTGTTTCATATACATATGTGATATGTTGACATGTTCCCTAGTGTGTTTCATATACATATGTGATATATTGACGCGTCCCCTAGTGTTTCATATACATATGTGATATGTTGACGTGTTCCCTAGTGTTTCATATACATATGCGATATGTTGACATGTCCCCTAGTGTGTTTCGTATACACATGTGATATGTTGACGTGTCCCCTAGTGTGCTCCATATACATATGTGATATGTTGACGTGTCCCCTAGTGTGTTTCATATACATATGCGATATGTTGACATGTCCCCTAGTGTGTTTCGTATACACATGTGATATGTTGACGTGTCCCCTAGTGTGCTCCATATACATATGTGATATATTGACGTATTCACTTAGCGGGCTCCATATACAATCAATTTGTGTGACGTGCTTTTCAGCTATTACACAACATTGTGTAAATAAAAACAAGAGGCAAAATGTACCTAATTCAAGCTAACGTGACTTGTGTCAGGCTATCGACGGTCATTAGATGATGACGAGTTGTGGCGTAATCGCACTCAACAAACCATTATCGGCTATACAAATTGGAGGAAATTGGTAATACATGTCCAAGGACAGCCAACGTTAAGTAGAGGCATATATCATTAATTAACTTCTGGAAGTCGCCATGGTTACATTCCCGACACATATATGTTTAATTATGTCGCGTAATGTAGTGCCACATTTTCCTCAAAATTCTGCTGCGTGACCCTAATAATGTTATCGCATATATAACCTTGAATACCAATAGGCAATCTCTCGGCAACATGTAACACAAATCCAAATGCATTCACAAAACTATAGCTAGATTTCGAGTAACGAAATTTGCTTCATTTGATTTATACGGCATATCTGTCTGTCGAATCCCCGATGCTACGCTAGATAATGTCACAATTACGCTCTGTGTCTAGTCATCTATCTGATTATTGCCAGTCTGCTAGACATAGCATCAAATACACACTAAAAATTACGTAAATAGTTTTTTTGCATGAGTGAAATACTATAATATAACGCGGCCCTTACACATTTCCACGCTTTGCCTAGTGTATCGTTCAGTACGTCTACACCACTCTTTTATGAGATCAACGGTATATAGATGATGTAAGTGGGATAACGATGACAAAAAACATGTCAGCAACGCAATAGGGAATTGTTTTTGTCGTGCTCTGTTTTCTTGTTAAATTAGTTCTAAAGTAAATCACTTTAAAATAGCTGTATGCCATTCATCAAATGTGCCTCAATACCTGACTGATAAGAACTTTGCTTTAGCTAAGGTGTTCACATTTCCTTCGTATCGTCTCCTTTGTCGACGAATGGGGGCGCTATTGCTGTTAAAATCATCATCTTCCGCTGTGAGTGGATATCAGAAGCGATTCAAAACGAGGATGAAGGGGTATAATGACGGCGAAGTAAAAATTGGTTTACGCAACCACATCAAAACGGCGTATTCCAATAAATTATTTATAGTTGTATACACCGAAGGTCACAACGCTTCTTTTGTCTCCAGATTTATTTCCAGAGGAAATCCAACTCACAGGAGACTGAGATAACTTTCGGTCGACATGCAAAGACTTTGTACGTAAGTCATTCTTTCTTATCTACAAAGTGTTCGCCGACCGATTGTGAGATAACACACAATGTATTTATTTATTTTATTTATTTGTTTATCTGTTTATTTATTTATTTAGTGAAGGAATCTAACGAATTTGTATCACCAGTTTCCATGGTGATCATTCGTCTGAAATACATTGGTCAAAACGTTTAACCGACGATTTATAAAGTCTACTGATGCGAAGTCTTCACAAAATAGTATTTCTAAAACGATCTGTCACTACGCCGTATGCATGCATGGGACAAATTTGAATACCCGGATGTGAGTCGTCGCGGGGGCTCATGGGTGCGAGAAGTGTTGGGAAATACGTTTGATGAGATTACAACTTTTAAAACTGCTTGACATTATTGCTTAGGCGAAGAATAGAAAGTCAATTTAATGGCGTTTCTCGTATTTATGGAACTATAAAACGTATCTATTACATAACACACAACGACATGATGGCTTGATAAAAGGATGAAAAGTAATTTGTGATCGCAAAATACTGTTTTTTAGTGTTTAAATGGTCATTTGTGCAAGAAAAGGTTGTAAATAATGTTTCCTTTTAAAGTATATGACATTTTGAGTTCTACTTAAATTTATTGAATACATTAGACCTAATACAATGGTTGTGTAGAGTCCTATACCACACCAACTGTGTGTCTGACAAATACCAGCACGAAGTGAAATGAATTATTATACATCAGCGCATTGTGTGTATGGAGTGCGAGGTAGACTGTCGACATTATTATTAATAAATATTATGTATACACGTATTAGGCGTGAATAAATTGCCAACGCCGGGACAGGAAGTATGCTTCGCATTTCATATCAAGCGCCTTCGGCGTTCGAATTGAATGTTTAGGATGCACAATTACATTAGACCCCGGAGGATTGTCAACAGTCTAAGTGCGAGAATGTGTTTCCTAAAATCCAGAAAACATAACTGCCACTTTAGACCACTAAGTATGAGATATCTAAATCTACTGTAGTTCTAAATTTTAGAAAGCATAGCTTGCTAATACATTAGCTAGCTTATAACTAATATTTAGATTGTTTAGAAAACACACAATATTGCAGTAATTGTGTGTCACTAATAAAAAAGTGTCGGTTCAAAATAAAATAAAAGTGTAGGTTTTAGACGATATTTAAATTGTCTAGAAAACACGTGAAATGGTTGTGTTTAGCTGACTATATAGTTTAGACATTATATATAACACACAGACCTTAACATGAGGTCACGCACTGGCAAAATGCGAGGTTATCATAAATCCCGACTGAGACAAAAGCAAATATTAGAAATATTAAAGGACGGCAGTCGTCGCGCCGCGTCTTGTTCGATATGGGACTCATAGCGACGTATACAACTCGTGTAAAATGCATTGTTTATTTACATGAAATTCGAACACGCGCTGCGCGACGACCACCGCGCTTTAATGCAAATGAGTGATTCTGTGTGAAAACTGAATAGTTTTCGTCTCAGGGTGTTTTTTCGCGGGTGTTCTGGTGTTATTACGTGTGTGTTTTGTATTTTTGATATCTAAGCTATATACCCTTATGTAATAGATTCTTGCTATGGGCAATATGATAAGCACAGGGAGCTGGGATGTTTAATAATTGTATTTGTCATATTCTCTTTCCCTTTACTGTTATGTAACTCGTCTTTTATCACAGTTTATCTGGTGTTTAGCATCGGTTCCCAACTCCACTTAAAAATTATGCAAATACTTTTTACGATGTGTAATCAAGAACTAAAATGTGCATTAACGTGTACAGATCACTGATTGGAGTCAGTTTATCTCACTTTAAAATTATGCAAACACTTTGTTTCTAGTGACATAGATTCTTACGATGTATAATTTTGTAAAGATCGCTGATAGGAGTCTGGCTTACATAACAGTTGGGCAAGGTAGACGAAATAAGACAAATACAATTTCCTTTTTTAAATTCTTTTTTTTGTAATTTCACATATTTCAACGTAATGTTGTATAAGAGGTCGATGTATACAAACACCGGGGGTTATTTTTCAATAAATTATTCATCCGCATTACACAAAAAACATAGTCCACTAGAATGCGCCAAAAAACAACTTCCTCATATATCCTGGTCATGGTCAAACAGGAAAACATGAGTATTTAACCATGCACTAAAGTTCTCGGGTGAGTTACAGGCGGAATAATAGAATAACATGACATTTCTATTTAAACCGTAGTGATCTTGGGCGAGCCATATCAGTGATGAGTCATATCATGAATATTCATGACAACTCAACATGGCGGACGTTTTAGATGCTGTGAAAGTGGTTAGCAGAGTTATTTTCTAGTCTAGGTGAAACTTCTCGTCTTTGATGTGATATTATTGCCTTGTTTGCATGTCCAGACTGTAAAATACCTGCCGATTGTTATAATTAGTCCAGCTTTGTTTGTATTTTGTGTGACCCCGCATTATCTGTAGCACTGACGCGACTAACCTTGGTAGTGCCAGTGGCGTTCAGGACCGAGTTTGTGTACGTACGGTGTTCTTTATTTATGTTTGAGGTGTGCTTGCTGCCACAGAACGTGTCCCTAGTTTACAGACCCTGTACAGTGAGGTAACATTTTTTTTCATTTTGTATACTTTAAGTTATCTACGTGTTCGTCATCCTCTGCGCAATGTTGTCGCCGAGTTGTGTTGAAAAATGTGTTTACTAATAATACTATATACACACGACTTACAACCCGGTACACTGCGGGCTCACCGTATGATAGAAAACGTATATTCCATTTATTCGAATTGTGGCTCATGTGGTATCGCATTCATCGCATTGTTGATATCGTATAAGATCACTGTACTTGTATTTGACAAAGTAACAATAACGTCTCCGTGAGATTTCAAAAGGAGTTTGATATTTTGCCAAGAACTGATAAACGCCCTCTATGGTCATCATCGTTGTCACTTTGTCCTGTAAAAAAGAATGAACTGCTGGTATTATTGTTGTTAACTTCCAATATATTTGTCTCTAGAATTTGCCATGTCAGCCACTATAGTGTTAACAGACACCATGTCTAGGTAAGAATTTTTTTAATAATGAATCATGTATTTCAGAACCAAAACAAGGGGAAAATTGTCTAATGACTGATTCAGACAACAATTAATGCACACATTCAGTAGTGGTTGCTCTTGAGATTTTTGAGTTCTAATTTCTGCCGAGATTGATAACAAAAAAACAAGTGACATACTATTTGGGTTTTGGTGCCACAGATTTCAAAAGAGTGTTAAAAATAGTCCATGAACTTTCAACCATTTGCAGATATGTTACAGTCGTCGCACAGCACATGTTTGAATCACATGTAAACAATGCATTTTGCATGTAATGTATATATTTCTATGATTCCCATATTAAACACGACTCAGTGCAACAACTGTAGCACTTCATTATTTCATGTTCATAGGATCTAGTGTGTACATAGTAGATACAGTAGACTGCCATAATGTCATTGGTATGCTATCCAAAGCAAACATTCTACATGTCCAACATGCATCAAATAACTGCCCAGGAAATGCTGTAAGTGTAATAACATCACACTTCTTTTCGTTTTCATTTCAGTTTGACAGATCATCCATACATCTCAAGCAGTACCAGTGAAACGTCAGACTCTGAAACTATTGTATTTGACAATTGTAAAAGTGGATTAGGTTTGTATGATAATAAATTTTTCAAATCGGTTATTGTGTTGACATTAGGTAAAACATTGCTAGAATGCAAGCTGCTTTTTAAAACTATTTTTTACTTTAGCATGTACTTCAGTGGGATATGTACTGAACCTAACCTTAATTTTTTATTAACATTGCTGTCTTTGTTGGCATATAACAATAGCGAGCAGACTTCTATTTGAGGTTAGTCAACAAATACAGATCACTTGGTATGGATGGGTAGACATCTTCCTCCAGGGCTGTAGAAATGACACATCACTTGTTCAGTCTTGTTTATTCCTGGACCAGTACACAACGGTGCGCTCTACAGAAATATATAAAGTCATCCATATTATTTTCTATAAATTTCATAAGATGGTTAATTCTGTGCTCACAACAGGTATAAAAATTGTTGGTGGTCGGTGTGATGATAACAGTAGAAGTTATGGTATCTTTGTCAGAAGAGTTCTTGTTGGTGGACTGGCTGCAGCTGATGGTAGGTTGTCTTCTTAATTAAAGTGTCATTAATTGCCTGGTATTTAGATTTATACAGTTTGAAATCTTCTTGTTTTTTTTAAAACCCAAACTTAAAATTATTAATCAAAATCAGTTTGTCAGGTAAGAAATAAAATTAAAAGTCCAGAGAAAATTACAAAACTTTTCTTATGAATAATCTTATTGTAGGCTCAAAAAAAGACACATCCCTGTAATTTGTGGTATGAGTTATAAAGCAGTTTATTGAGTTTGCAAAATTGCATGGATTTTCTGGAGAGCAATACAGTATACAAAAGTGCTCACTCTCGAAACCATTGGTCGGTGTGTGTTAAAAAAACATTGCAATCTTTATTTTGACTGTCAATTGTTTTAGATACCAGAAAACAACCTGAACTGTAGTTGTAAACAGAGAAGTCAGGTTAGAAATGCAGAATTACTTTGAGATAATTATGTTATGTGTACAGTAAAAAAATATAATTTGTTGGTTTGCTTGTGAACATTTGGAATGTTTTTCAGTGAAAAATGTTTTTTTTGTGTGTACATAGATATATATGAGTATGTGTGGTTTATGAGAGTTGCAGCATTGTAGGTAATAAACAAAAAAAAGTTTAGGTTTCAAAACCAACTGGGCCTGTTTTTACACCAGATGTGTAATGTATCCAAGCCAGAATGGTCAAAAAGATGCTTTAGATTGAAGTTAAGTTTAAATACTCAGGGCCATGTTTGCCTGTAGTTGGCATCTGTTTCCATTCATTGTTGTTTTCTTCTGTGCAATATAGAAAACTAAGTTATGTTTAAACTCTATTGTTGTTTTGCAGGCCGATTACAAGAAGGCGACCAAATTGTGTCAGTGAATGGTGAAAACCTTATTGGCGTTACTAATGACAGGTTAGCATAAGATGTGTGCTCACTGGTATGGCTCTAATAAGTCAATAATGATACCTGCATCAAAACCATGTCTCCTAGCATACTAAGTCTGGCTTCAAAACCATGTCTCCTAGCATACTAAGTCTGGCTTCAAAACCATGTCTCCTAGCATACTAAGTCTGGCTTCAAAACCATGTCTCCTAGCATACTAAGTCTGGCTTCAAAACCATGTCTCCTAGCATACTAAGTCTGGCTTCAAAACCATGTCTCCTAGCATACTACGTCTGGCTTCAAAACCATGTCTCCTAGCATACTAAGTCTGGCTTCAAAACCATGTCTCCTAGCATACTAAGTCTGGCTTCAAAACCATGTCTCCTAGCATACTAAGTCTGGCTTCAAAACCATGTCTCCTAGCATACTAAGTCTGGCTTCAAAACCATGTCTCCTAGCATACTAAGTCTGGCTTCAAAACCATGTCTCCTAGCATACTAAGTCTGGCTTCAAAACCATGTCTCCTAGCATACTAAGTCTGGCTTCAAAACCATGTCTCCTTGCATACTAAGTCTGGCTTCAAAACCATGTCTCCTAGCATACTAAGTCTGGCTTCAAAACCATGTCTCCGAGCATACTAAGTCTGATCTCATATATATACATGTATAATTATCCAAGTTTTATCCAATTTAAAATCTGCCACCACCAATCATCTCAAATGTGTATTTTTGGGAACGCATCAAGTGAGTCATGTCATACCATGCCCCTATTCCAAAATGGAATACATGTATGCTCTTAAAGCCCCCAAAATGTGATTACCAGTACCTCATGTGTAAATGCTGTACACTGTACATGAATCATGTTCAGAAAATACATGGCATTCTTCTTATAAATATGCATATTGAAATTGTGGCACAGATAAACCAATGACATAGTTCTAGGTAGATCATCAAACAGTCTATGTATACCATGAATCTGCGATCAAACACAGAAGCCATGACCGTTTCTTGAATAAATGAAAGCTCAACATAATTATTATTTGTGTAACTAATATTGTGTATTTAAAATTCTGACAAAAGTAGTGTTTTAAAAAATATAAACTTATTTTTTTTTTAATTCTGCACCAGAGCTGTATCATTATTACGGAGTGCATCAGCAACAAACCATGTGACAATGACTGTCACAAGAAATAATTCTACAAGGTGTGTTACCTATAGGTGATTTTCCGAACAATTGCGAGATCTCGCGAGATGCATGAAAGACGCGCGTCGAACGTCTGTCACAAAAATCGAACGATTTGATTTTGAACTAGAATTTCTTTATTTCGCAGCTTACATTGACCAGCCAATCTTCGACAGAGGAATATTGCTTCCAAATACCCCCACTTAATCGAAATTGCCTATCATCAAATGTGGACAGCACATTATTAAGCATGGAAATGTCCCCGAAATACTTTCGCGTTTGTCGAATCCCACGCGATGTTTGACGCGACTACGACGCTATGACCTTTGTTTGTCTTGTTTTTACGTTCGATTTCACACATAACGCGTGATTCTCGCAGTGTACGGAAAATGTTCTATTATTGTGTACTTAATGATTAGTGGGAGGATTCATGCAGCGCCTACACTACTAAATGTAACACAGGTAATTGAGGCAAAGACAAAACTTGGTACATATATTCTATGAGATAATCCAGTGACTGGACGAGAAATTTGAGTTGAACATTTAAAATTTTCCTACCTAATTTTCATAATAATTAGCCAATTTTCATTTCAAATATACAATCAATACCCTCTGCACATGTGAGTTTTTTTCTAAGCTATCTTTGATTATTTCCTTGTCAATGTGTATTAGACGCAGTTTTTCTACTTTTGAAACAAGGAAATTGATAAGAAAATCTCATCTCCACAACTTCATTTCGTTAAATACTTTAGATTGATTTACATGTCTGTTCTAATTGTATCAAAAATTTTGCATAATATGTCATGGGACACATTTGTACGTGCATTAGTTTTGTGATACTGGTGGCCATATTGATTGTTAAAATGCATCAGAATCAAGTAATTGATTCTAGAAGTAAAACACAAGCATTACATGGATTTAATTAAATCTTGGTATTATAGAACATTGTGTAGCTTATTTTATGAACCTGATTTATACTGAAATGGTACATCATTGACAAATGTGCATCTAAACGCCTATTCCAAGAGCAAAAATTTTCACCACCTGACAACCGCAACCAGTGAAAACGACTGACAAAAACTCTTGACAAAACGTTTTTTGGGCTCTCTGTTGAGACTCTCCTATACAATGTAACAAAATTATTTCTACATGTACAACATATATAAATCTGGTTGTTAAGGTTTGTCTCATAGTTTGTGCTGTCTTCTTGACTTTTAGCTATTTTTACCGACTCTCTGACCAGTGTTCCACGGCAGCTCATAGAAATCAATAGTATCAGTACAGTTGTGTGCATCTTAGCATCGTAGATCATTCTGTGGCATAGCTCTGCCCCTAAAAATTGTGATAATCTTGGCAGGAGAATATATTCTTATCACTCAGTATTTCTCAATTTCAGACATGAATATTCTCAATTATGTGAGAGTCAAGAGAATTATAGTTATGCTAGCAGTTCATTTTCTGATAGCAGATCACTGTCTTCTATAGGGACTTCAACATCAGCAGATCCAGGTATGTCACTCATTGTGCTCAAAGTAAAAATAATTATTCTTCCTGTACGTGTATTACAAAATGAAGAAAATTATATAAAAATATGGGGTCTCCATGCTCAGCTCAGAAAATATTGATGTATAGAATAGAGGGAAAATGCCATTTTGTCTGTATTTTTTAGGGTATTTATCATAGTTTCCTGTGATAAAGATATATTTTAATATTTTGCTAAGTGATATTTGGTAAAATGAAATATGTAGTGTAACCTTACAAGGTTATGGCTGATGTCAAAAACGATATTACAATATTAACATTATATTTAATGAGATTTTAAGAAATCGGTGGTCCTATGGAAAACACGAATGAAATGTTATTTGGTGCATATTATTAGTTTTTTTCATTGACAAAAAAAATCACATAATGTTGACTTATACTGAAATGGTTGATTATAGATTTTTGAGATGAAATTAATTTACTGCTATTTGCACGAAAATATGAGCAATTTTTAAAATGCACTAGAAATGTTCTACTTTAACGGCTACAAAAATGTTGTTGATTTAATCACTAAATTCATGAAAATTCTGACAGTTTACATATTGTTTAATATTTCATTCAGGTGTCAATATACCCTTCGTCTTGTGCAATCATTTGCCCTGAGGAATTAGATTATCTATTTAGCGAACAACCTAAATGATATTAGGCTGAGAAAAAAAATATCTGTTTCTCGTTTACGCGCGCAGCATTTTGAACTATACGCCTGGAACGTTTTTTTCCTTCTAAAGCATTCCAAAATGTGCTTGTACTCGCACTTGTCTCAAATTTACCCCATTTTAGCTCAGTATTCGAAGAAAAAAAATCGCTTCCGCCTTATTTTAAAATTTCCATGAAATGAGAAAAAGAGAATTTTTTTTTCCTGGCCTTAGAAGTATCTTGCAAAACTGTAAACCACTTTATTTTTACGATAGATGAATTTCTGGAAAAATTTTGTAGAAGTGAAAATTTTTAGATATTTAATTGCAAAAAAATGTTTGCGGACTCCAACAAATTTACATGTCATGAACATTTAGAGAAATTGTCTACTTGCCAGCGAGACATGTTATTATGTAACCCAATTACTGTGTTCTCCCTGTGAATACAAATTAATCAAATGACAAACGCCCTGCTGTGTAATTGTCAATTTCCTGTTAAGTAATGTTCATTGCATTTTGTGTTTCGCCAAGGTCGGAGAACTCCAGCTAGTGAGACATCTGCTTCATCTGAATTGACAGTGGAAAGTGTTCGTTTACCAAATAAAACACCAACACTTAGAAATAATTTACATAGGTAAGCATATTAGAACTCTATATTATTGTAATAAAGTGTGATGGGCTACTCCTGCAGGAGATTGAAAATAAGAAATTGTCTGTTCACAGCACAGGTTGACGAATAAAAGTGTCTGTTCTAATCAAGATGTACTTGTTCACTCAAATTAAAACTGTAGAATCAAGTCAATCCTTTTGAAAATGGCTGGAGATTGTAAAATAGCCTTCCTAATAGTACTATTGCAAAATATATTTAACATGTGTACCGGTAAATTATAAAAAAAAATGTAAGAAAACATTCCTTATAGTCACTGTGAGTCATTCACTCAAAAATGTTCGCTGCTATGCAAATTTGTGATTTTCTCAGACATGTGAATTTTGAGAGTTTTCTGTGAAAATGAAGTGGTTTTAAAATAGATGGGAGGGGGGGGGGAGTTTAAATATTTCAACTTATTTGGGAAGTGAGTTGCTAAAATAACCTTTATTTTCACCACTGACAAGACAAGAAAAGAGTCTTGCTTGCTAACTTTAGAAAAAATATATTCTCTCCCCCCCATACATTGTATACATTTTATACACTCATGTACGTTAATTATTCCATTGAACGCCATAGGCATCTTTTGTCACTTCACAAATTTTTTTATTTTTTTTTTCAAAAATGCTGAATAACTTGAAACCTCTAACCAAATTATGTCCATTTGTTCCAAAATTACCAAAAACAATTTTATACAAATGTTGAACTAATATGTTGGTGGGAAAAAATCAAGAGTTAAGAGAAGATACACAACTTAATTGTCAAAAAATATGTCATACAGAAAATTATGTATACAATAATTGAGATATATAAAGAGGAAAATTAATATATAAGGTAATATGTACACAATTTGAATAATTCTGGTGTGGACCATGAAAATGTTTCAGCAGAACTAGTCTAGTTCATTTCTTGTTTATGAATGAGGATGAAAAAAGTTGAAATAAAACTTGAAAGATATATCCAGTTCACTGCACCCTGCCCTCTAATCTTTTAGAATAGTAAACTGTTTGTGGAGCAGATTTATCTCATTCTTTGCAATGCTGTCCTCTAGTATTGAAGAATTGTAAACTGTTGTCATTGGTTTATCACTTTCATTTCAATGCTGCCCTCTATTGTTTATTAAGTATTTTACTTTTGTTTATGATGCTTGACAATCAAGCGTGTCATATTGTAATCATATTCATAATTAAAAAACATCGCCATGAATCCAAATTCTGAAAATTCAAACAAAATTTGTCAGATATTTTTTGATGCATGAGATAATTGAGTTATACTTCTATGGCCTGATTGACCTTTGTCTGACCATTTGACCATGACCTGACCACTTTACCATGGCCTGACCAGTTGATCATTGTCTGACCAGTTGATCATTGCCCGACATATTGCTTGTCCCACATGTGTAACTGACAGTCACTAAATGAAATATTAAATAAGTCAAGTATACAGCTGTCAGATAAAAATAATTAAATGTCATCTCGATATTAAAGGATTAAATTTATCCTATCAGTTTGTAATAATACATCAACAAACTGTCATATCCTGTTAGCAGTAGTGAAGGTATGCTGAAATATCAATTTTTCTCACTATTATTATTCAATTTCGGTTACTTCATACTTATATGGGTATTAGTTAGCATACTATTATGACATAATTTTTCAAATTTCTGTGCCAAATTTTGCATTTTTTTAAGTATTTTTCTAAGGCTAGACAATTGAGGTTTGTTTCTGTTCCTAGGAAGAAAATAGTGCAGTGAGCTGGAAATGAGGGCTTATAGATTGACCTCTGTCTGCATGTTTATGTACACTGATTTCACAGCAGTGCACAGGCAAATTACAATCAAATTTGGTATGAACTTCACATTATGTGGGATGCTGTTGCATAAGTTGTTTTTCAATTACTGGTTGATTAAATTTTTTTTTTTTTTTTTTTTTTTTTTTTTTTTTTGTAATTTTTGTTTAAAGTTAGATAAGTTCAACACTTTAGACATGTTTTTAAAAAATAAATCATGTGTCCTGATTAATATGCAGATATGTAACCAGCAACCTATCATAGATACAGTTATAATGCTAAATAGATATTAACTACTCTTGATGACTAGTGCTAAGTGGGCATGTCCTTAATTTGTCATTTCGTAATGATGTCTTCAATTTCTTTTTTTCAGTGAATATTCTTAATATTTTTAATGTATTAAACACCAGACCTTTATATATTAAGTTAGCTAAAATAATCTATATACTTTAAATTCACCCTTTTATACATGTATGAATGTACCAAAGTAAGTATCAATGTTCATATCCAACACAAATATTTCTTTCTTTGTTGTCAAACAAATATTTCTCTTTGTTATCAAATATGCTGCGTGTGTTTCACAACTTAACATTGGTCGATAAGACAATTAAAAATGAAGACATTATGATTCAGAAAATGCCATTTTGATTACTATTTGTATAGTTGATTTGAGTATAGAATATCCATACAAATATTAATCGGTGAAGTGCTAAAATTTACCAATATGGAATCTAGCACATGATTACAACATACCTCTGTATGATCGGAGCTCAGCAAACAGTGATTTACACTTTATAACTGTTGCATGAAAGTCCACTTCCAGCATACACTTCACAAGAATGACGTCTTTGGGTTGTACATTCCTACCCGAATCAGTGTTCAAGTCTAACATAGTTTAATTCATCATGGATTACAAACATAGCCCATCTGCTGTGTTGCACGTTTGTTTTCAGTTATTGCTTTCCTCACCCATAATTCTCCTTTCTAGGAAAGATTATGTGATATCTGACACTTTTACAAAACTGACCAACAAATCTGACTTTTAACATTGATTAAAGAAAATGATTTGTACTAAATATGACAGTTTTACAAGTTTATTTTATTACAAACATTGATAATGTGTATTGTAAAATTGAAAATATTATACATGTATTATAATAACCTTGAGCCCTCATACCCCCCTCCCCAACCCCTCCTGGAATAACTACAGTTGTATTTTCTTGGGTTCAAAGAAATGATAATTGCGTAAAACCATTCAAACAAAGTCAACTTTGGTCACCTTTCAGTACTCTGGTCGAAATTAAGGTTGTCCACCTGTCCCAAATGGATATGAAGTAACTAACTAACTAACCAAATGGGGTAGTTCAAAGGTGCTGATATCGATAAAATTGCTTTCAGAATTGTTTAGACCTGTGAAATGACGATGAGCCAATAATTTTTTTTTAAATAATATGTCTTTAATAATTTATCTCAGAAGGACAGGTGTATCATCAAATGGGACAGGCACTTTTATTCTCAAACCTGTTCAATAGACTGACAATTTTAATTTTTAATTGCAACCCCTGGAACTCATAGCATTTTTTTCGTATGTATTCAATTGTTTTGATTTCAGATCAAAAAGAATATATATATAAAATATAGAAAAGTAAATATGTATGAAAAATGGAACCAGCAATTTGTTTCAAAACTGTTGCATTCAAAGGGTCAATGAAAATAATTAAAATCAATTGGTTTAGATTAAATATGTAAATTCATAATTTGAATAAATATAATTCATGCAAATGTTATTTTTGACTAGAGGGTCAGGTCAGTGTGTCAATATCATTGTAGTTTACATAGATGATAATGTACATGTATTTACTGTGTCCAGGAGAGAAGACCTGAACTACATTAACATCACAAAAAACACAGGACTGGGTATCAGTATAATTGGTGGAATTAATAGACCTGAAGGACCAGCAATATTTGTAGACACACTTTTGCAAGGTGGTGATTGTTACAAGGTGAGTAGACATGTACAGATATCATTTGGAAGGAAAAACTGTAGATTATTTTACTTGCATTTTATTCTCACTCGAGGGATAAATTTCAATTTCAGTAAAATACATTTCCTAGTGAATGTTGCTGCTAGGGTACTGTACTGCCCTTCATTCTGGTGAGTGTTACTGCTAGGGTACTGTACTGCCCTTCATTCTGGTGAATGTTACTGCTAGGGTACTGTACTGCCCTTCATTCTGGTGAATGTTACTGCAAGGATACTGTACTGCCCTTCATTCTGGTGAATGTTACTGCTAGGATACTGTACTGCCCTTCATTCTGGTGAATGTTACTGCAAGGATACTGTACTGCAGTTCATTCTGGTGAATGTTACTGCTAGGGTACTGTACTGCCCTTCATTCTGGTGAATGTTGCTGCTAGGGTACTGTACTGCCCTTCATTCTGGTGAATGTTACTGCAAGGATACTGTACTGCCCTTCATTCTGGTGAATGTTACTGCAAGGATACTGTACTGCCCTTCATTCTGGTGAATGTTACTGCTAGGGTACTGTACTGCCCTTCATTCTGGTGAATGTTACTGCAAGGATACTGTACTGCCCTTCATTCTGGTGAATGTTACTGCAAGGATACTGTACTGCCCTTCATTCTGGTGAATGTTACTGCAAGGATACTGTACTGCCCTTCATTCTGGTGAGTGTTACTGCTAGGGTACTGTACTGCCCTTCATTCTGGTGAATGTTACTGCTAGGATACTGTACTGCCCTTCATTCTGGTGAATGTTACTGCAAGGATACTGTACTGCAGTTCATTCTGGTGAATGTTACTGCTAGGGTACTGTACTGCCCTTCATTCTGGTGAATGTTGCTGCTAGGGTACTGTACTGCCCTTCATTCTGGTGAATGTTACTGCAAGGATACTGTACTGCCCTTCATTCTGGTGAATGTTACTGCTAGGGTACTGTACTGCCCTTCATTCTGGTGAGTGTTACTGCTAGGGTACTGTACTGCCCTTCATTCTGGTGAATGTTACTGCTAGGGTACTGTACTGCAGTTCATTCTGGTGAATGTTACTGCAAGGATACTGTACTGCAGTTCATTCTGGTGAATGTTACTGCTAGGGTACTGTACTGCCCTTCATTCTGGTGAATGTTACTGCAAGGATACTGTACTGCCCTTCATTCTGGTGAATGTTACTGCTAGGGTACTGTACTGCCCTTCATTCTGGTGAATGTTACTGCAAGGATACTGTACTGCCCTTCATTCTGGTGAATGTTACTGCAAGGATACTGTACTGCCCTTCATTCTGGTGAATGTTACTGCTAGGGTACTGTACTGCCCTTCATTCTGGTGAGTGTTACTGCTAGGGTACTGTACTGCCCTTCATTCTGGTGAATGTTACTGCTAGGGTACTGTACTGCAGTTCATTCTGGTGAATGTTACTGCAAGGATACTGTACTGCAGTTCATTCTGGTGAATGTTACTGCTAGGGTACTGTACTGCCCTTCATTCTGGTGAATGTTACTGCAAGGATACTGTACTGCCCTTCATTCTGGTGAATGTTACTGCTAGGGTACTGTACTGCCCTTCATTCTGGTGAATGTTGCTGCTAGGGTACTGTACTGCCCTTCATTCTGGTGAATGTTACTGCTAGGGTACTGTACTGCCCTTCATTCTGGTGAATGTTACTGCAAGGATACTGTACTGCCCTTCATTCTGGTGAATGTTACTGCAAGGGTACTGTACTGCCCTTCATTCTGGTGAATGTTGCTGCTAGGGTACTGTACTGCCCTTCATTCTGGTGAATGTTACTGCTAGGGTACTGTACTGCCCTTCATTCTGGTGAATGTTACTGCAAGGATACTGTACTGCCCTTCATTCTGGTGAATGTTACTGCTAGGGTACTGTACTGCCCTTCATTCTGGTGAATGTTGCTGCTAGGGTACTGTACTGCCCTTCATTCTGGTGAATGTTACTGCTAGGGTACTGTACTGCCCTTCATTCTGGTGAATGTTACTGCAAGGATACTGTACTGCCCTTCATTCTGGTGAATGTTACTGCAAGGGTACTGTACTGCCCTTCATTCTGGTGAATGTTGCTGCTAGGGTACTGTACTGCCCTTCATTCTGGTGAATGTTACTGCTAGGGTACTGTACTGCCCTTCATTCTGGTGAATGTTACTGCAAGGATACTGTACTGCCCTTCATTCTGGTGAATGTTACTGCAAGGATACTGTACTGCCCTTCATTCTGGTGAATGTTACTGCAAGGATACTGTACTGCAGTTCATTCTGGTGAATGTTACTGCTAGGGTACTGTACTGCCCTTCATTCTGGTGAGTGTTACTGCTAGGGTACTGTACTGCCCTTCATTCTGGTGAATGTTACTGCTAGGGTACTGTACTGCCCTTCATTCTGGTGAATGTTACTGCAAGGATACTGTACTGCAGTTCATTCTGGTGAATGTTGCTGCAAGGATACTGTACTGCCCTTCATTCTGGTGAATGTTACTGCAAGGATACTGTACTGCCCTTCATTCTGGTGAATGTTACTGCAAGGGTACTGTACTGCCCTTCATTCTGGTGAGTGTTACTGCTAGGGTACTGTACTGCCCTTCATTCTGGTGAATGTTACTGCTAGGGTACTGTACTGCCCTTCATTCTGGTGAATGTTACTGCAAGGATACTGTACTGCAGTTCATTCTGGTGAATGTTACTGCAAGGATACTGTACTGCCCTTCATTCTGGTGAATGTTACTGCAAGGATACTGTACTGCCCTTCATTCTGGTGAATGTTACTGCAAGGATACTGTACTGCCCTTCATTCTGGTGAATGTTACTGCAAGGATACTGTACTGCAGTTCATTCTGGTGAATGTTACTGCAAGGATACTGTACTGCAGTTCATTCTGGTGAATGTTACTGCAAGGATACTGTACTGCCCTTCATTCTGGTGAATGTTACTGCAAGGATACTGTACTGCCCTTCATTCTGGTGAATGTTACTGCAAGGATACTGTACTGCCCTTCATTCTGGTGAATGTTACTGCAAGGATACTGTACTGCCCTTCATTCTGGTGAATGTTACTGCAAGGATACTGTACTGCCCTTCATTCTGGTGAATGTTA
The DNA here is from genome assembly GCF_978046115.1 of Saccoglossus kowalevskii. Lineage (NCBI taxonomy): Eukaryota > Metazoa > Hemichordata > Enteropneusta > Harrimaniidae > Saccoglossus > Saccoglossus kowalevskii. The sequence continues at coordinate 20,305,658 of NC_140644.1, read as the reverse complement.
CTGCTAGGGTACTGTACTGCCCTTCATTCTGGTGAGTGTTACTGCTAGGGTACTGTACTGCCCTTCATTCTGGTGAATGTTACTGCAAGGATACTGTACTGCAGTTCATTCTGGTGAATGTTACTGCAAGGATACTGTACTGCCCTTCATTCTGGTGAATGTTACTGCAAGGATACTGTACTGCCCTTCATTCTGGTGAATGTTACTGCTAGGATACTGTACTGCAGTTCATTCTGGTGAATGTTACTGCAAGGATACTGTACTGCCCTTCATTCTGGTGAATGTTACTGCAAGGATACTGTACTGCCCTTCATTCTGGTGAATGTTACTGCAAGGATACTGTACTGCCCTTCATTCTGGTGAATGTTACTGCAAGGATACTGTACTGCCCTTCATTCTGGTGAATGTTACTGCAAGGATACTGTACTGCCCTTCATTCTGGTGAATGTTACTGCAAGGATACTGTACTGCCCTTCATTCTGGTGAATGTTACTGCAAGGATACTGTACTGCCCTTCATTCTGGTGAATGTTACTGCAAGGATACTGTACTGCAGTTCATTCTGGTGAATGTTACTGCAAGGATACTGTACTGCAGTTCATTCTGGTGAATGTTACTGCAAGGATACTGTACTGCAGTTCATTCTGGTGAATGTTACTGCAAGGATACTGTACTGCCCTTCATTCTGGTGAATGTTACTGCAAGGGTACTGTACTGCCCTTCATTCTGGTGAATGTTACTGCAAGGATACTGTACTGCCCTTCATTCTGGTGAATGTTACTGCTAGGGTACTGTACTGCCCTTCATTCTGGTGAATGTTACTGCTAGGGTACTGTACTGCCCTTCATTCTGGTGAATGTTACTGCAAGGATACTGTACTGCCCTTCATTCTGGTGAATGTTACTGCAAGGATACTGTACTGCCCTTCATTCTGGTGAATGTTACTGCAAGGATACTGTACTGCAGTTCATTCTGGTGAATGTTACTGCAAGGATACTGTACTGCAGTTCATTCTGGTGAATGTTACTGCAAGGATACTGTACTGCAGTTCATTCTGGTGAATGTTACTGCAAGGATACTGTACTGCCCTTCATTCTGGTGAATGTTACTGCAAGGGTACTGTACTGCAGTTCATTCTGGTGAATGTTACTGCAAGGATACTGTACTGCCCTTCATTCTGGTGAATGTTACTGCAAGGATACTGTACTGCAGTTCATTCTGGTGAATGTTACTGCAAGGATACTGTACTGCAGTTCATTCTGGTGAATGTTACTGCAAGGATACTGTACTGCCCTTCATTCTGGTGAATGTTACTGCAAGGATACTGTACTGCCCTTCATTCTGGTGAATGTTACTGCAAGGATACTGTACTGCAGTTCATTCTGGTGAATGTTACTGCAAGGATACTGTACTGCAGTTCATTCTGGTGAATGTTACTGCAAGGATACTGTACTGCCCTTCATTCTGGTGAATGTTACTGCAAGGATACTGTACTGCAGTTCATTCTGGTGAATGTTACTGCAAGGATACTGTACTGCCCTTCATTCTGGTGAATGTTACTGCAAGGATACTGTACTGCAGTTCATTCTGGTGAATATTGCCTGAGCAACGATAAAGTCTGCATTCTTTTGTAGCTAACTCCATCCATGATATATTAATATGGCTCAGAATGTTATGTCACATTTGCCAATGAAAGACCTACTACAAGTAGAATAGATAAAAATAGTCCGATTTGTTTAATTTTAGTATGCAGAATGTAACGCTCCATAAATATGATTATTGTTTTAAAGGATGGGAATTTGAAGCCAGGTGACCAATTAGTGACTGTGAATGGTGAAAATATGATCAATATTACCAATGAAGATGCTAAGGCTATTTTAACAAGATTAAAATTGAGGTAAGTTAAGTTACACATGTCTACTTGACATAGGTAGCCAGCTTAGTTTTTTGTCTACATTCAAAACCATATTTAAATTTACTGGATTCTTATATCCATTTGGTTCATAATTATCAGTGCATGGCCTATCAATCCTTTCCATATTGAGGAGTTTTGAGCCAGGGTGTCAGAAAAGTTACCTTGGTGGTTTGTGGCTACCAAAATATCACATCAAAATATTGATGGGAAAGATTAAGACGCTCGAGCATTATAAAGATTGTTCTTGATAATGTTCTCTCTTTCAGGTCATCACCTAGCACAGAGATCGCCTATGCGAGGGGAGTGCCATACAAGACATTAATATCGCAGCCTTTAATGCTACCTACATCTCCAACTCAGGGAAATTTACCATATTCACAACATTCCAATTCATCTCACCCCGTTCATTCATCGTCTCATTCGCCCTTGCCAATTCCATCCCAGCATGCACCGGTGCATTCACCAATTCCTTCCCATCAGTCTTCAGTGCAGCATGTATCACCACCACAGTTACAATCATCAAGGCAACCATTCAAACAAAGCGGAAATGTGACACTACAACATCAAGGTGAGATTATACATTATACATTATTTTTTGTTTTGTAAGTAAATCAGTAACACAATTCTTTACTTTGGTTGTTGAAAAGTGTTGTCATGAAAGTTGTTTTCAATGTTCATTAACAAAATATTTATGAACAACATTACAACTGCCATAACAGTTACACATTAAAAGCTGTAATGCAAATTGCCCTTGACATGTTTAACCTTTTCATCACCAATTCACAAAATAAAAAAAATAAAATAACTTAAATGGCACAGTACATCAGGTTTCGATCAGTACATCTCACAAACACTGTAACTTTCAAATTTTATTTTTGGACAAGTTACTCAAAATTAAACACTTGCAGCAACATAAATTTTTCTGCCAGAATTTTGCAGACTTTTATGTATTATTTCTGTAATTTCTTTGCTATTTTTAGACAAAATATGCAAGCTTATATTTTACACACAGACAACAGGTAGAATAGAACTCACTATTGAACTGTGAACATAAAACCTTTACTAAAATTATATCTGTGTTGACTGTGGAAATGTTATGATCTATATGCATCATACCAGGCAGTATTATCAGTTTGTGGTGGTGTTTTTCTGGCACCATATGTCTTGAGTACAAAAACATGAAAAAGCCTTCTTTAATTAATAAATATTCAAAAGCAAATGTACCGGTATTGGAGAAATTAATTTCACAGTTGTACCAAGACAATAATGGTATGCAAAAAAACTCTCAACAAAAATTAATAGCAAATATGATTTCATAAATTATAGAGGTGTTTCTTTAGTTTATTAGTAAAAGTAAGTAATATTTTAATCATTCATTGTATAACAATTGTAATTTTTAGTCTATATGCAATTGTAATAATAGAACGAATATGGTATTTAATCTTCAACTTTTTATTTGTTGACTGGACTGGACCTGTCGTCATCTGTCCATCATACGTACGTTGTCCACCACCTTTTTTTCAAGCGACTTCTTCTCCCAAACCGTAAGGTAGATCACCTTGCTATTTATAGCACAGCTACCTGGGGGTGGTTCTCTGTCAGATTTGTTCATTGTCTGTGTATTACTCGCATTTAACAATTACAGCGGAGCTCTTTCGACCGCAAGGTCACTTGTTCATATCCTTATCCTATTTATTTTATTCTAGTGCGATGTGTTGCATTAATTTTATTTTCTGCAATTACGCATACTGTGGAATACTTTATTTTATCCAGCGAATATACTTTTTTTCCTATATTTCACATTAAACTCATCAAAAATCAGTGAAAATAAATTCCATACAAAACGCCCAAAAAGTCTTTTCAGCGAAATTAATTCTAGCGAAAATAAAGTATTCCACAGTATTATAAAATTGTTACTGCATTTTTATGTCCAACTAATAATAGATTTATATTGATGTTATTCCAAAAATAAATGAGTCTATTTTGGCAACACCGTACAAATGACCTGTCATACATGTACTAGCCTGCAGTACAACAGCACGTAGTAATCAATGTATGCATCTGTGCTGACTAGGTCATTACCAAAGATTTGCAGTGTGTCATGGCATTCAGTGAAGTGATCGGCAGTGAGGTATTACCAGCATATTTACCAATACACTCCTCAATGGAAGGTAAACATGTGACATCACGGTTATCAATATCTCTGTGTATTTCTAGCAACCCTAGTAATGTGGGTAGCTCGCACAAGGGCCTTGTATTTAATTGCCATGCCAATCAAGGTGTTTCAATGCTTGTTTTTTTGTTTTTTTTGCAGGTGTTTCAACTCCATTATCTCCAATAACAATGAATGGCCATCCATCGATACCAGCTCATTTACACAAAAGTTTATATATGCAACCAAAAATGACATCAACACCGCATACCACAAATGGTGAGCTCAATTCTCTATCTCTCTCTCTTTAAAAAGACTTAGTTTATGCATTGTGACAACGTTTATTATACAATGATTTTACACTACATCATATGGATGTGCAAATTAGTATACTAGTATGTAACACAAAAATGATATATTTTGACCTTTGACCCAAATACAATGGTGTGTCTAAAATTAAAACTTATCAAGATCGGATAGCCAGCATTTCTGTCTTTAGTGACCCATATATCACTCTCGTCATGCAGCAGCCATTGCTGAATGTTTTCTACAATTTCCCATTGAGGAAATGTCTCTGCGGTGAATCATAGGTCTTGATCGTTACATGAGGGGTGAAAAAATAAGGCTCGGGACACAAATAAGTCAGAATGGTTGTTGCATATATATAATAAAAGCCAATTGTCATCTGTTCTTGATGATAAATAAGAGTTCAAAGTTGAATTACAAATTGAATTAGTTATATATAGCTCACAGGTTAGGTGCAATGATTCGTTTTTAAATTTTGTGGACTTAGTTGACTATGTTGCAGTAGCAGATAATACAAGCTTGCTGCATGGTAACAGATTAGCACTGCAGTTGTATCTTGCGAGGTTTCAAATTTTGTAAAGAATCCTAAAAACTAACAGTAGGTCAGATATACTATCTTTTATATCTACAATGATACAAATGATTATACTTCTAATAACAAAATTCACTACGTTCAATTACCCACCATAGACTCCAGTCAGTCAAAATGACTATTTTGAACTGTAGCCATTAATCAGCAATTCTGCCGGTAATGGAGAGATAGAATCTGTCAGGAGAAGCCCCATGACCCTAAGATTCGCTTTCCCTTAGGTCACGAACCACGTGACCGAGGCCATATGGCAGCGCCATTAACGGCTGTACAATCACTCTTTTTTTTATCTCCGCCTCGTTGGGAATGATTCTGAGTGACTCTGCCTGGCTCATTTGCCTTTTCCTGTCCGGGTTTCTAGCGTGGGTTATTGTCAGGGTTTTTACCGTGAAGGCGTGTGTTTTTCACTGGAGTTCTGAGGCCTGAGATTTTTCTTTCAGAGCCATCAAAATCGCTGAGACTGGCCGCGTCGCTCGTTTCTTCACAGCAAGGTCGCGCGTCCAGTAAACAAATCGGTTAAAGTGAGTTGCGTGTTTGGCATGAGTGGAAAGTCCTCACGCTCGACTACCGGTGCTTCGTGTACCGGGACGTCGAGTAGGATGCCCAATGGTGGAGGTACCGATATTTTTTCTCGGCCTCCCTCCCCCCTCCTTCTTGGGCACTGAATGCCAACAGGGTGCTGGCAGCCAAGCCTCCGACCTCGGGGCAGGGCTTTCAGGGCGGGGCACACGTTGACCCCCCCCTACTTTCAGCCAGCCAGGATTCAATTTATCCTTGTGTCCGGTCTCCGCTGTGGGTTTTGACTCCTTTCTTACCAACCCATGGGCGTTCTTAGAGGGAACCGACCCTGTCATGAGACACACAGTCGAACACGCTCCCTCTCACATATTTAAAGTGAAATGAGACTCAGTTCGCTCGTGTCGGATACAGCCGGTACTCCGGGCAGATCCCTCAGTGTCTTCCATCCGTAATGACTCGGTGAGCCACGCTTATGGGGTGATGCGGAGTATCATCGATCCCAGTGATACGATATAAATACCCCAACCCTTCAACGCTTATGGGATCACGGGAGTCGGGATCCAAGGCAACCCCGTCGGAACGTCTCTCCCTGTCCGTCCGAGTGCGGAGTGGGGCGCAGGGCACACAAATGGTGTTGATGGGCGGACGTTGGTCATCCGCGGAGGACGTAACGCTTAAGTCCCCCGGGTGGGGAAAACATTAGGCAACACTTCCCGCTGGGATGAGACCAAAACGCCCCCAACTGAATCCCAAGGCTTCTTCCCCAGACCCCGGTACCACGAATTTCCGTTTGGCAAACCGGGCAAAGAGGGACAGCCGTGTTCCATGGGCGTTCTCACCAGCTCAATCAGAGACGACCCATCCAGCCCTGAGGGCAGAGTTGCTTGAATGTCCCCACCTCAGTGACACAGACTGGACATCTTCCACCCTCTTTGTTCAGGGAATGGTGGGTACAGTCTCGGAGCTTCGGAGTGCAATGAACCAGAGGATTCATATCGAATCCACTAGGTAGTTGGCCCTGCCAAGGGCAAGCGGAGGGCACCCCAAGCACAGAAAACACACCGCCCTAGGGCGTCGTCCGCTAGCCAGAGTCAGCCAGGAGGCAAGCGCTCATACCCTTCCATGGGAGGGAAGAGTAGTGGCACGCCCCCAGGGAGGAAAGATTCAGGTGGTGGCTCCTCACCCTCCCTGGGCGGATGTCTACCCCGACAGCGGGGGAAGTGTGTTTTACGCTCACCTCTGCAAATAGTGACTACTTCAGGCCTTGGGGAAGTCACCTCATGGGAGAAGAGAGCCGAAACTAAGTCCAGGCTTCTACCCAATTGTGTTTGTAGTACCAAATCTACAAGTGGCAGGCGTCCAGTTCTGGACCTAGGCAGACTGAATCAGTACATGCTCCTCGATCGGTTCCACATGGAGACACCATTCAGGGTTCTTCTCTCCATCCACCGTTTCGACTGGCTAGCCCCACTTGACTTAAGCGGGGCCTACCTGCACATACCGATGCACCCAGCGAGTTGCCATCTCCTTCGAATCGCCCAGCTGGGCCAAGTATTCGAATTTTGAAGGGTCGTTCCCCAGGCCGCACTAAGCAGCCGCCCGGTATAACGCTTGTTATAACGCCGACCTCTCCTATGGGAACTAGATAGGCGGGTTTTGATCTTGGACCAAGTGAAGGAAGCCCTGCCCTGGTGGCCGTCACTGGCCAACCTCGGACAGGGGGCCCCCTTGGACCCACTCGCCGCAGGTATGACTCTGGTAACTGATGCCTCCTCCCAAGGTTGGGGAGCGCACCTATTGGACGAACAAGTCCAAGGATATGGACCCTGCATTAGTTTTGGGACTACCATATCAACCGGCTCGAACTGAAAGCAGTATACTTAGCTCTACCACGCTTTCTACCCGTAGTTCGAGACCACAGAGTCCTGCTCTGCACAGGCAACGCAGCGGTGGTCTCCTTCAAGAAGGAAGGGGGGGGCGCGTTCCTCATCGTTGTCAGTCCTAGCGGAGCAAATCCTCCTTTGGTGCCTGGAATACAATGTGGAGCCAACCGCACACCACCTTCCAGGGGTGAGGAACAGTCTGGCAGATGCCAATTCAGGGCGGCTCCATCGCCAGAACACGGGGTGGCTGATACAAGCCTCCAGGCTGTTTCGGCTGTAGAACGGTCCAAGGTTAGACCGGTTTGCCGCACCCCGAAACGCCAAGCTCCCGACGTACGTAACACTCCTGCCGACTCCAGGAGTCTGGGCCAGGGTCACTTTGCTAACCCTGTGGACCCACTTAGTTGTGTACTCCTTTCCTCCTTTCCTGCTAGTTCACCGAGCACCGGAGAAAACTTCGACAGGTGCACACATTATTATTGGTCGCACCCAATTGGCCAAACAAGGCCTAGTTTCCACTTCTATCGGAAATGCTAGTCGAAACACCACTAGTGCTTTCGGACTTACCGGACCTGCCGTCCCAACCAGACGGCGCACTACCAACGAGCCCAGCATGTATCACTTACAAGCATAGAGGCTCTCATTAGACCCGCATATACGAAAGCTTTATCTGAGCAGGCTGCCAACGTCCTGGCCAGGGCGAACAAGGATTCCACCAATGCAGCCTACATTTCTAGGCTGCGATCATACACTGATTGGTATAGCGGAAGGGAGATTGATCCATACCATCCCTCTATTGGCCAGGTAGCAGGCTCCTTCGTCCACCTGTTTGACAAAATGAGTTTGTCCTACGCAACGATCGTTGGCTACAGGTCGGCCTTGTCCCCCACCATTGAAAACGTACGGGAACAAGACTAGCTGATTGTCCTATTATTAGGAGACTATTTACTGCTTTCCAGACACCAAGACCCCGTACAAGGGAACCGCCCAACTCGGACTTGTTGGCTGTGTTGTCCGCTCTAAGCAGACCACCCTTTGAGCCTCTCTGATCAGCACCACTCAAATTTTTTGACGTGGAAAATAGTCTTCCTACTGGCCCTCACCTCGGGTAGGCGTCGACCAGAGCTGGGGGCATTGTCCTTCTTGGATGATGTACTGCCGTTATGGACAATCAAGTTGTGCGAAAAAAATGAATCAGGTTTCTCGCCTAGAACCAAATCCCAGGACACGATCCTCACCCGATCATCATCCCCCGGCTGTCAAATTTTTTTTGCCTGGAGGGTCAGGAGGAATTGCTTCTCTGCCCGGTTTGAGCAGGGAGTTGCTACCAAACCGTACTAAGGATTCAGGACAGGGTGCAAGGCACATGTCTTTGTATTTCAGCCCAGGCAGGCAGGATAGGCCGGCCTCCCCAACTTCCATAACCAGGTGGTTCACTGCGACTGTAGTAGAGGTCTATAATACTTTAACTTTCTTGACACAGAGCTTGCAGAGACACCAAGTACGAGCGCATGAGGTCTGTGCGATTGCCAACTCACTAATGTTAGCGTCAGGTGCCCCCCTCGAGCATACACAGAGGGCAGGCTTCTGGAGAACGCAGAACGTCTTTATCAACTACCACCTAACAGACACCGAATCCATTGAGGAAGGTCTCTTTAGGTTGGGTCCCGTCGAAGCGGGTCAGTCTGGTTTGCTGATCCAGCCTGAATGACCACAAGGGTCCTTGCGCATAGGCAATAAGTCAGTCTCGGCATTTTATGCGGACAGATTTCTCTACCGTCAGCACTCTCCTGGAAGCTCCCAGGTCCTGCTTTGCAGCCTATGCCCTCATGCAGAACTGTTTCGGTTTTTACTTCAAAAGCTTACTACTCCCCAGAATTGGGTTGGGGTCTAGCTTTCTCGGGCACACTGAACCCTGTCACCGTAGCAGCATTTTGGCTTCTTGCTCCGGGGACAGCACAGGCAAGGTAAGACACCACTTTTTTGGGCCTTAACTAGGGTGTTGACTGATTATTTTATTTCATCCCGGACTGAGAAAAGACTTTCATCATTTTTCTGTTTGCTCGGAAAACCCGCCACCTATCGGCGTCTGACTCTGCCTATAGTTCAAAATAGTCATTTTGACTGACCGGAGTCTATGGTGGGTAATTGAACGTAGTGAATTTAGGCAGAGAGTTCTCCAAACCAATCTATTCACATAGTTCATACCCACCATAGACTCTGGGTCCCCCCCAACCACCTCACTCTTTCCGTAGCGTTGGTCTAAGTCCTCAAGATGGAGAGAAAGGAACCAGAGTGATTGTACAGCCGCTAATGGCGCTGCCATATGGCCTCGGTCACGTGGTTCGTGACTTAAGGGAAAGAGAATCTTGGGGTCATGGGGCTTCCCCTGACCTAGATTCTATCTCTCCGTCACCGGCAAAATCGCTGATTAATGCCTACAGTTCAAAATAGTCATTTTGACTGACCGGAGTCTATGGTGGGTATGAACTATGTGAATAGATTGGTTTGGAGAACTCTCTGCCTAATTCTAATTTTACCTTTACTGAATTTGCTATAGGGTGTACGTTGTATATTTGGCTATCTGGCTAAGATATGTTTGGGTTTATTCAATGTACACTTTGTCATGCTTTTTTCAAAGTCATGCTTTAACAAAATATTTAATGTTATTTCATTACACTTTAATATGTACAAGTGTTTCTATTGAAGGTGCACTTTTATTAGAGGAAATATGGTACTTTAATACATAAAAATATAAAAATAATCAAACCAGCATGGTTGCAACGACACCAGTAAAACAGTGATCTTATTTCTCATCAGAACTACCCATCCAGTTCCTTTCTTATATCGGTAGATTGTGAACATATAGAATGTATTTCATTTCATTATTTTGGGTTTTCTCTTTCAGGTGCGGTTATGCCACCTCCAGCAAGCCATCCTAACTTACCAGGTTTCAACTCCCTAGGTCAGTCATTTGCTAGTGGAGTGAGCCCTTTAGGTCAACCATCTCCTGTTAGCGGTACACCAATGGCAGCCTCCTCTACAAGACATCTGTCCAGATCAAGGAGACTCTCTTTAGATCCCCATGTCAGGCTGAAAGTTGAAAAACTGGAAGTTGTAAGTAATATGTGACCTATGATACTTTGTGACTATTAACAAATCTTCTAGTTTTCAAATTGTGTTTTGAATGATCATTGCTGAAGGAATATATTGTTTATTTAGCTTGTATTTATCAAATTGAAGATGCTCACCTTTACTATCATTTCCTGTCAACTGCCTCAGAGCAGCATGTAAGGGACAGTACAACTCGCATGTATTGAGATGAATATATCACTTGTCCAGCTGAAACAGCTGGATCTTTTACATGCTTAAGAATAGTAATAGTACTTGAAACTGACAGCTTAATGTTCTCTTCGAAATGAGGCCATTCTTTCAAATACGAATAGCAAGTAGGCAGAGTGTACATATTTGTATGTTACTGCTGAGTATGCAGCTGACCATGGGAGTCAAACCCACAATTTCCCTGATGATTCTAACCATGGATTGTGTCACACATAAGGTCATAACAAACTCAATGTATCCTGTGTAAGCTCCTGTGTGTGTGAAAATAACATTGACTTTTCTTTCGACTTACAGGCATTAAAGTATTTGGGACTAGAACCAACTGCTGAACAGAAGCAGGAATTAAGACAAAAGTTAAGACTTGATGCCAATGGACAAGTGTCATATGGAGGTAGTTGTTTATTCTTTATATTTAGTCTACAATTTTGTAATTTGGGTTGTGTGCATTGGTTTCAACATCTGATAATCAGTTCTTAGACATGCCTTGATTTGTGTTGTGTGCATCAGTTCGTTCATCTGACATTAGTTCTCAGACATGCCTTGATTTGGGTTGTGTTCATCAGTTCGTTCATCTGACATTAGTTCTCAGACATACCTTGATTTAGTTTGTGTGCATTGGCTTGTTCATCTGACATTAGTTATCAAACATACCTTGATTTGACCATCTTGTTTTTTCTTTTCCAGATTTTGTTCAAACTGCAAGAGATATATTTAAATTTCAACTAGATGATCACGGTAAATTATTCTTTGCTGCTCACGACTTTACTGACTTCACAGAACCTCCACCAATACAACACCATCACGTAAGTTGTCATCATGCTTATCAAATCATACATACTTGAGACACACTCATGCAGGGTTTGTAGTCTCAGTGTTTTACAGTGACTACAGTGATTTGATGTTGTTAAAACATTGTTTCACATGAACATATACTGACTGAGGGTTTTAGAATTCCCAGATGAGTTTCTCAACTAGTTGCCTTGGTTACCATCTCCATTGATGGTTCACTCTCGAACATATTGTTGTCTTCAGACATTGCCAACATTTGAAGAGAAACCTACTGAAGATTTAGAAGCATTAAAAATGGAAAGAGATGAAGCCCTGAGAGAAGTGGAAAGATTGAAAGTATGTATGAAATAGAGCTGTGGGTCCAGTCTTTATACCTATTTGCATTATGCATTACTACTATGGTTGCTCAGATTGTGCAGTCAGTCTATCAGGTTTAATGTTGATTGCCATAATGTTAAGAAGATGGTCATGCAGCCATGTCACATAGTCCTAGAAATGGAATATGGATTTCTTAAAGAAAAATACACTGTTTGATATACTTTGATTCATTGTTGTATTGAACTATGAAACTGTTCATTGTGTTATCACCTGTCATGTATTTTTTTTATTTGTAGTCATTACTAAGAGAAAAAGAAAGATCATGTAATATAGCAGAAGAAGAACTACTCAGGATAAGAAGGGTAAATATTTGTGTTTGTACAGAGATGTTTATTCAGTTGAACTATTAGAACAACTTATGCATTAATAAGTTGATGCATTACTTTATTTTTCTTTCGCATACAGCCTGGAATAGTTATAGAATCTGATTTAGTTTATTAGTTGGGTGATATTTAAGCATCATTCTCATCTAGTTGACGAGGAGGGAGGTTTAAACAATCATACATGTCTGCCAAATGACTGGCAACCATGGGCTTATTCAAATAAAGTGTTAATCCAAGCTGTTAATGACAATACGATCTTTCATGGCCGACAGTGGTGTATGTATGATGTTAACACATAGATTAGATAAATAACAAAGAAAACATGGTTAAATCTCCTGTGCTGAATTCCATCATTTCCAAGTGGATGAAATGTGCCTTGATTTTTCACATGTATACATCTTCTGCTATTAGGAAGCGCAAGGTGCAATTCATGAAAGTAGATCACTTCGAAGTAAAGTTCATTTAGCGGAGCAAGCCCAGATGTCTGCCAGAAGGATGGAGGTAGATTATGAAGAAGTTGTGAAATTATTAGAAAATGAGATCAAAGAACTTCGCCATATAAAAGCTGCTGCTGCTGCTCCTAGGAAGGTAATTATTTCACACCTCATAACACTTGTTCAACCATGTTCGATTGCTTGCTACGCCCTTTTTTTGGCTTCAAAGTACCAGTATTACCTTAATTCCGGCCTCCCGTAGCATTGAAAGGTAACTATTATGCAGATAGTTGCCAATAACATCGACTTTGATGATTTGAACACAATGTGAGGTAACGATACAACTACGTACATGTACACCGGGTATGCACCCCTATGCACTCTTACAGACAGTTAATCCACAGCAACAATCTGGGGGAGACTATTCTCGTACATACTAGCTTCACTCGTTCACTCGCAATGTAAATGATTTAAAATACAATATTTGATGAATATAGTTTCTTTCTTATTTTATTTTGTCATATGAGATTAGGAATTTTCTCTAATTTTCTGCTTTATAGTGGCAGCAAATTTGCCGGTTTTGACTTCAAAATAATCACTACAAATAATAACATTTATGTGCTCCCTGCCAATCCATGATGAACTTAAGCTCACTTTGTGCTCCATATATGTCTCACAAATAATGGGTTGTACATCAGTTGTTTTAAAGTATCTCTCATTCACTTCTACTTTCTTATTCCATGAATGGTGTTAAATTCTGACATTTTCATCACAATTGTTTTTCATCACCACTTAGCAAGAAGATACAAGTGAATTCCAGAAACGTCTTGCTGTCCTAAGTGGCCAATTACGCAAGGCTGAAGTTAGTAAAAAAACATATGAAGTTTCTACAGAAAGGCTTCTACAGTTTGCCGAGGTTAGTTACAATTATGAAAAATCAAAATTGATTATAAAAATGTTATCTGCATTCTGTTGTATATTCAAATACTATAACAACATGTGTTTATCATTGTACATTCTAGTTGGTGCATGAGACGCTATCTGATGGAACAAGTGCAGCTAGCGCATCGTAAGTATACCCTGACATTATATTATGGTTTAACGCCGCAACAATGAAACATCTTCATGTAATTATGAACATACTTGTCTATTTTAGGGCACGTAGTCGTGGTGAAAGCGCTAGGCGTATTGACAACGGAGCTGGTTCCCGTCCACCTGGTTATTTATCTAAATATGGTAGAAAAGGAACAATAGATTTAGCTATTGAAGCCAGAGATACAGTGAAAGCAGTCAAACAACTAATAGAAGTTGATTGTAAGTAAAACTACTCTAATTCTATTGAGGGTACCATTGTTTTGTTATACATCCACAAAATATTGCTTCATGGGTAGCTCATGATCAAGTGCATGTTTTATCTGATGTAGTCATCACAAAACTACTTTATAACATTGACATGGTTTATTTTCTAGCTTTACCGTATGGTTGGGAAGAAAGCTATACGACTGATGGTATGCGATATTATATAAAGTAAGTTACATACAGTTCTGTACAATACATTGTATATATATTGTAATATCTAGCACCCAAAACAATAGATTATAGTAACGAGAAACGCTGATACTGTATCTCTTATTAAATTATTCTTACAAACAAGAAAAGATGTATAATAATAAGGTTATCAAGAGAATACCGCAAAGTATGCACTCAGGCAGTACATATGATACAAGTGCTGTATTGCCTGCATTGTAGACTTTTTATACAAATGCAAATTTGTCTATCTTATTATTTATTTTAAGTTTGATCATTATACACAAATTAGTTACAATGACACAGCAGTCTTGTCCTGTGTCATATATTGTTCACTGATTTGTATGCGTGATTCCATTGTTGGTTGATTATATAGTTTCATATTTCAAGTTGTTTTCTGTATATTCTATTACAGCCACGTGACACAGTGTACAACATGGCAGCATCCAGTGACAAACGTCCAACCAATTTCATCGCAGCACCCACATCCTTCATCATCTTCTTCATCACGACATCATCATCATCATCATCGTCATCTACCAGAGACTAGAGCCTAGAGTACATCACAAGGGTCATCAGCTAGATGTCTTACTAATGATAGATGGGTAGTATGCATGTCATCAGAATCTGATAATGATGATGCTACCGGTACTGCTGCTGCTGCTACTGGTAGTATTGTCTATATCAGAGATGATAATTAACGAGTCTGTCTCAATTAATCTAATGCAGTAAATTAAACTATGCCTCAATAATGGTAGCAGCTACACTCTAATAAATTCTACCTACACTGTGCCTTATTCACTGGTTGGATGGATAGTAGCTACATTCTATTATTCTATAAGTTGGAGTCCGCTCTTCCCATAGCTAGAGCAAGGAGACACAATTTGAGGTTAATTAATGCAAGAGCATAGCACATTATTGACATGAACAGTATACAGGAGATGTGTCAGCAGAGATTAGTGTGCTTTCAAAGTGAATACTTTGTGATATAAAATTTCCATTATTAGACTTCATATCATCCCAATAATTATTAGCAGAATGTCACAAGGCATGGGGTGAAATAAATCTGTTTATTCGAGTAAATATATACAAAACTAATAGATGCATATCTGCATGCACTCAGTTTTGACATTCCACCACCCTTGAGTCTGATGCTAATACTATGAGTTAGGTGAATGACACATCACCTGAACCATCAGACCTAACTAGCATTCTGCAGTCTGTATACTATTTCCAGTAGTGGATCATCATGGTATAAAACATGATTCGAATTCTACTACTATTTCAAAAAGCTGCTGTATGAATCTACTGAAGCCATTAAAATCTAACTAGATCTTCCCAATAAAGGTAGTTATAGAATTTGCTGTTTTTATTAAATTGTGCTGCACGTTTATGGCATGAGACAGCCTCTTTAATTCTTATATTCATTTAACGTTGATTGTAATGCACTGTATGTAAATCCCATCCTTATATCTAGCATGTACCATCCCCTTGTAGATGTCATCTTAGTTCAGTCTATGGTGTACTAACTTGTGGTTGCATATTCAGCTCTATATACTCATTTAACCACTTAAGCACTTTCCTTCTGCACACTCACCATATATGCCATGTGAAAACCTCAACATACTGCCAGACCTCCAGTCAATGACTGCCAGACCTCCAGTCAATGACTGCCAGACCTCCAGTCAATAATAGCTCAACCTCCAATTGCTGATCTCAAGAATTCAATCTACTGTCTGTACGACATCCAGCTATACTGCCAGCCTTTGTTTATGACCATAAGACTCCAAGTTAATGACAAACTTGTGTGTGAGTCACACACATGGTTGTAGTAAATTGTTTGCCTTACGTGTACTGCTAATTAGCAAGTATTCTATGAATATAAAGTTGTACGTACTTGATGAGGACCACTGATTGACGCTGCTCATAGTGGCAATCATTTCAACATTTTTAATATTATGAAATAATGAGGAGCATAGAATATCAAGATTGGGTGTTGCATTTTAACATTATAAGATGTTTCTATGTAGACTGCTGTTATTGAATTTCTGATTTCTAATATGTTTCTGGAAATATTGGGTTAATTCCTGAAATTCAGAGAAGTCAGACTTGTTCGAAAGACGTGTTTAAAAACTGAAAGTAACCAATTTATTCTATAACAATGTATATTGTAACTGTACATCTATGTGATTGAACTAGCTTAAATTGTTCTACAAACAGAAATGTGAAACATACTTGTATACTCTAAAGTACCTGGAATGAACTTCAATCAATACAAGTATGTACTCTCAGATCTGTGGGGCTGCAGCATTGGCAAAGATATCATATACCTCAAGTTTTCACAATATATTTAATTTGAAATGATGTATCTTTTGGCAGGGTTATGCTTTAAACTTCTTAGAGAATTTTTATTTTAAAAATACTAATTTAAACTTTGTAAAATATACAATTCTCATTTGCTAGGTTCACTAGTGGATCCCTTCTGATTTTGTATTTATTTTGTATATATTTTTTGAAAGTTTTATTGCTCTGTTTAAATGATTTCATTTTGTGTTTTATAAGAGTATGTTTAGATATTCATAATAACCAGATGATTTTTTGTGGAAGGTTGAAATATTAGCTATTTTATGTAAATCTAGGAATACCACATCTTGAATGTTCATTGTTGGATAATTTTTATGGCATTGAGACTGCTTCAAAAATTTGGCATGCCTCCAACTCTGAAAATTGTCTCCCCACTTCTGGAATGTTAACAGGTGTGTGGCATGTCAGAGGACAGAATATTGCGTCTATTGCATGTATACTGTGATTCTGGATATGTAAATAATACACCAGTTATCAATACAGTCTTTGTGTTTTGCTATTTACGGCCGTGTCTCCTCTTGGTGGCAGTGTTTATTAGAATTACTGTGCAAGGCATCAGCCTTAGTTAAATCAGGGGAGTTGTCATCTGCGCATGCATCAGATGGCCATAGCGTGTCATTGTTTACAAACAAGCGTCTACCCATGAGCCTTTGAGTTTTTAGCATGTGGTGTTATCGTCGCTTTTCGTGTGCGCAGATGGCGACCCTCTCGCTTTAACGTAGGCTCACAATCACCAACCACAGTGCATGTACAATCAGCATTTACAAAAAATATTTGCTCTATTTTGTCCACATGTTAGCCTCATATCCTATAACTACTAATAATGTAAATTTGCCTCTGTTTATCAATTAGTTTATCAAGTGTATAGTAGAGTATACATATGTTATGGTTACATAGAAATTTGAGATATTAAAACAAAATACATTGATATCCCACCTTATTTATTATAAGAATTGAACACTGCCTGTGTATGTTTGTGGTGCAGGCCACAACAACTTGCTTGTGTTTAAGTCCCAAGTAACAATGAATAAATGTTAAAATGTCCAAATTCAGGGGATCTACAGCTTCACAAATATACTTGCCAGTGTGATATCATCACATCTTAATGTTATTGAATGAAGTGCGCCCTCTGTGTCATGTTTAGACACAAAGCTTCTCCCTGATCCAGGTGACAAACATGTAAACTGATCATGAAAACAAATCTTTATCAACTTGTGGTTTTGATAGACTGAAAATAATCACAATCTGTATCAAACTTTAAAAATGTACTTTGTATTTGGGTAAAAAGAGACTGTTCCTGTACCCGCACTACAATAAACTGTCCATAATTTAATTGGGGTGGGGGTGTCCCACAATTTGAATCCTAGAAATACTTTCACAGGCAGTGCACGTCCAACACATGTTCAAATGCCGTGTATCTAGACTATTACCATCTTGTGTGTTTGTATTGTTAGGGTACTAGTATAGAAGTACAGTATTTGGACATTGTATTACTTATAAATGCTTACATATTGTTTTAAGCAACTTTCAGGATTGGCAAATTTCTTTGTAAAGGTCTCACTTCAGTGTACAGCCAGGGAATGGTTTAGTCTAACATTTTTATATTAAAGACAGGTGTTTTTTAAAGTAACATTATTGTAGGAGTTTATCAATATTGAAATCATGTTTATATATGTATAAAGTGAATAATGCAATAAACATTTATATCATATTAAGATTTGTATTTGACTATTTGTATAACATGATTGATCAGGTAAAGTGACACTGGTATTAAGTTAGAATGCTATATGAAAGTAAAAATATTGTCATTTTCTTTATTTTTGATGTATCATGTTAGAAAGATAAAGAAAAGAAATAAAAAAAATAGTTCAGAGGAAATTAATCAATAAAATGCAGTGAAAATAGCATGTTTTGAACATTTAACCATTGTTTCCTATGGCAAGGTTAGACCTCAATATCTCAAAAATTTGCTTGGTGTAATGTGGTAACAAAAATAGTGTACCAGTATTACAATGTACTTTTTGATGCGTATAAGTATTAAAAAATTGACAATATTTTTAGTAGGGTTTGAATGTGGAAATGTGTTTTCATTGTGGTCTGTGGAAACTATTTAAAATGCATGCGTATTTTACCTTTGTCTCAATTATTTACAATGAACCATACTGTTGATTAAAACGAATTCCGGTACATGTAATTGTAGACAGATTTTGATACGTAATATTTGTACTGTTTTATTACCTTGCCCGTACCATCAAAGATGGAAGGGAAAGGTATATTAAGGGAAAAATTTTGTCCGGCGTTGTTGTTGTCGTCGTCGTTAATAATTGTTATTGTGTGCATAATAACTTTACTAATTCTATTCCAAACTTTATCAAACTTGGTCACCTTATTCATCAGTATAAAGTCTTCCCTGAGTTTGAACAACAGATGTCCTGTATGAAAATATCATGCAAAAATTGAGAAAATCTGATAAAATATTTTGACTGTTTCTACTTGACTGATCACTGGTGATACACATCAAAGGTCACTGATCTCAGTGGAAATATGCATTGTTGTATGTGTTCAATGAAGCAAATGATTTATCTTGTAATAATATCCTTGGTAATGTATCTCAGAATCCCATACTGGGTTTCAAAACCAACTCATGGAGAGATTGCACAGTCTGATACACATTTGCAAACCTACCAATAAAATCTTTACAGAAAACAATATGTCAGAAAATCAATATAAGCACTCCTATGTACTGGGTGCCTAACTTTGATCAAGATCTGAAGCTAATAGAAAATCTGTTTAGTTCAAAGTTATCAAATCAAAAACTACATAAAAAATACATTAAAAGCAAAACATTTCATCCACATTTTATAAAGAAAATTATTCTAAAATATATGTATTCTGTATTTGACAAACAGTTCATTCGACAAATGAAAACTCACAGGAATACTACCCCCCCCCCCCCCCAACGAAGATGATATTTATTTTTAGTCTGATATGCATTGTACAGTGTGTTACTTTTTAAATGTTAAACATTTCATTGCATTTGTACTGTGACATAATTGCGTTAATTTTATTCTACTTTATGTTTTTTCTATTCTGACTGTTGTTGCGCAGGAAATTGAGCAGACAAGATGTTTGCAAACCACAAATCCCCACTACATACACCTAATATTATTCCGAAGAAGAGGGGGATATTATACGAAATGATTTTAAGTTCTTCAATCTTTCTTTATTGGTGTATAAATACGTGAATGTCGATTACATTGTATATATTGACAAGAAAGTAAACTTTTGTCACTTTTTACAACAACAAAAACTTTTTTCCTTATTCTTTCCAAGAAGTTGATAATACCCAGATATGCATTTCGTCCATTTCGTTTTGTGTTAACAATTTACAATGTAGAAGCATATACCCCGTGGTTATTTAAACATTAATAAACGAACCGCCAACCCATAATAAACGAAAGCTCGCATATATCTGTGAGGCGTAGGCCGATCGATATATGGAGCATAAAGTGAGCTTGAGTCCATTAAGGGTTGTCGGGTCGTTCATTATTGATATTATATTATAGTGTTGTCAGTACCGGTGGATTTTCGGCCACTAAAAAGCGGACAATTTGGAGTGAACGGAACAGTTTCACGGTCACTGGTCCGTGAATCTGAATACTATTTGAAATTTCTTTCTGGAAATTGTTTTCACAATCTCATATGGCAAACTAAGAAAGAAACTAGTTTTAATCCATCAAATATTATTGTATTTAAAACATTTACATTGCGAGTGAACGAGTGACTGACGTGTGGTGTGGAATAGCATTCTAGTGATCGCCGAAGCGAACCGCACTCCTCGGGGGTCACTTAATGCAAATCACATTTTGGGAACGTGCCGCCCTTTGGGGTCGTAAATTGTAGCTTTTTGGTGTAGAATGGGGTATTGATTTGCTTTTAAATCAATATCAGGTTTGTCGGTCTAGGATAGGGTCTATTTTCAGGGGGGTCAAGAAATAATCAGTAAATAATAAAAAAATATCAAAAGTACTATCAACGTCCTCAAAATATTGGTTGACCTTTTGAGTTGACTTATCATTTCCTGTTCCACCTGCAATTTCAGTCACTGATCTCTTTGTCAAACAACAACTTTTTGTGAATCAAACCTCAGACTAGTAATACATAATAATACAGTAATACAGACTAGTTGTATTACTAGTCTGAGATCAAACAAAATGCTTTGTGTTAAAGCATAGACCCTCCAGTACTGGAGGGTCTATGGTTAAAGTAAGTACCGTAGTTTTAAATAGTTTTATTTTTCTTGGATTGATCATTCATTCAGGTTGATGAGTCCGAGTGATGAGTAGATTCTACCTATAACTAAATAAATTTAGTGACAATTTGGTCTCTGATGCCAGTGGGATATAAAGGGGTATGGTTTTTGAGGTGAAAATGGTCTATGATGGGATCAGAGATTTTACTTCCCGGCCGCACACTCCTACCAAACTGAAAGGCCAGTGTCTCCCCGGGAGCACACCGTGACTGGGGACTGGTACGCCGTCTCGGTGCCCGCCGTGGCATTGCACTATACTCAGACGCTAGATCGCCGCAGTGAACCTGCTGGATCTACTGCGCATAGACGCCACCAGCGGCGGCATCAGTCGCGGAACCTAGAAGATGACATATAGTAGATAATATTTGGTAATCGTTGTCCTAAGTTACTTAGAATAACGATTACCGAATATTATCTACTATATATCATATTTATCTGTCCGAGCAGCGTTTATTTATTAAAGGGCGGCAGTCGTTGCGCTGCGCATATGCGACATTTGTGTTGAGAAACATTGATTTTCCCACAATCCAACGCGCTCTTCTAATGGAAATCACAAGAACCTAGGCGCGACTTACACTAATTACCGCCGGTGACTATTTCGATACCTTCCAATCACCTAAAAATTACCTAATTAAATCTCGATATCGTCTCGGTTTGTGTTCCATGATCTGTGCAACAGTCAAAGTCGCCATCTTTGTTTATATGAGACCCAAATATCTCGCGCATGTGTGGAGCGACGACTACCGCTGTGGGGGAAGGGTGAGGTTCGGGTCTTCTCAGTCACGGAAGTGAACACTGAAACGGACACGTCATGTAACTGGAACTCAATCTCGTTTATTCTTCAACAACAACGTAACGTCAATGTAGTCACACGATTCTGTGCATTCATTCTCGTAGTCTTCGTCGCTGACTTGCTCTAACTGCATTTGTTGCTGAAATTGTTTGTCGAGATTACGTAGATCAACAAACCGATCGTTCAAAACTTGAGAAAGAGAGTTGATTTCTCGGTAGAGGCTTTCTTTTAATTCGTTCTCGACTTCGTTAGACAGTTGTTGTAGTTTAGGAGTGATTTTGTTAAATGTTCTTGTCATCAAACTGCGTTGAATACGACGAGTGAGCTTGAGTCCCTTGACAGAGAGAGGGTTGGGCTGTGCTGTTGCGGCATCAGTCCCCGATGACGTTCCTGGATCAGACATCGTTGTAGAGTACTTGCTTCTCCGTAGAAATGAGAAATCCTGGTATCTGGCACCAAAAATGTGGGGGAAGGGTGAGGTTCGGGTTTTCTCAGTCACGGAAGTGAACACTGAAACGGACACGTCATGTAACTGGAACTCAATCTCGTTTATTCTTCAACAACAACTTAATACAGATGTTAACTCGTAAACAACTGGAAAGCAACTGCTCAAAACGAGCGCAAAAACATACAATGTTGCCAATTGCCAATATCGCGTCAAGTAACAATTTGTAGGGCGGGAGGCGTTCTCATTGCCCGATTACGAATACGGTGTTTACTCCGACGTTCGGAACACATATTGGCCAAATTACAACTGGGTGTGCTAGTTTCTCATAGCATTACATGCAAACAATGAAATACGAAGAAAACATGGTTATGAATAAAAGATCAATAATTGAAATGAATCTCCCCACATACTGGGGGCGGGCACAAGAAATATTCTGATTCACAGATCAAATATTTTCCTGAGAGAAATCAATAACACAATACACGTTTAAAAAACTCAAGGTATATATAAATTGTTCAAAATTGTAACAAGTGTTCAAACATATTTTACAAGTCCTTTATAATGTCACGGACAAACTTTCGTGCTGCTATTGCAGCTTTCCTCGGCGGTCTTGAGGGCGGAGATTTAACAGTACTGTCCGGTTGATCAATTTCACTTTTCTTGTCGGTAAGAGGTTGAAACTCCTGCTGGCTATCATCGGTGGATATCTCCATCGGGTATAATTTCTGAATCGGGCGGTTTGTTGTGCCTGTAGCGGTACGTAATTCTGCTGCTCGTACTAATCCATCTGGACCGTTAAATAATTTGGTGACTTCAGCAATGTTCCATTTGAATCGACGCTTGACGTCATCATGAACTATTACTACGTCACCAACCTTTATGGCGTTGTGTTTACTTCCGTCAGCTGTGAAAGCGTGTCTTTCTCGCAATGCCGAGAGATATTCTGTCGACCAGCGCTTCCAAAATTCATTTTGGAGGGCTGTTAACAATTGATATCGACTATTCATTGTGTGCTGATTTCCACGGATTGATTTGTCGAGTTCATCATCATCGACCGGTGAGTTCGGAAGTGGGGTTAATAGGCGTCCCGAAATCAAATGTGAAGGAGTCAGCGCTGTAAGGTCGTTGTTTGACGGCGATACATAAGTCAAAGGTCGGTCATTGAGAGTTGCTTCAATCTCGGTTAGAATTGTGCGGAGCTGATCGAAAGTGGCTTGAGTTTTACCAAGGGTTTTCTTAAGTGCCGTTTTTGTCATGCCGATCAGGCGTTCCCAAAACCCCCCTTGCCAGGGAGCTCGTTTGGGGATGAATGTCCACGTTACCTTATTTTCGGCGAGAAGTCCTTGAACTTCGGGTGATGACAATAGTTCATGCAATTCGTGCGATGCCGCCAAGTAAGTCGTTGCGTTATCAGAAAGAATTTTGGATGGTAGCGATCGTCTCGCTGCGAACCGTCGAAAGGCTAACATGAAGGAGTGCGTGGATAGATCGGGTACAAGTTCGAGGTGCACACCGCGGGTTACCGCACATGTGAACAAACACACATATGCTTTAGCTGATCGGTGATCGGCGGTACGTACATACAAGGCGCCGGTGAAGTCAACTCCGGTGACAGTGAACGGGGGCGTGACGGTCACACGGTACTTCGGAAGCGGTGCAGTAAGTGGCGCATTGTAGGGTTTACCGTCGACTCGCTTACAGGTGACACAGCGTCGAATAATGTAATTAACAGTCTGTCTGATGTTCGTAATCCAATATTGTTGACGAATAGCAGTCACGACAGCCTGTGTCCCACTGTGGTGTAGACGTTCATGTTCTCGGCGGACAAGTAGCGTAGTAAAGTAATGTTTGCTTGGTAACAATGCAGGAAATTTAGTAGTAAAGTTCACATCTGCGTTGTGAAGTCTGCTGCCACAGCGCAAAACTCCGTCGTCATCGATGAATAAACGTAGTTGTCTAACAAGTACACCAAAGCGTTTATTGTTGTGACGGATGGCGGTGAATGAATCAGCGAAGTGTCGTTGCTGAAGATCAGAAACCCATGTCTTTTCAGCTTTAGCGATTTCTTCAGCGGAAATTGGTGAATTCGCGGTAGAAATACGTCGGCGAAGTTTATCGACGAAACGACGAATTAATACAGTAACTCGAAGTAATCGTTGCAAAGTGCTGAAGCGAGTTGGGTCGATTATATTCTCGAGATTGATGTTGGGTTCATTTGGTTCGTCGTCAGCATCATTCATCAACAAATCGGTATCGTGACGCGGTAACGTATCTGAAGTCGCTTTGATTGACAGCGGAGGAATCAGCTCACCTAGCGGTTGATTGGCTGAATGTAGTATGTTGACACTGACGTCATCATTTATTGATGATAATTGCAGTTCTGTGACTGGCCAGGTATCATTTCTGGCCAGCCATGGAGGACCCCTTTTCCAAAGGTCATTGTTCACAAGGTCAATAAAGTTAATACCTCTGGTTAGTAAATCAGCTGGGTTTGACTTGGTAGGAACGTATCGATATGTTCCCTCAGCAGCATTTATTTCATGTATTCGATTAGAAATAAATGGTTGCAATTTCTTGTCAGACTTTAACCAGTACAGCACAATCTGAGAATCAGACCAAAATGTTATATTGTCAATAATATACTTATCACTGAGTGCGGCTTTCACAAATTTACTTAGTCGGGTAGCGGTAACTAAGGCCAACAGTTCTAATCTTGGTATAGTCATAGTAGTTTGATTTGTGGGCGCAATTCGGTTCTTCGCCATGATGAGAGATGTGACATTGTCCTTTTTGATATAGGCAGTTGCACCATATGCACGCGAGCTCGCGTCTGCAAAAAGATGCAATTCACAATGTTTATTCAAGTTATTCGTAGTTTCAAAATACTTCCGGTTGTATATCATCCCAGTTGCAGCTTGCAAATCATCGCGGATTTCGTACCATCTATTCGTCATTTCGGGGGAAATAACGTCATCCCATTCAAGTTTTTGTTTCCATAGTTCTTGCACAAACAGTTTTGCTTTAACAGTTATCGGCGACAGGAGTCCTAATGGGTCATACAACTGAGAAGTTTCGCTGACTACTCGTCGCTTAGTAACGGGGTCACGTGATGTACTATTTATAGTTGCAGTTTCTGCTGAGTCTTTCTGGTCAAAAATAGGTTTGTATGTTAACGTGTCAGCCTCAGTGTCCCATAACATACCCAGTACGCCAGTTGTTTGTGTAGGTTGTATCTTGTTGTCGCTCCGCGCAACATCACCCAGTTCTCGGCAATTTGACGACCAAGAACGTAGGTTGAAGTTACCGGTAGACAAAAGTTTATTTGCGTTATTGTAAAAACAGAATGCTTCATCGGCGGTGGTTGATCCGGAGACGACGTCGTCAACGTATAGGTCGTTGCGTAGTTGATTCACAGTGACATCATCGTCGCTTTCATCAAGTAGGTGGCGTACAGTTGCGTTGAGTATGAATGGACTGCTTCGCGCTCCGAAGAGATTTGTTTTGAATTGTAGTGTGATGAACTCGGAGTTAACGTTGTTTGCGTCCGACAACCACAGGAATTTTATGAATTTCCTGTCATCAGGGTCGATTTGTATTTGAAGGAAAGCCTTCTCAATGTCACTTGTATACGCGATGGGGTTTGCACGAAAACGCAGTAAAATACTAGTCAAATCATTAAGTAGTGGTGGACCTGCCATCAAGCAGTCATTCAAACTTGGGTTGCCATTAGCTTTGGAACTACAGTCATATACTATACGTATCGGCGTTGTTTCAGAGTTCTTTTTCACTGGATGATGGGGTAAATAATGTCCTGATTCGGTATCATCGTCGGTGACAATTTCTATGAAGTCGGCATGTAATTGTTCTTTAATTATGCGATCGTATATTTGAATAAGTTCAGGCGTTAATCTCTTAATCATGGTGCGTGTTCTGTTGCAAGACACTAAGTAATTAGTAGGTAGTGGAGCATGATCACTCTTCCAAGGTAACTTGGCAATAAATGTGTTACCTTCTCTGCGTAGATGAGTAGCACAATATTGTTTATATTGTTCATGGTTGTCAGTAGTAATATCATAACACACTGGGTCATCTCGTATGCCTATTGACTCAAGGTCCCAGAAACGTAAAAGTGTCTCGTCTAGCTGCGTGTTGTTAATATTTACTGTGTCAGTAGGGGTTTTCTCATTGGTGATGACGTCATCGCTGAGACTGGGGGAGTGTTCAGAGGTTTCACATACATTGTAGACATGCAGTTCAGAGTTAGTAATGCGACTTGCAGAGTTTGCGTTATTGTTCTCGGTTTCGTGATCGGAGGGACCGTTATCAAGTTGCGACGATCGGCGTTCATAGTGCGTAGATGCGGCTGGTGGCGCGGCGTTCGATGACCCCTCGTTGACCGGTCGTAATGATTCGCGTGTGTATAATGTAGAGGCGGTGATCATTTCAACTTTTCGCGGTACAGCTATAGATAATTGTTCATCTACAATTTCCTTTATTGGCGAAGGCATGTTTATCAGTACATGTAGCATGTTGGTTGTAGACGAGGTATTTCCGCAAGGCTTAGGTCCTGAAAGAAGGTAACCAAATGGTGACATGACAGCAGTCGGTCCGTCTCCTCGAACGACCCTGTCAGTTACGTATTGCCAGTAATAGTCGGCACCAATAAGTATGTCAATGTCAAAGTTAGGTTCTTTGTCATTAATGGGGTGGGCGAGTACTAGGTCCCTTAAATGTGGTAATTCTAGTAAATCACTAGTGACATAGTTTTCCATATTAGCAGAAATTTCAGGTATCAGCAAAGCGTTCATTTGTGATACAGTACCGTCTAATGCGTGTACATTCAATGTCCCACTTTGTAGTATACGTCGTTCAGCTTGTTTACTTCCAAAAGCTGAAAGGGCAATTATTTCTGGATTAGTCGTGTTCATTGCAATTTTGCTAGCAAGGTTTTCAGTTATAAAACTTCTATTGGCACCCTCGTCAAATAGTACAGTAGCAGTAGTCATGTTATTGTCATAAGAAACGTTAATTTTGGCAGTCTTGAGTAGTACAGGTCTCTGTGAATAGCCAACATTACCGGAATTTGAATGAAATACAGCCGAATTGTTACTGACTTTCGGGTCAGTAGGATTCTCGTTAACCAGTGTCGATGAGCAATCGGTGTGATTGCAAGTGTGAGCCAGTGTACCTCTCCCTGGCACCGAGGTGTAAGTAGTTTTAACGTGAGTGTTTTTATTTGAAGAATGTGATGTATTGGAATGTGAACGGTTTGTTATTTCCTTGTCTTTACTTTTGTCATGCAAGGAGGTGTGATGTTTTTTTTGACAGTGGCGACACGAATACTTCGACCTGCAGTTATTGACGACATGATTTCCCAAACAGTTAAAACATAACTTGTTGCGTTTGACTATGTCAAGTCGTGAATCAAAATCAGAGACAACTACACAGTCGTTTGGGGTATGACCCCCTTTACAATAGGTACATGGAGGAGAGGAGTAAGTCTGTCGTGTAGTCGATCTTCGGCCACCTCTGGTATTAAATGGCGGAGCGGTTCTCTCGCCTCCTCTCGTTGATGTATGGAAGGTGGCTATGGTAGGAGTCTGTCGAGTATGATTGTCAAAGTCACCAATATGATTTACCTTAATTTCAGTTAGTATAGCCTTACGTAAATCGGGAAGTGTCCACGGTGTATCTCCCCGGATGCGGTATAGCGTACGATGAAAGTCAGTGGGTAATTTCTCCAAAATTAACGGTATAAGTAATTCTCCATATGCGCTTTCAACTTTGCCGTGCGAATTAAGTCCACGAACATGCGTTTCAATCGTGTCGTAGAAATGTCTAAGACTCGCTGTGTTGTTCGCCGGTGTAGGTAGTTCCCATAATGCTTTGATGTGTGCATTGATGATGGCTTGTTTCACGCCGTATCGTTCTTCTAGTAAAGTCCGAGCATCGATGTAATTATCGTTAGTGAGTTCGAGTCCTTCAATGGATCTAGCGGCTTCATCTTGTAGTAGGCTGCGCAAATAAGTAAACTTTTGCACATTAGACAGGCTTTCATCGCTGTGGATAGCGGCATTAAATGTATCGTAGAAACTCGTCCAGCACAGAGTATCTCCGGAGAAAGTTTGCAGTTCAAGTTTGGGTAGATTTACTGTTCTTCTTGGCGATGCGTTTGCTTGGAGTTCGTTGGCGCGAAATGAGGGGTTAACGGGCGGTGCGACGGTACTATTTTGAACTCGCGGTTTCGCTATCGAGATAGTGTATTCAACTTGGTCCTTCTTGATGACGAGATCGTCAATGTAGTCACACGATTCTGTGCATTCATTCTCGTAGTCTTCGTCGCTGACTTGCTCTAACTGCATTTGTTGCTGAAATTGTTTGTCGAGATTACGTAGATCAACAAACCGATCGTTCAAAACTTGAGAAAGAGAGTTGATTTCTCGGTAGAGGCTTTCTTTTAATTCGTTCTCGACTTCGTTAGACAGTTGTTGTAGTTTAGGAGTGATTTTGTTAAATGTTCTTGTCATCAAACTGCGTTGAATACGACGAGTGAGCTTGAGTCCCTTGACAGAGAGAGGGTTGGGCTGTGCTGTTGCGGCATCAGTCCCCGATGACGTTCCTGGATCAGACATCGTTGTAGAGTACTTGCTTCTCCGTAGAAATGAGAAATCCTGGTATCTGGCACCAAAAATGTGGGGGAAGGGTGAGGTTCGGGTTTTCTCAGTCACGGAAGTGAACACTGAAACGGACACGTCATGTAACTGGAACTCAATCTCGTTTATTCTTCAACAACAACGTAATACAGATGTTAACTCGTAAACAACTGGAAAGCAACTGCTCAAAACGAGCGCAAAAACATACAATGTTGCCAATTGCCAATATCGCGTCAAGTAACAATTTGTAGGGCGGGAGGCGTTCTCATTGCCCGATTACGAATACGGTGTTTACTCCGACGTTCGGAACACATATTGGCCAAATTACAACTGGGTGTGCTAGTTTCTCATAGCATTACATGCAAAAAATGAAATACGAAGAAAACATGGTTATGAATAAAAGATCAATAATTGAAATGAATCTCCCCACAACCGCCTTTTAAACTACGAGTACTAGATGGAACGTTTTGGCCGAGCGTGCTTTAGCAGACGACGACGCCCTCACAAAATTGTCTGATTTCGATATTGATATCCGCTGTTATTGGCAATGGACCATTTTATTTGATGCCCATTTCAGTATGAAATACTTCAAGTTGTTATCTAACAATTTCTTTTCTTTTTAAATAGTTTCTCCTTTATTCGTTTTCGAAAACAACATTGTATTGATATTCATGGCACAGAGCCTTGATGCTCAATAATCTTGAGATACAGTTTCGCGAATAATCTGCTGCAATGACGTCATAAAATCAACTTGTATTGATAATGCTATAATATAATATGTGATAACATTTTACCAAAATTTGAAGAAAAAAAACTCTCTGAATAGAAGCAATAAATGTGCTATTCCATTTATAGAAAATACTGTATTTACGCCACAAGCTCAGAACACCAATCTCAAAGGCCAACATTTGGGCCAATTATGGATTATAACAACTTACAAACCAACCAAACGTTGAGTGCGCCGTGCATCTTGGGTGTTTTGTTTTCGTCCAATCAACACAGTTGTTTCTGTTGAAAGATGGCGGCCTCCTCATGTATCCTCGGGGGGGGGGGGGACATCCGGGCATTTTCTACCGCCTGGCAACCCTCGCGGTGAAAACAAAGACCAAAAACGCGCAGAAAACGGTACTTTGCGATGGTTGTTGAGAGTCCCCTGAACAGTGTAATAAGATTAGCCCTACGTGTGTAACATATATGAATTTGGTTGTTCAGGATTACTTCAAAGTTGAGTTTGTGTTATTTTCTCGAGTTTTCACCGGATCCACCGTAGCTGCAGTTCTGTAGCTCGCTTGGTTTCGCTGTCGGTTATTTTGTTCGGCGTGGTGTTAACGCGAAACCAGGAACGAACAAAATAACCGACAGCGAAACCAAGCGAGCTACAGAACTGCAGCTAGATCCACCGGCGTTCCACAGCAGCGCGCACAAAGCCCATAGCAACGTAGAACGTCCGTGACGTAGCTCCGCCCCCGAGGATATGAAATTGCATTCCAGACACGAGTGTGAAGACAACGTGCAGTTCGATTCGCATTCGATTCGCGTATGATTCACGTGAAATTGAAGTACATGTATCACAAATGTTGATATATGGCAATTTCAGCTAATTTAACACTATTTTTGTGCGGAAAAATAATTAATTTGGTATTTTCTGTGTAAATCAAGGTTATAGATACTTTCATGGTGCGCATGACAGTTCCTTGGCTCGCATGCGAATGTACGGAAGGTCAAAGGGCAATGATTATAAATAAAAACATCATTAACGTCCTTGTTTCGGAGATTTCATTTGTTTTTTTAAATTGAGTGGTGATAATTTGAGACTATATATATTTTTTTTACATATGATTCGTGTTTTTTGAAACATATTTATTCGTTTCTCGTCTGTTTCTATAGCGATTTTATACCTGTTTGAGCCCACGTGACTTCCTATGTGAGCAAGACTGTGAGATGACCATGATTTTCTCCAAAAGAAATAGGTTAATCTCTAGTTTTACTGCACAAAATATGCTATATATATGTTTTGTGTAAATATATGTATTTCAATTTGTACATCAAATGTATGCGAATCGAACGTGAATCGAACGCGAATCAAACCGAACGCTGTCTTCACACTCGTGACTTCACACTCGTATTCCAGACACTGTTTCTTCGTGGATGTTGCTAACTTGTTGTGTAATATTGGACCTTCTGTGAACTGTGTCAGTCAACATATCTTGGCTTATCACCAGTGAGGTCAGACTTGTGTTTTTATTTTCGAGCTGCATGCTTTCAAGGGTTCCACGCAAAAATCGCTAGGGACGCTGAATATGGAGACAAAATTGTTAACCCGGAATAGCCCTGCGTACAATCTCCAGTTGCCTTGGCAAACTATTTACAAGTATCCTTAATACAAGGCTAACCACTTTTATTGAGAAAAATAACATTTTGTCCCACCAACAGTTTGGTTTCAGAAAAGGTCGTCGTACAACTGACAACCTATTTATATTGAAAATTATTACTGAAAAACACACCAACAACAATCAGCATGAAAATACAGTGAATGAAAAAAAGAAGAAGCTAAAGCAAACAAACAAAATTTATGCCTGTTTTGTAGACCTGAAAAAGGCTTTTGATAGTGTTTGGCATGATGGTCTATTCTGGAAACTATTAAACAGTGGGGTGACAGGTAAAATGTATCAAATTATAAAAAGTATGTACATGTATTGTAATATAAAATATAAAATAAAAATGAAAGATGGACTAACCAATCAATTTAATTCAACACTGGGTGTTAAGCAAGGGTGTAATCTGAGCCCTTCACTCTTTAACATTTTTATTAATGACATAACTAATACCCTGGATCATGAATCATGTGATCCACCAAATTTAAATAACACACCAATCAGCTGTCTAATGTATGCAGATGATATAGTTATTCTTTCTAAATCCAAAAGTGGCCTCCAGAATGCCCTTGATAATGTCTCAAAATACACACAGAAATGGAAACTCGCTGTGAACACAGAAAAAACAAAAATTATGGTTTTTAATAAAAATAATAAACTCTATGGCAGTGATTTATTCTTTTTTGAAAGGAATGAGATTAACATCGTGAGAAATTATAATTATTTAGGTATTGTTCTCAGCCCTAATGGAAAATTTAAAGCTGCTATGAAACATCTGAAATACAAAGGAATGAAAGCATTATTCTCTTTGAAAGCCAAATTAGGTCATAATGAAAGCCTCAGTCCCTCATTATTGTTATCATTGTTTGATAAACTAATAAGACCAATTCTTATATATGGATGTGAAGTATGGCCTGAAGAAAGTTCATTCAACTCTACTATAGAAGATGTACACCTCAGCTTTTGTTGCTTCATCCTAGGCGTTTCAAAAAACACTCCGAAATTGGGAATTTATAGTGAGTTGGGTAGATATCCTATTGATTTATTCATTAAAAAACAGTTAATGAAATATACAAACCACCTAAACAAAATTAAAAACCCCATTATTAAGGAAGCCTTCCCACTTAACAAGACTATAAAAAGTAAGTGGTACAATGAACTTAACTCAGTACTGAAATCTACAAATACAACACTATCAGATATTGACAATAATGAGCTAAAATTGTCACAAATGTCACGG
The DNA here is from genome assembly GCF_978046115.1 of Saccoglossus kowalevskii. Taxonomy (NCBI): domain Eukaryota; kingdom Metazoa; phylum Hemichordata; class Enteropneusta; family Harrimaniidae; genus Saccoglossus; species Saccoglossus kowalevskii. Next base: position 20,273,317 of record NC_140644.1, on the reverse strand, counting down.
ATATATGATAAAATAAAAAATGTATTTATAAAACATTGGATTAACTCAATTAATGATGTTAACAGACAAAACACTAATACAAAAAACAAACTGAGGACTTACAAAAAATTTAAAACAAACTTCATTTTGGAAAACTAAGCTAAAAAATAAAGAACTGAAAAGTACCCTAATTAAATTCAGACTGAGCAATCACAGTTTAGAAATTGAAAAAGGAAGACACAACAGAATCAAAAGTAGCGACAGAATCTGCAAATTGTGTAATAAAAATGATATTGAAGATGAACATCACTTCCTCATAATATGCCCAGTATATAGTAAAGAGAGGGTCATTTTATACAATGAAGCTGAAAAAATTATTCCTGACTTTACTAATCTCACACCTGAAAATAAATTCATAAAAATAATGTCAAATAATAACTTAGCAATTCCTCTGGCACAATATCTGAAATAAAGCTCTGCTATTAGACAGCAGCACCTACTTAGTCATTAACTTTTTTTTTGTTTTAAACCTATTCATTGGGTTTTTGTTTTTATATTCAGTTTATAGTTTTTTGTTGGCGTTTCATTTTACTTTATTATATATTTCCGTTACTAACTTCAATTTAGTCTGTTTCTGGTTGTCTTTAAACTATTAGCCATTGTAATTTGATTAATTTTTATCTGTAATTTTTGTTGTTGTTGTAACCTTTAACCTCCTTCAGTAGGTTGTTATGAGTTAATAAATTGTGTGTGTACGGGGACGCGTTGGTTGATAGATGTCCCCACCACAGCCCTGCACACTTCCATAGACAAAGTCCGGGACTTTGAAAAATATAGCTTTTTTAATGAAATAGCATGCCCAGGTACCAAAGATGACGTGGTGGGGACATCTATCAACCAACGCGTCCCCGTACACACAGCACTGTACGCAGGGTTAGTCCCGGAAGTGATGGTACTCGCACGCGCTCGGAACGTTTATTGGACCTAAAGTAAGGTCGGTATACTTAGTCAGTCGTCGGTACATTTGCCGACCACTCATATAATGACCTAGTATACCAACCTTACTTTAGGTCTATTTTATTATCCAAGAAACGTTCCGAGCGTCTGTGATTGGTACTAGAGTTGTCTGTGTTGTGTTTAGCAGAGTCACTAGATTGTTTATGAAATCGTATTGTTTTTACATGTACAATAATGTGTCAAGCGAGGGAGGCCTGGAGGGGACTTGTGAAACAGAAATGTAAATAACATGAAAACCACGCAACTTTTGATGAGTAGTTTTGACATTTTCATTACACGAATATTTGAATTTCGTATATTGTAAAAGTTGTGTCAAAATGCTGTGTTGTCGGTTCATTCAAATATGAATACAGGAGAGGCCTTGTGACAACGTACGCTACTCTGTATATGTTTCTTGTATCCTTGTTGTACAAAGGAATGAGGAATAGACAATGCACTGGTTTGAATCCAGTCACAGTACTAGAGATGAAAAAAAATGCATATCTTGCATGGCTGTAAATTTGTTTCGTACACCAAACCATCAATCGCCTAAATGACTGACAATACAGCTGTGTAGAAAACGATGTTGCTTTCAGGGAGCCAGTGTCATTATATTTGAAGTCACTATTTTTGCTACACAGTTTTATTGTCGGCCAATTGATGGCTTGCTGTCTGAAACAAATTCACAACCACAGTTAGACATGTACAGTACCAAAAATTAGCACTTCTAAACAACGCACGCACACACACGCACACGCACGCGCACGCACGCACGCGCGCGCACGCGCAAATACTCATATATATTCATACATACTCATATATACTCATATATACTCATATATACTCATACATATTCATACATACTCATATATACTCATATATACTCATATATACTCATATATACTCATATATACTCATATATATATGCAAATACTCACTCCTCCTATGAGGGCAAACTGGGCTGAGAAGCTACCAGTCACAAGACTGACTGAAATAGTGTAGTTTTTGTTCAAAATATGTTTGTCATCTGTTCGAATTGTCCACACTGTTTCAAATGCAAAACAACTTTTTATGATGATGTTAGTTCTATATCTAATAGACCAACCCAATCACAGAGTGCTTTATTCAAATGATTAATATATCTCATAATATTATTGTTTCACAGTACTGAAGTCAAAGTTGAAGGGTTCAGAAACTGCTGTAAAGATGAGTGTTATGTCGCTATGTTTCCTGTCAAAAAAGATTGTTATTCAAACTCTGATTGACCATAATGACAAAATAAAAAAATACCGTGATAAAGCTAATGTGTTAATTAAACAACTAGAGACTGGCATTTTCAATCCAATCAGTGAAGATATCCTCAATGAATTCATCGATACATACCCAAACATATTAAGTGAGGAATTACTTTTTGTAATGGCTCCGCCACATATAAAGGAATTAGGTATAAAACGATGTTCAAGTCTTCAAAACATATACAAGATAAAGAAAACTTTGGAAAAGTAAGTGTGGTTTTAGCTACTCTTTTTGCAACCAGCCAATCAACACAATGTATTCACAAATTTGGTTGTCTGTTTGCGTACATGTCATCTTTATTTGTGGTGCAGGCTTTTAGTGAGCCACCTATCTGCCTGTCATTTTAGATGGGCTAAATTTAAACAAACATATCAACTTTTGATTGAAAATAGACTACTACTGGCTCCAGACCAGCAAATATTATTTTGCATTTCAATATAGATTTTACACAGATACTTTTTTATTTTCTGGCTGTAACCCTGCGGTGGTATGTAATTTTTACATGTGGTGTAATTCATGACAAATCTGTAAAATGAAATAACCTGCATTGATTGATAGGTATAAATAATTTCCAGTTATATAGAGTAATCCAGCACATTATATTTGCTATCGTAATTGCTGTCATTAGATGCCATAAGATACAAATCCTGGCAGTAGATGAAGATGATGAACGCCTGGTGACTCTAGAAATGTGTCTTATAATATGCAGAACACTGCCATGTTTGACGTCATTGTCAATGGTGAGCTGTAGTTCTGTAACTGATGCCATGATACAGGTGAGTTATAGATACGATACAAACAAATTATAGATATACAGGCGAGTTGCATGTATGATTGAGGCGAGTTAATTTTATAGATATAAGTGAGTTATATGGCACAGGTGAGTTATTGATGTGGTACATGTGAGATATAATTAAATATACATGCGAGTTATAAAGTGAGTTATAAATATGGTACAGGGGAGTTATAGATATACAAACAAATTATAGATACACAGGTGAGTTGCATGTATGATTAAAGCGAGTTAATGTTATAGATATAAGTGAGTTATATGGCACAGGTGAGTTATTGATATGGTACATGTGAGATATAATTAAATATACATGCGAGTTATAAAGTGAGTTATAAATATGGTACAGGGGAGTTATAGATATACAAATAAATTATAGATACACAGGTGAGTTGCATGTATGATTAAGGCAAGTTAATGTTATAGATATAAGTGAGTTATATGGCACAGGTGAGATATAATTAAATATACATGCGAGTTATAAAAAAATTGAGTTATAGATATGGTACAGGCAAGATATAGCTATTCATGCGAGTTGTAAATATGATACAGGCGAGTATAGATATGATAGTGTACAGTGTTTGTTGTACTGCATCATAGTTGGTTTGTATAGTTTGTCCAACTCTACAACCATTCTAACTATTTTACTTGTAACATGGCAGATATATAATATTAGTACTTAATTCCAGCTGATTCTTCTTCACTGTGCAACATTGAAACATCTCGACATTGCCTCGACTGAAATAACAGACAATGCGTTTCACATCAAAACAAGCGAGACAAGATTTTCTCCAAAGCGCTCTCCAAAAAAGAAGAGAGATAGTCCGTGTTCAGCAGCATGTAATCTAGCATCTATTAATATATCTGGATGTAAATCATTGACCAATACCTGTGTACGATACATTGCACAATTATTTGGATCACACTTGCAGACCTTCAATGCATCATGGACTGAGGTATGTCATCATTTTACACTCAAATAAGTAATTTCCTCATCCCATTTTAACATAGTCACTGTTATATACTGTTATATACAAATACAGTATGTAATTTTGACATTTGTAATAATATGTTTCAAATGTTGACTTATTAAAATGACTCATTTCACATGCTGAAACATTTTAAATCGCTGAGTGAAGAATCTGTATAGCCCAATTACCTGTAGTGAGAATTACAATGCTAGGAAATAATTTCATGGATGGACCTAGAACTCAGTGGAGAAATATATTTATATAGAGTGCAGATTAAACTTAACTTAGTTCAATTGAGTAAATGTGTATTAGTTACAATATGAATCCAGGTTTTACTTTATGATTTTAATCTTTTAATTGTTATAATTTGATATTTCTGTTTCTTTATTAGATGGATTGTAGTATTCTGTGGTATTTAGCAGGATACAATCTGGCCACAGCAGTGCAGCTCGCCGTGTCGCAGGACGGGGAGGTATTGGACAGAGAAGTAGACGATGAAAGGATTGTATCTGATCTCATTAGACATAAAAAGATGCTAGAGGAAAAAATCACTAAACAGAATAGCAAAGATGATAGTGATGGAGAAGGTGACCATAGCAACGGTCAGAGCACTGAAGAAAACAAAACTGACCAATATAGTGAAGTTGACACTGATCCTATGAATGAGTACCTTGCCCATAGTTTAAATGATATAAATGTGGAGCTTGAAGGGAGCCAGTCAGCTGTTAAACTAAACAGTGGTAATCTTGCAGAGGGTGGAGACGATGATAAAATGGAGCAGGATAATCTTGAATCTCTGAAGAAGATGACCGATGAAGAAAAAGACCGAGCCACAATAAAAAAATTGAGAGCATGTGGGATTAAGATCAGTGATCTGTCTTTGGCTGGTCAAATTAAGTTTTGTAAACGACGTGAAGATGGCAAGACTAAAGAGGCAGTAGAAAGGACACAATTATTTCAACCAAACTTGACTTCATTAGATATCAGTAACATCACGTTTGATAACCATATTGGGGATGCCTGTCTTCAAGATTTCTTCTCAGCCAATAGAAGCTTAAAGAAGTTCTGCATATCGTGGCCCATGCTGAAAAATTCTACACTGGATTGGATCATTTCAAATTCTCCTGACTTGAATCATCTGGCTCTGGTAAGTTACAGCAGGAAACCTTGTTAGTTCCTGTTAGTGATTGGTGTGCGTCTGTCCATCCATCTGTAACCACTGTATCTAACTTATTATGCATTGGCTGATTTGATCCAAAATTGACACAGACATATAACATTACACTTACAGCATACACATTCATTATTCTTTTACAATTGTATGCAATATGACCAACTTAAGAAAATTAGATTATTTTTACTACTATTGTAAATTGATCTGAAAAGTTCCAATAAAATAAAACTTAACATGCATGTACATATTATACTATTAGTACATCTGGTTAATTTTTATTTCTCAAATTTGAGAACTCGGAGGATTATGTAATGCAATTATTTGGTATATAATGCTATTGCTGCATGTAATATGAACATGGACACGTCTAGGTTTAAAAAGTGTTTTGCAGTATTGAAAAATGTGCAACCTAACACTTATGGCTAAAATGCAAATTGTTATATCACTGATTTAAATTTTTATTATATTATCAACCTAATCAATGTCGATCAACATGATATCAAGCGCATCAACACAAATATTTGCATTTTTGTTGAATGGGTGTGACAGAATCGCACGAGGCACATTGATTGGTGATATGGGCCAATTTTGAATCATATTTTAAATTTTAAAAAGAAATAGTTACACTTGTAAGCTTAAGGAAGGATTTCCATCAGTAAATAAGGTCAGATATCAGTTGTGTGAGGAAAATTGAATTCAACATCTTGGTAAAAATAAAACAGTCCCTATCTTTGTGAAGAAATGGAAAGACATGATGTGTGTGTGGTTTTGTGGCACCTGTACACCAATGTACACCAAGTAATTTACAAAAGAATTCACTATACAAATGTATGTATAGAAGCTGTAGATTCTGTTTTCTCAGTGTTTGTGTCATTACAATGTACATTGTATGTAATGTACCTGTACAATTTCCTTTAAATGAAAAAAATAAGTTTTTACAAATTTTTAGCTCCGCTGTCGACTTTGTCGAGCGAGGCTTATCATATGAGTGATTGTCCGTCGTCGTCGTCGTCGTCCGTCATTGTCCGTCTCAAATTTTTACCTTTTCGACTTCTTGATAACCACAATTCTTATTATTTTGATACCTGGTGTATATGCAACAATTGCTTTGATATTATATATATAGGTACTACATGTAGACCTCTCTCAGATTTGTTCATTTTCTAGTGATATCTTCAGTTATTTAATTGAAATGTGCTAACAGCGGAGCTATTCTCAGCCGAGTGGCTGCTTTTTTTTATCTTGGAAGGTTGATTGTGATGCCATTAGGTGCACTGGTCTTTGTGAGTTGGCAAGTAAATGTCCAAAGTTAGAATGTTTAGACATTGGAGGTGAGTTAATTCAGCATGTCATACTACGTTTTACTGTGGCCTCAAATGTGTTTCAATACTTGCCAACAGTATAGTTGTGTTGTAAGCATTGTAACTGATGCAGTACTTGTGTTCTTTGTTAAATTTTCTTTAAAGGCACGAGGTTTAAAAATTGCCATTGATGCTCTGAGAAAGTGACAATAATTGTATATTGAGGGTAAAGTTTGTGATTTAGGAAGTGCAATTATCTCATGATAATGGGTCAAAGGGTCAAGTTTGTGATTTAAGAAGTGAAATTACCTCATGATAATGGGTCAAAGGGTCAAGTTTGTGATTTAGGAAGTGCAATTATCTCATGATAATGGGTCAGAGGGTCAAGTTTGTGATTTAAGAAGTGAAATTACCTCATGATAATGGGCCGAAGGGTCAAGTTTGTGATTTAAGAAGTGAAATTACCTCATGATAATGGGTCAAAGGGTCAAGTTTGTGATTTAGGAAGTGCAATTACCTCATGATAATGGGCCGAAGGGTCAAGTTTGTGATTTAGGAAGTGTAATTATCTCATGATAATGGGTCAGAAGGTCAAGGTTGTGATTTAAGAAGTGAAATTACCTCATGATAATGGGTCAGAGGGTCAAGTTTGTGATTTAGGAAGTGCAATTATCTCATGATAATGGGTCAAAGGGTCAAGTTTGTGATTTAGGAAGTGCAATTATCTTGTGATAATGGGCCAAAGGGTCAAGTTTGTGATTTAAGAAGTGCAATTATCTCATGATAATGGGTCAGAGGGTCAAGTTTGTGATTTAGGAAGTGCAATTACCTCAAGATAATGGGTCAAAGGGTCAAGTTTGTGAATTTGGAAGTGCAATTACCTCATGGTAATGGGTCAAAGGGTCAAGTTTGTGATTTAGGAAGTGCAATTATCTCATGATAATGGCCAAAGGGTAAAGTTTATGATTTAGGAAGTGCAATTACCTCATGATAATGGGTCAGAGGGTCAAGTTTGTGATTTAGGAAGTGCAATTACCTCATGATAATGGGTCAAAGGGTCAAGTTTGTGATTTAGGAAGTGCAATTACCTCATGATAATGGGTCAAAGGGTCAAGTTTGTGATTTTGGAAGTGCAATTACCTCATGATAATGAGTCAAAGGGTCAAGTTTGTGATTTAGGAAGTGAAATTACCTCATGATAATGGGTCAGAGGGTCAAGTTTGTGATTTAAGAAGTGCAATTATCTCATGATAATGGGTCAAAGGGTCAAGTTTGTGATTTAGGAAGTGCAATTACCTCTTGATAATGGGCCAAAGGGTAAAGTTTATGATTTAGGAAGTGAAATTACCTCATGATAATGGGTCAAAGGGTCAAGTTTGTGATTTAGGAAGTGCAATTATCTCATGATAATGGGCCAAAGGGTAAAGTTTATGATTTAGGAAGTGCAATTACCTCATGATAATGGGTCAGAGGGTCAAGTTTGTGATTTAGGAAGTGCAATTACCTCATGATAATGGGTCAAAGGGTCAAGTTTGTGATTTTGGAAGTGCAATTACCTCATGATAATGAGTCAAAGGGTCAAGTTTGTGATTTTGGAAGTGCAATTACCTCATGGTAATGGGTCAAAGGGTCAAGTTTGTGATTTAGGAAGTGCAATTACCTCATGATAATGGGTCAGAGGGTCAAGTTTGTGATTTAGGAAGTGCAATTACCTCATGATAATGGGTCAAAGGGTCAAGTTTTTGATTTAAGAAGTGAAATTACCTCATGATAATGGGTCAAAGGGTCAAGTTTGTGATTTAAAAAGTGAAATTACCTCATGATAATGGGTCAAAGGTCAAGTTTGTGATTTAGGAAGTGCAATTATCTCATGATAATGGGCCAAAGGGTAAAGTTTATGATTTAGGAAGTGCAATTACCTCATGATAATGGGTCAGAGGGTCAAGTTTGTGATTTAAGAAGTGAAATTATCTCATGATAATGGGTCAGAGGGTCAAGTTTGTGATTTAAGAAGTGAAATTATCTCATGATAATGGGTCAGAGGGTCAAGTTTGTGATTTAGGAAGTGCAATTACCTCATGATAATGGGTCAAAGGGTCAAGTTTGTGATTTAGGAAGTGAAATTATCTCATGATAATGGGTCAGAGGGTAAAGTTTATGATTTAGGAAGTGAAATTACTTCATGATAATGGGTCAAAGGGTCAAGTTTGTGATTTAGGAAGTGCAATTATCTCATGATAATGGGCCAAAGGGTAAAGTTTATGATTTAGGAAGTGCAATTATCTTATGATAATGGGTCAGAGGGTAAAGTTTATGATTTAGGAAGTGCAATTACCTTATGATAATGGGTCAGAGGGTAAAGTTTATGATTTAGGAAGTGCAATTACCTTATGATAATGGGTCAAATGTGTGATGCAATTACTGCTTACAGGAATGTTGGCATAACAGTTACTACGTCTGTATTTTCTGGGCGTAACAATGTTCTAATATAATCCATATCACCAATCAAGGTTTGAGATTTTGATTTCATAGTATTTTAACTCTTGTTTGCCTACATTGTAGATTCTCTAACAACACAATACTGGTTCTTATTATTTTGAATAATATTAATTATTTATTAATGTTTTAATATACAGGTGTCAATTTTCTGTCAGACGCTGGTCTTGCACCTGTACTGGTCAACCATGAATCAAATTTAAACAGTCTTTATTTAGCTGAAGTTAATATAACAGATAAGACTTTGCATACCATTGCCCAATTTTTGGGTTCTCAGGTATGTGGCAATATTAATTAGGGACGACGTCAAAAGATGCATGGATGTCGGATGAAAAACGATTTTATTTTTTAATGAAGTCAAAAAAATCTTGGAGTATTTGTAGTTCGTTTTTTTTTTTTATCCAAACACGGACAGAAATAACCGAAAAGGAAAAAAACACATCCAAGACAAGAAAATGGTTTGGTTCGAGTGTAAATATGTGCGTCAAATGAGGTGCATTTGTAAACTCTTTTTACACCCACCCGACAACCAACTGCTATGCAATACTTCTGTACGATTATCAATTTGTATTTAATGGTGAATGTAGTCTGACGCCATGACCAATATTTATCAATTAAGTTTCAGTGGGAGGTGGGGGTTTTGGAAAAAAACTAAAGGAATTAAGTTTTTTATCCGACATCGATCTTTTGACATCGTCCTTTACAAAGCAATTTATTAGGGATACATTGAATGAGAACTCCATCCATATAGAGAATTTTCTCCATCTTTGTTTTTTTCATTCAAATGGTTAGCATGTATGTACTGGGACATTGTGTGTTTGTAAAATGTCCGGGGTACTTACCGTACCTGGAGAACATGTCAGGATTACTTACCGTACCTGGAGAACATGTCAGGGGTACTTACCGTACCTGGAGAACATGTCAGGAGTACTTACCGTACCTGGAGAACATGTCAGGGGTACTTACCATACCTGGAGAACATGTCAGGGGTACTTACCGTACCTGGAGAACATGTCAGGAGTACTTACCATACCTGGAGAACATGTCAGGGGTACTTACCGTACCTGGAGAACATGTCAGGAGTACTTGCCGTACCTGGAGAACGTGTCAGGGGTACTTACCGTACCTGGAGAACATGTCAGGGGTACTTACCGTACCTGGAGAACGTGTCAGGGGTACTTACCGTACCTGGAGAACGTGTCAGGGGTACTTACCGTACCTGGAGAACGTGTCAGGGGTACTTACCGTACCTGGAGAACGTGTCAGGGGTACTTACCGTACCTGGAGAACATGTCAGGGGTACTTACCGTACCTGGAGAACATGTCAGGGGTACTTACCGTACCTGGAGAACATGTCAGGGGTACTTACCGTACCTGGAGAACATGTCAGGGGTACTTACCGTACCTGGAGAACATGTCAGGGGTACTTACCGTACCCGGAGAACATGTCAGGGGTACTTGCCGTACCCGGAGAACATGTCAGGGGTACTTACCGTACCCGGAGAACATGTCAGGGGTACTTATCGTACCCGGAGAACATGTCAGGGGTACTTGCCGTACCCGGAGAACATGTCAGGGGTACTTGCCGTACCCGGAGAACATGTCAGGGGTACTTGCCGTACCCGGAGAACATGTCAGGGGTACTTACCGTACCCGGAGAACATGTCAGGGGTACTTATCGTACCCGGAGAACATGTCAGGGGTACTTGCCGTACCCGGAGAACATGTCAGGGGTACTTGCCGTACCCGGAGAACATGTCAGGGGTACTTGCCGTACCCGGAGAACATGTCAGGGGTACTTACCGTACCCGGAGAACATGTCAGGGGTACTTACCGTACCCGGAGAACATGTCAGGGGTACTTACCGTACCCAGAGAACATGTCAGGGGTACTTACCGTACCCGGAGAACATGTCAGGGGTACTTACCGTACCCGGAGAACGTGTCAGGGGTACTTACCGTACCTGGAGAACGTGTCAGGGGTACTTACCGTACCTGGAGAACGTGTCAGGGGTACTTACCGTACCTGGAGAACGTGTCAGGGGTACTTAACGTACCTGGAGAACCTGTCAGGGGTACTTACCGTACCTGGAGAACGTGTCAGGGGTACTTGCCGTACCTGGAGAACGTGTCAGGGGTACTTACCGTACCTGGAGAACGTGTCAGGGGTACTTACCGTACCCGGAGAACATGTCAGGGGTACTTACCGTACCTGGAGAACATGTCAGGGGTACTTACTGTACCTGGAGAACATGTCAGGGGTACTTACCGTACCTGGAGAACATGTCAGGGGTACTTACCGTACCCGGAGAACATGTCAGGGGTACTTACCGTACCTGGAGAACATGTCAGGGGTACTTACTGTACCTGGAGACACTTAAATCATGGCAAAATTGCAATAATTTTTTTTCTGAAGGTTATGTTTCATCTGATTAATGAATAGCTAGAACAGTCTTTTCATGTGATGATATTAAGTGCCAGTGAAATGTCCACTCATATTTCCCATTTTAAATTTGTGTTCCACTGAAATTAACAGTTATTGTTTTTTTTGGTTGAAAATGATTACACATGTAAATTTGAGATTGCTCGTGTTGTAGCCACGCCACCTATCTTAAAACAGTTGACTGTTTACAGCTTTTCTGACTCCAGCCAAAATAAAAGGGCGCCAAAATACATAAAAATAAAATTGGCGTAGATTGAGTTTGAAACCCATTTTTCACTTTAACAATTTATTTTGTGCTTAATAACATATCAAATAATAATATTGATTTACTAATAAATGATTTTAGGGGCCAGAAAATAGCAGGCATTTCACAGACACTTTAAAGTGCTGCTGTCTTGACCATAAATGTAGTGTATTTTTTGTTTTGTTTTGTAGCTTATCAACTTGGACATATCGTGGTGTGAAGACGTGACCGATTCAGGTTTACTGTCTATAGCTAAATCCTGTACTTCCCTTGCAAGTTTAAAAATGAGAAAGTGTCCTGCCTCAGATATTGCTTTAATAACTATATCAGAGAATTGTCCAAATATCAAACAAATAAGTCTGTCTGGAGCGGATAAAATCACCAATGCGGGTATTACTGTCATGGCAAAGTCGCTTTCGTGGTTGGTATTTGTAGATATCAGTTGGAATTCAAGTAAGTACTATTCTTTAAACGCAGCCAATGTCGCATTGTATTGTTGTAGAGGCAGTGGTTGTCACATTGCATTGTTTTAAAGGCAGTGCTTGTTGCATTGTATTGTTTTAAAGCTACTGTTGTATTGTTCGTCTGGAATATATCTCACTTTTTCAAAGAGCGAACATTTATTTTTTTAACCTTAAAAATCTGTAAGTAAAGGAGGTCATAAAATGCACATAAATAACATACAAATCAAATCAGACAAGTATCACTACTGTAAACTGAACAATTTTGGTTTAGACAGGTTTCAAAAAAGTAACACTTTTTTTAACTGAAATTGGTGTAGGTATGTGGTACTATGTGGACTACGCTAAATAGCTTACTGTAGAATACTTTATTTTCGCTTGGACTTAATTTTTGCTATTTTCGCTGAAGGAATGAATCAGTGAAAATAGAATCAAGCGAATATTCGTTTTTTCCTATATTTTACATTTCACTTGTCAAAAATTAGTGAAAATAAAATCCATACAAAACACCCAAAGAATCTTTTCAGCGAAAATTAATTTCAGCTAAAATAAAGTATTCCACAGTATTTATATTGTGTAAAACATAAAGTTTCAACTACTTTATTAGTCCCCGTTCGGACGCAGTCCGAAAACGGGGACTTATGTTTTGCCCTGTGTGCGTCCGTGCGTCCGTGCGTCCGTGATCACCTGTATCTCGAACATGCATGGACCGATTAAGTTCAAACTTCACTCATACATCACACATTATATGGGACATATGCACATGCATTTGTTTCATGATCCGATTAACGATAGCTGAATAGCGGCCATTTTAAGGCCGAAAATGCATCAAAATCGCACATTTTCACCATTCCGGACCCGGATCTCAGTTATGCATGGACGGATTTCATTCAAATGTGGTACATACATTAAACATAATAGGACCTTGATGCACGTCATTTTTTTTTTCGGATCAAGTTCGAAATAGCCGACTGGCGGCCATTTTGTTTTAAAGAATTCAGTTCTGGATCCGTATCTGAGACATGCTTGGATTGATCGAGTTCAAACTTCACACACACAAGGTACATCATGTCACAAATATGTATGTGCATTTGTTTCATGATCTCATTAACGATAGCCAAATGGCGGCCACTTTAAGGCCGAAAATGCATTGAAATCGCACATTTTCACGATTCCGGACCCGGATTTCAGTTATGCATGGACGGATTTCATTCAAATGTGGTACATACATTAAACATAATAGGACCTTGATGCACGTCATTTTTTTTTTCGGATCAAGTTCGAAATAGCCGACTGGCGGCCATTTTGTTTTAAAGAATTCAGTTCTGGATCCGTTTCTGAGACATGTCTGGATTGATCAAGTTCAAACTTCACACACAAGGTACATCATGTCACAAATATGTATGTGCATTTGTTTCATGATCTTATTAACGATAGCCAAATGGGGGCCGCTTTAAGGCCGAAAATGCATTGAAATCGCACATTTTCACCATTCCGGACCCAGATCTCAGTTATGCATGGACGGATTTCATTCAAATTTGGTACATACATTAAACATAATAGGACCTTGATGCACGTCATTTTTTTTTTCGGATCAAGTTCGAAATAGCCGACTGGCGGCCATTTTGTTTTAAAGAATTCAGTTCTGGATCCGTATCCGAGACATGTCTGGATTGATCAAGTTCAAACTTCACACACACAAGGTACATCATGTCACAAATATGTATGTGCATTTGTTTCATGATCTCATTAACGATAGCCAAATGGGGGCCGCTTTAAGGCCGAAAATGCATTGAAATCGCACATTTTCACCATTCCGGACCCGTATCTCAGTTATGCATGGATGGATTTTGTTCAAATTTGGTACATACATTAAACATAATAGGACCTTGATGCACGTCTTTTTTTTTCGGATCAAGTTCGAAATGGCCGACTGGCGGCCATTTTGTTAAAGAATTCAGTTCTGGATCCGTATCCAAGACATGTCTGGATTGATCAAGTTCAAACTTCACACACACATGGTACATCATGTCACAAATAGATATGTGCATTTGTTTCATGATCTGCTTAACAATAGCGGAATGATGGCCATTTTAAGGCCGAAAATGCATCAAAATCACGTATTTTCACAATTCCAGAACCGGATCTCAGTCATGCATGGATGGATTTTGTTCAGATTTAGCACAATGTGTTGTACATATGCAGGTGCATTTCGGTCATGATCTGCTTTGAATGTATATGTCACTCAAATATGAACGGAACGGGGACGTGTCATTGACAATGACTTGTTTTTTACAGACTTAACAGATGCATCTATATCTGCATTGTTCTCATCATGTTCTAATTTACTTGATGTTAATCTAGCTGGATTGAAGTGTATTACATCTAAGCCATTCCTTCCCATCATAGCAGGTAACAAAAACATCATTATTTAGAAACTTGTGTTGATCCATGTCAAAATTATTTCAATTCAGATTCAATTTATATCGTACTTCCTCGAGTATAACCCCCTCCCAGAGTATAAGCCCACCTCAACTTTTTAAATGACCAAAAACAGAGGGCATCTGAGTATAGGCCCAAGGTGTTTTTACGGGGCGTTGACGACATTTATTAAAATATGCATGTAAAAAGTGTATTTCATTACATAAAAATCATGATTGGTACAGTAGTTTGGTTCCAGCTCTTATGAGAAAACTTGCATTAATTTCAGAGTGCACGGCGGGCGGGCGAACTTGCATTGTTCGCACGTTTACTATTCTGTTATTTACTTGGAATGAACCCCGATGTTGCAATACTGAAATAATCCATATTTAATAGTAGTTTTCCAAACGGCATGTGATCGTCAAGTCGTGAAACCTGGTCACTACTTTTCCAAATAATCATGTCCATTGAGACTATTGTGAATGGGGTGTGAACGAGCAAACTATTCTTCGATATGACTTGTTGGCGGCCGTGAAAGGTTTAAATACTTCCCACACCTTCAGTTTACCTTTCGAAAATTGCGAATCAACAGCTTTTAGGGAAAAAAGTCACTGTTTTTTGTCGAAATTAGTGTTAACAGATCGCATGTAATTTGGATAATGTTTCGAGGCTGGGAAGATGGTTACAGTTTTAAACGCACCAAAAAATTATTTTTTCTGAGGTGGTCCTCAAGTATTATTTTTTCTGATTTTACATATTCAGGTCCCTGGGCTTATACTCGGGGAAGTACGGTAAATTATCCAAACAGGACTCATAATAGTCTGCGCATGCAAATTGATTTGTTTCTTGTTCCATTTATGATTGATTGATTGACTGACTGACTGGAAACCAATGTCCTAAGAGACATAAAAAATCAATCAAAAAAATCAAGTCATAACCATGTTTGTTGGCATACCTGGGGTGAATTCTTTCCAACTTGATATTTACATCACTCATGGTGCAGTAGTATTGCTTGTCATTTTTGGCAATTGTTTTTCAGATACACTTTTACATGTACATGCCTGTTAAAATTAGTATAAACATTGCATTTTTGTAGCCACTCTGACTAAAACTATTTCATCCTTACAAGAAGCCAAGTTAGCTTGTATAATGCTGACTTTGCTAAAGATCCATTTTACAGCTATTACTCTGTTTTTAATTATGATGTACATTTTCAACGTCACATGTTGGATTAACTTTTAATATACCGGTAGTTGCGATATGAACTCAATTAAAATGAGCTCATTCATAGTTGTTTTAATTGGAATTTAATTAAACTCAATTACAATCACAAGTGCAATTCAACATAGAATTGCATTTTAATTAAGTTTAATTAAATGAAAGTTGAATATCCTGTGACTTATCAAATAAATGTTTGCGAAGTTTACCCCGGGTAGGTTTAGTAAAGGAGGTAGGTAGGTACGGTATAATTATATTATTATAAATTGGACCATACCTTCCACCTATACTAAACCTAAGCTTTGCAAACTTGACTTAAATTTGATTAAATATTAATATCAATCATGAAAATAGTGTGGGTGTCACAATGTAGGTTGTGTCACAAGGCGATGTAAAGTTAAATTGAAGTCGTCAAAATGTTCGTACCACATATACTTGCACACCCAAACTTCTGGACTCTCTGGAGTCCTAAATAATCTACAAGACATTCATCTCTGACTGATACTAATATCACAATAATATAATATTCCTCATTCAGCATTTCCTTAATACATCACCTGCTGAAAGCCTTTGCTAATAGACCAAATGAATAAAAAAAAGCACTGTCAGCGGCGTTATTTCATGAGCTATTATGGCAACGTAAAGTATCAAGATTGATATTTAAAACTGAAAGAACTTCTACCGTGATTTGTGCGGCTCTAAACATGCCTACACACTACAAATATTTGACTCGACATCGCATGGTTATATGTTGACTTGCTCTTTATTAGACCTGAACAAATGGAGGAGATGCCAAGCTTTATTAAGACTGAAGGCGAAAGAGAGTGCCATGCAAATATCGGGATTCTCGAGTGATGAAGTAAGTGTTCTTCCATATATGGGCAGTGTTTCAGATATCATCTCCATATATGGCTATTCTGTCACAGTTTATGATAATGTTATAGTTGTATATGGCAAGTTTACAGACACTACTACTCATACAATTCTACTTTGTTATTTGCAGTTTGTAATAAAAAGGTGTACTGTTCGGGATTCAAAATGAGAAGGTTACAAGGGTAGTTAAAATACTCCATTTCTGATTAATTTTGTTCCATCCATCATTTATTTTCTTCTGTTTTTCAGGAATTTGAAGACCTGCATGTGCCACGTCGTTCCATCAGTTACATCCCCCGTATGAGTCATATCGATCTTGAATACTGTGACAAGATTAATGACCAACAGATGGCGGAAATTGTGGCTGTGTGCAGGGGTACACTGTCCATTAAAGATTATTACGGGCAAAAAGTGGAACCCAAATTATTACATTTACAAACAATCAGTAGATGAGTCTAGTAGCCCATTGAAATGTTCCCTGCTACAAATATTTACAATATTGACTCGCGAAAATTTCAGTTTACAGATCTGTGATAGAAATGACACACGTTTGCATATTTAATTTATTTGACACATGGTTTTCTCTTCCCATGTGTGTCAGCTTATTTTTTAACACTAACAAATATGTATACATCTGGAATGCTTCTGCCATATTGATCTTAGTAAGAAAATAGTAAATTGTGGCATACAGTAAATAACTGAACTGTTTAAAAAACATAAAAATAAATCTTCTAAAGCTAACATTGCCAAGGTGATTGGAATTTCTATTACCAAGATTTGTTAGCATTCTGATATCATTTACTGTTGAAACATTATACCATAGTCCTTCCAAGAATTCATTAATCTTCCGTCCATAGATTATCATTTTTAAACTTCATAAATATCAGGTAATACAGTAAAAGGCAGAAAGCCGCATCTTAGTTTATAATGTATACTGACAATCAGCTTTCATTCAAATTTAAATATTTAATAATGATTGGCTGAGAAGATCCACACTGTCTACGCCAATAATGTACGTGAATAACTTGACGTGACATAGCAATTGCAACATCTCATTTAAAATAAAGGGTTTTCTGATTGGATGATATTAACAAACTAAAATTAGAACTCACAATGTCGCCACATCATTTCTGGATTGATCCATGTGATTTCTAACAATCATTTTGATTTATGAAAATTTACATGTATGAAATATTTATAACATACCCAGCTTTATGCCCTTCACTGTAACTAATGTGATTTACACATGTCATAAATGTTGGAAAGTAATTGTCAGTACAGTCTCTACCTTCATGGGTTGTATTTTCAACTTAAGGTGTTTTGCATGGTAATATATCAGAAATGTAGCTAACAACCTCATCACTCTGGTAACTTTGGTGTAATATTGCAACGGATGATTGAAAAAGTACCAGCCACATGTGCAAACAATGTGTTACAATGGTGTAAAATAGTAAAATCTTTTAATTATTGAGTTTTATTGTAATTTGAAAAAAAAAATATATTTTATAACAATAATTATTTCTATAGGCCAGTAACTTCCTTGATGTCACTTGATGTTATTTGCAGTTTGTAAAAAGTTTATTTTGTTATTTAAAATTAATATTTGAAAGAATAAATATAGATGTATTATTATGCAATTGTTTTGTACACATGTTTTTAAGATAGCTTGGTTATTATCTTACTGTTGCTGTATATATTAGCCTTCAGATAGTGATTGCCATCTCACTGCTAGACATGAACTAGCCGTCAGATAGTGGTTATGATCGTACTGTTGCCCTATAAACTAGCCTTCAAATAGTTATTACCCTCTCACTGTTGCTCTATGAACTAGCCGTCAGATAGTGGTTACCATTGTTTTGTCGCTCTATAAACTCGCTTTCAGATAGTGGTTACCATCTTACTGTTGCTCTATAAACTCGCTTTCAGATAGTGATTACCATCTCACTGTTGCTCTATGAACTAGCCTTCAGATAGTTATTACCACCTCACTGTTGCTCTATGAACTAGCCTTCAGATAGTTATTACCACCTCACTGTTGCTCTATGAACTAGCCTTCAGATAGTGGTTACCATCTTACTGTTGCTCTATGAACTAGCCTTCAGATAGTTATTACCATCTCACTGTTGCTCTATGAACTAGCCTTCAGATAGTGGTTACCATCTCACTGTTGCTCTATGAACTAGCCTTCAGATAGTGGTTACCATCTCACTGTTGCTCTTTGAACTAGCCTTCAGATAGTGATTACCACCTCACTGTTGCTCTATGAACTAGCCTTCAGATAGTTATTACCACCTCACTGTTGCTCTATGAACTAGCCTTCAGATAGTGGTTACCATCTCACTGTTGCTCTATGAACTAGCCTTCAGATAGTGGTTACCATCTCACTGTTGCTCTTTGAACTAGCCTTCAGATAGTGGTTACCATCTCACTGTTGCTCTATGAACTAGCCTTCAGATAGTGGTTACCATCTCACTGTTGCTCTATGAACTAGCCTTCAGATAGTGGTTACCATCTCACTGTTGCTCTTTGAACTAGCCTTCAGATAGTGGTTACCATCTCACTGTTGCTCTATGAACTAGCCTTCAGATAGTGGTTACCATCTCACTGTTGCTCTATGAACTAGCCTTCAGATAGTTATTACCATCTCACTGTTGCTCTATGAACTAGCCTTCAGATAGTGGTTACCATCTCACTGTTGCTCTATGAACTAGCCTTCAGATAGTTATTACCATCTCACTGTTGCTCTATGAACTAGCCTTCAGATAGTGGTTACCATCTTACTGTTGCTCTATGAACTAGCCTTCAGATAGTGGTTACCATCTCACTGTTGCTCTATGAACTAGCCTTCAGATAGTTATTACCATCTCACTGTTGCTCTATGAACTAGCCTTCAGATAGTTATTACCATCTCACTGTTGCTCTATGAACTAGCCTTCAGATAGTTATTACCATCTCACTGTTGCTCTATGAACTAGCCTTCAGATAGTTATTACCATCTTACTGTTGCTCTATGAACTAGCCTTCAGATAGTTATTACCATCTTACTGTTGCTCTATGAACTAGCCTTCAGATAGTTATTACCATCTTACTGTTGCTCTATGAACTAGCCTTCAGATAGTTATTACCATCTCACTGTTGCTCTATGAACTAGCCTTCAGATAGTTATTACCATCTCACTGTTGCTCTATGAACTAGCCTTCAGATAGTTATTACCATCTTACTGTTGCTCTATGAACTAGCCTTCAGATAGTTATTACCATCTCACTGTTGCTCTATGAACTAGCCTTCAGATAGTTATTACCATCTCACTGTTGCTCTATGAACTAGCCTTCAGATAGTTATTACCATTTTACTGTTGCTCTATGAACTAGCCTTCAGATAGTTATTACCACCTCACTGTTGCTCTATGAACTAGCCTTCAGATAGTGGTTACCATCTCACTGTTGCTCTTTGAACTAGCCTTCAGATAGTTATTACCACCTCACTGTTGCTCTTTGAACTAGCCTTCAGATAGTGGTTACCATCTCACTGTTGCTCTATGAACTAGCCTTCAGATAGTGGTTACCATCTCACTGTTGCTCTATGAACTAGCCTTCAGATAGTTATTACCATCTTACTGTTGCTCTATGAACTAGCCTTCAGATAGTGATTACCATCTCACTGTTGCTCTATGAACTAGCCTTCAGATAGTGGTTACCATCTCACTGTTGCTCTTTGAACTAGCCTTCAGATAGTTATTACCACCTCACTGTTGCTCTTTGAACTAGCCTTCAGATAGTGGTTACCATCTCACTGTTGCTCTATGAACTAGCCTTCAGATAGTGGTTACCATCTCACTGTTGCTCTATAAACTAGCCTTCAGATAGTGGTTACCATCTCACTGTTGCTCTATGAACTAGCCTTCAGATAGTGGTTACCATCTTACTGTTGCTCTATGAACTAGCCTTCAGATAGTGGTTACCATCTCACTGTTGCTCTTTGAACTAGCCTTCAGATAGTGGTTACCAGCTCACTGTTGCTCTATGAACTAGCCTTCAGATAGTGGTTACCATCTCACTGTTGCTCTATGAACTAGCCTTCAGATAGTTATTACCACCTCACTGTTGCTCTTTGAACTAGCCTTCAGATAGTGGTTACCATCTCACTGTTGCTCTATGAACTAGCCTTCAGATAGTGGTTACCATCTCACTGTTGCTCTATAAACTAGCCTTCAGATAGTGGTTACCATCTCACTGTTGCTCTATGAACTAGCCTTCAGATAGTGGTTACCATCTCACTGTTGCTCTATGAACTAGCCTTCAGATAGTGGTTACCATCTCACTGTTGCTCTTTGAACTAGCCTTCAGATAGTGGTTACCATCTCACTGTTGCTCTATGAACTAGCCTTCAGATAGTGATTACCATCTCACTGTTGCTCTATGAACTAGCCTTCAGATAGTGGTTACCAGCTCACTGTTGCTCTTTGAACTAGCCTTCAGATAGTGGTTACCATCTCACTGTTGCTCTATGAACTAGCCTTCAGATAGTTATTACCACCTCACTGTTGCTCTATGAACTAGCCTTCAGATAGTGATTACCATCTCACTGTTGCTCTATGAACTAGCCTTCAGATAGTTATTACCATCTCACTGTTGCTCTTTGAACTAGCCTTCAGATAGTGGTTACCATCTCACTGTTGCTCTATGAACTAGCCTTCAGATAGTGGTTACCATCTCACTGTTGCTCTATAAACTAGCCTTCAAATAGTGGTTACCATCTCACTGTTGCTCTATGAACTAGCCTTCAAATAGTGGTTACCATCTCACTGTTGCTCTTTGAACTAGCCTTCAGATAGTTATTACCACCTCACTGTTGCTCTATGAAGTAGCCTTCAGACTGCTAAAGGTGTGACATACTCCACATAATGATTGATTCATTTGCCATTGTAATTTATAAATGTTCATAAAAAAAATTAAACATATATTTTATTTTAGTTAATTCTGAACCGAATGACATAATTTACCAATGGTTACTGATCGTAATAAAAATGTTCAAAATATTTGTACGCAGGTTTTTTGTATAAGGTGAAAAAACAAACATTCAAAGGTTAAATTTGAGTTAAATTCCTTAGTTCTAAGTCATTTATTACACGCTTGCTGTAGTGCATTCTACAACATAGTATGTATAATCAATATATCAAGACATAGCATGGTCAAGAATTAAATATGAAGTGGTTGTGGTATATACAATGTTTACATTGTACAAAAATACATACTGTGTTGCATCTCTAATCAGTTGTTCACATCCTGTTCATATCCCAAGCTGAATTCCTGCTTGCATTTTGCATTTCCTAGATCACACACCTTACTGATCACACAACAGCAAATACGTCATGTTTCGTATTGTCTTATGTATCTTTCACTTGTGACCCCAACCAGAGAAAACTCACATCAGTGAAGACCCCTCTATTGGTATTTCTGATCAGATCAGAGACAGCCCATCTGTCTGTTTTCCTGATCAGAGAATACCTATCTACTGACGATCCTGATCAATGAAGACTCATCTATTATTAATCCTATAATGCAAGTCAGAGAATACTCATCTACCAGTAATCATAATCTGTGAAGACCCATTTACCAGTAATCCTGATCAGAGAAGTTCCATCCACTGGTAACTTCAACAAGAACAGGTTTGAGTTATAACGTTCGTTTTTTGTTATTTGGTATTTTAGTAAAAAGTTACTTCTTGTTGAAAACCGCAAAACCAATTGCTTTCATATTATACATATAGTTATCTCAGGTGAACCTCTCCAAGATTTGTTCATTTTCTGATGATATCTTCAATTTTGATGAAACGTTTTTGTCATTTTTGGTAAGACCTCAAGATGAAAACCTCAAATCTGATTGCTTTGGTACTACACATATAGGCACTACATGTGGACTTCTCGCAGATTCTGTCTTTTTGTGAAGATATCTTCAATTCTTCAATTGAAATGATGCCTATGCTCTCATATAACTTCTCCTAATATCATTGCAGGTTAGTAGTATCATTCTGCTCAAGTTTTACAGACAAAAATACGCATGGATTTATTTTTATTTCTTACATTTATTATCGGATTAATATAGCAACATTATGGACACATTGACTATTCTTGTTATAAGGTTTTGGTATTACAAATCATATACGAATCATAATAAGTACACAAAAAAAGAACACATCGGATTTGGCAATAACTCATCAATTGTGAATTTCAATGCCACATTCAACACTACACATTCCGGTATACTGAAATATTATGGTAGACATATTTCTTAGCTTTACTACTAATTGTCATAATAAGCTGACAATTATCATGTTTAATACTTGAACTTGGTATATTTATCAGTAATCAATATAAAAATGTAATTAAACCCTATTTTGTCGTATTACAAATGCATGATCACGCTTGAAAACATGTTTAAATCAGAAATTTCATCAAATTATTTATAATCCTAATTCCCTCAAATGAATGAGGTGATTCACAATTCCATGACAAATGTTTTAACCTACACTAACCAAGATATCCATGAACAACAAAATATAACAGATTTGTAGTAGAAGAAATATTGAATAACTTGTTCAGACTAATGCACATCACTACCAAAATACAGACAAGGTAGGTTAAATAGTTTCCCAGACACAGAGTCCGTGTTAATATAGGAGCTTTGTGCTTCCTGCAAGTATAATAACATTCATTAATGACTTTTTGAACCAAAAGTGACGTTGTTCTCATGATGTTATGTGCATGTAAAATGAACAAATTCGAGAATATTTATTATTTACTTCCAAAATGTTTGACTTCCGATTGCAAATGAATCTGAAAAATCATTCATCATTCCAGAAATACAATAAATGATAATTTATTTGATGTCGCGAATTTTCAGGAAATAAACGTATCCCACAGCATCACCGGCTGTCAGCAACGTTGTGTCTATTGGATTCCATGCCAATGCCCAGACACCAGACGCTGTGTGGAACACATGAATCTGTTTTTGCTGCTCTACATCCCATATACGAATGGTCTGATCTAATGCAGCTGATGCTATATACTTATCATCCGGTGAAAAGCATACAATACGTATTTCTGAAATATGGCCTGACATGGTACCAATGATCGTGTTTGTTTCAGAATTCCAAATACGAACCAACAAATCATCAGAGCATGTGACGATATGTTTTTGATCGTGTGAGAATGAAGCACATGTGATCCACGCAGGCTGCTCCATGGTTTGAATGAGGGCGCCATCTTCACTACTGAAAATACGTGCTGTATGGTCAATAGATGAGCCAATAATTCTTCCACCATCTGGGGAGAATTCCGTATACTGACAGAATCGGTCAAAACCCCCTAATTCCATTAATTTTGTTTGACTTTCCCAATCATAAATCAGCACTGATTGTGCAAACTCCCCAACCCCAATAATACGCTTATCGTCTTTAGAAAAGCGCAAACACCACGCCAAGAATGGTTGACATCTGATAGTGACTTTGGTTTCTCCTTTGTCTCTGGTCCAAACTCTTATAGTTAAATCATCACCACCACTGGCTACCAATTCACTGCTATTGGAGAAAGTGCAGGCACGCACACCACATGAGAACGTACGTTTCCTGTCATGTCCCTCATATATCAAAGATGGTTCATATTTTTCCATGTTCCACACACATACCTGAAATTAGAGAATATATAATCCATTATTTCATTCCTGGTGTGAAGAAACAATATTTACATTTGTTAGCGATAAAAGCACTAGTGAGTAACATGCTGTAGAATACTTAATTTTCGTAAAAAATATTTTTTAGTTATTTTGTATAACATTTATTTTGATGAGTTGAATGTAAAACATAGGAAAATGGTATTTTCACTGATTCATCCCTTCAGCGAAAATAAACCCCAAATGAAAATAATATTTGTCATCTTTCAGGCAGATTAGATTCAACAACTTATATTCATGACGTGTTGCTGGATTAAATTGTATTGTTTTCAAATGTCAGGAAATTAGCATAAATAGAACATGATAGCACAGGGGGTTACAATGAATGCTCCCAAAATATAAATTAAAACTATATTTTGTATAACTACTACTATTACGACTACTTGGCAAACATGATACAAGGGGCGTGTCAGTAGTTGCTATGCTTTACTGAAATTAGCTGTGATAAACTGATAAACTGATAACAAGCTGTGTAAAAGATAAAGTTGTATTCATAGTTGGCCTTGTATGGAAATAAAACTGCCTGTGAAAATTGCCCTCTAAAACATAACTGAATTGTACCCATTCATTTGAATTTAATAAAATATATGGAATACAAACCTTGAAGTCGTCAGATGAGGATGCCAACCATTTTCCATCAGGTGAATAGGACACACTCCAACATCTCTCTGAGTGAAATCGCAATCGGGTTAATTTCTCTGCTGCAGCAGCATCCCAAATTCTGATTGATTTATCTTGTGATACAGATGCGATCAGCTTAGAATCTGGTGACATGGTGACATCCATCACCCACCCGGAATGACCACCTAATAAAGCCAGGTTTTCTTTCTTTATGATATTATACAGATGGACTGACATGTGACTTGACGAGCTCGCCACCAGTAACTGGTCATCAGGTGAAAATGCAACTGATGAAGCATCATTGGGTAGACGGAATCTTGCCATTTGGTCACCAGTGATAGCATTGTAAACTATGGCACTTGAGTCGACAGCTGCAGACGCTAACATCTTACCATTATGAGAAAATCGGACACACCAGATTGCGGATTTATAGTCAAGGATTTTATGCCCTTCCAAGCGATCTGAAGCAGGGAAATTGACGTTGTCTTTGATTTTATGACCTACCAGTGTAAGCATGGTTGACCGTTTCTTCACATCCCAAATATACAGCTCCAGGTTATCTCCACAAGATGCCACTTTATTATCATCGATCGGGGACCAATCACAAAAAATCACATGACCTTCATGACCAATAAGCTCGCTCTTCATATGACCTGATGCAACATCCCAAATTTTTAATTTTTTGTCCAGTGATGATGATATTAATTTCTTACCATCAGGTGAGTATGAGATGCAGTTGATCCACATCTTGTGGGCATTTTCAATCACACGTCTCTGTTGGTATGTCTTTGGGTCCCACAAATGGATGCTTAAATCACCAGAACTTGTAGCAACATCTTCTTCTGTTGGAGAAAACCTGACACATGTGACTGCACCATTATGACCTTCGAGTTGACCTTTTAAATCACCTGTGTGTCTATTCCATACTCGAACAGTTTTGTCTACAGAGGCTGAATAAATTGAATTGCCATCTTTGGAAAATGAGACAGAGAGAACAGTGTTTTGATGACCACTTAGCTGCTGTTTGTAAGCTTCGCATTCAGAGGGTTTATTCATATATTCAATCCATCCTGTTGGCTTTGTTATGTACGGCTCCACATCAGCAGTGAATTGCTCTTTCAATTTAGTTGCTGCCTTCTCTGGAGCTGTGCCCTTTGGGGCATTCTGGGTTTGTTGGTAGACTAACAGCGGAGTTTTGCTGATGATATAAGTTTCTCTTCTCAGAAATTCTAGCATTTCTTCTAGATCTTTAACAATTCCTAGATCCAGCTGCTTGACATCTTCATTCAACCTGCGAACTTCAGCAACTGCTCTGGTGCATTCAGACAGTAAGTCATAAGCCATGTCAGCCATGCACTTAGCTTGTACGAACTTTAAATTGCATATCACGTCACGCAACTTGTCGAATTCTTGAGCTGCGATGTGATTTGATAACAATTGACTTATTTTGCGGATATTCAATGATTCCTTGCTATATGCCAATGGCTGGGCTCTAATGCTTCGATTCTTAAACTCATTGTGGAAACTTCCAGAAAAATATCTTGCAATCTTAGAGTGAGTCTCTTTCCATGCATCTCCGGAAAGGTAACGACGTTGAGCCACTTCCCAGAACTGCCGATGATACAGTGACACCAGAATTGAACCTTGTGAACCTCTCTCCACCAAGAAACTTCCCAAATCGTGACGTAAGCGTGCAAGTAGCAATGGGGGGAGACGTTTCTGAGGTGGTTCGTGCCAAACAAGAACATCATCGAGTAACTCATCGTCACAGCTGAGAATATCGAGGAACTCATCTGGATTGATCCCTTCAACTGATGCAGATATCAAACCCAACACTCGGCTTACTAACAATTTACCATGGTATCGTTCCAGGGACTCATAGAATGAATTAACCATGCCATCAACGTCAGCCTCCAGCTTACATTCACTAATATCCCTGAAAATATATAATTGAATTTTCAGACTTAGTTATATGATAGAAAACTTATCATTGAATATAATAAACTATATTATTCAGTTTACATTGAGGTCAAATAAACGTCAAAATTAGCCATGGGAATTCCGGGGGGAAATCGCATTTTGGTGGTCATGCTATTAGTGCAGAAATTGGTTTATTATTGTTCTTACTTATAGGATGCCCAATCACGACATTGTTGGAACGCCAATTCTAAGTAGAGCGGCAATGAACAATTCTTGAAGGCAGTTAGGATGACGTTCCGCTGTTTGGGTGTCAAAGTTCTGCCAATATTCTTTAATTTGCCATCCAGAATTGCAGGACCATCATCTTTATCAAGTCTGTTAATCTAAAAGAGAAAAGGAATAGATATGTAGTAATACATTCATCTGTATTCTATTTTGTAATATGTTTCAGGTTAGGCAAGACAAAAATGTATTTATGTCTTATTTTTATGTTTTATGGTGTTTGATTGCACTTCCCATTTGGACGAATGTGTTATGGTCTATTACCTGTATGAAATGGGATGTTGGTAGTCCAAATGTCTTCAGCCTATCCAGACATCCACCGACATCTGGCAATGTACTAACAATGAGGCGAACATAATTCGGAATTGTTCTTGGTAGCCATTCCAAGAACTGTCTTGCACTATTCTCATCAGACAGCTGGTCCAAAGAATCAATGAGAATGAACAAAGGGACATCTGCATTTGCTTTGTTTAGAAGTTTTATGAATTCTTCGATCAGCTCAGAGTATGTTTGTGGAATGGACTCTTCATTGGCCCCATAGATACGTGCAATCTGTCGGCACAGACTGAGCATCAATCCACGACCAGAAGATGAATCCGCAGAGGTACCACAGAAACGGTAGATAATAGCAAGATCTGATCCAAGGTATCGGTTTTGTACATCTCGTACAACTTTGGATACCAGCGCGGTTTTACCAACACCAGATTCTCCATAAATTACCAATGGCATCATGGGATCTTCACCATCAATGTGTTTATGAATTTTGGAAAGTATGCTTGCCCTCCCTACAAAGTTAATGGTATGTTCCCTACAGAAGAGTGCATGTCGAGTTATTTCTTCCTCCAGTTTATCAATTGGTCCAATCTGGCTCAGGACACGTCTAACATTAGTTTCTAGGAGAGATTTTACTTTCTCACACATTTCTGTAATTGAAAACAAACCAAGAATAAAATATTGAAATTTCCTCGAAAGAATGAGAAGTATACATATTTAATTTCTTCTTAATATGGAGTAAATTACATCCAAAATTAATTTACCTTTTATATAATCTCCATGAATATCCATACTGATGCCTTCATTGTCCCATTTCAAATTATGAAATGGAAAAAATCTATCTGGTCCCAATTTAGGTGACAACTCCTCATCTTTTAGTTTCTTCAGATGTTTTCTACTATCTTCATCTGCTTCGTTGCCCTGGGTAACAACATTGTACACAGTTATTAATACATATTTGTGCTAATTTGTTTTATGTTTCTTAATTTGAATTTGTTGGTATGTGTAAAATAATTTACAATTATTATTTAATACTTTGATCAATGTATTCCATAATTAATTACCTGAAAGTTTATGTACAGTTTTGCATTCTCTGATTTGACATCGATATTTTCAAATCGGCGGTCTATTGCCATTGTCGTTTTAGTAGCTTCATCGTGCTCTAGCTCTATGATGCCGACCTCCACTTCACGTTCTGTCACTGATCCTAAATAGTGGCGTCTTTTGTTGTCGCTCAGGTCGGCTTTTTCAATTGCACTGTATAAAAACGATCGGATCTTTTGCTCAACCTTTGTCCATTCTTCCATTGCTTTTTCGTGTGTTTCTGCATTCGGCGACTGGACATCAAATTCTTTGTTGATTGGCTGGAGAGTATAGGACGCTGGTACAGCGTTGTCGTCATGAAGGTACCATTTATTCAACAAGGCACGACCGCTGTCGTCCAGGTGTTCTTGAAATTTTAGGAAGTCATTGCTGGGAATTGTGGGCGGAAGTGGCCTCCATCCATACTTGTCTCCAAGTATGGCGATGAAGGCTATCCCAAGTGATGTTTCCTGGCAACGTTTAACCTCTTCCAAGCAGATATTCAGTGTACGATGGTCAGTGACTGATTCACGCCTCACTCCTGGCATAATAAAATATGAATATATAGTAATATGATGTACATATATTGAACTTGAAATCTTATCCATAAAAATCGTGGATCACACGTGAATACACAATACTAGCAGTGTTTACATGCTGTCATTTGAATGAGATTGAATGGGTGATCGGACGTTATACTGAAGTTGTTTTACTGAAATGATTTGTACGACGTGTTTTTTAATCTTTGTCTAATAGTGCTAATTATCTCGTTAAATACACATTGCCATAAATGGCAACACTGATACGACTACATTACAATAAGAAATAACTAACCCCAGCGCAGATCCACTATTTCAAACGCCACACCATGCTGTCGACACATAACACGTATGGGTTCAAATACTTCTTCCATTAAGACATTGCGATCTATCGTTGTATCGGTGAATGTGGAACTTAGAAAGATTCGTATTGTTTTAGTGATCAACTTGGAATCCACAACATTAGGGACCATACTTGCCAAACTTGTGCGGTCATTGTATTTCCTGGAAGTAAGAAATAAACAAGCTCAGTTTAATTAAAGCGGAAGGGTCGTCATCTGTGCGTGCGCGGGAATTGAGTCTCAAGCGACGGTAACAACTCATGCTAAAAACGCAAAAGCTCCAGGATAGACGCTTGTTTGTGAACAATGACATGCTAAGACAATCTGACACATGCGCAGGTGACGACTCCTCCGCTTTAACTATTATCGGGAGCGGAGCGTTCTAGGTTTCCAAGAGGCGCGCCAGTGTACCCGTAGTCAGCTAGTGCGCAATTGATATTAAAATAAATTTTATTAATCTGCCGATATTTGCTATATGGGGGAAGTCATGGTATATGGATGATGTCATAACTATGACAATGGTATATGGATGATGTCATAATTGTGGCAATGCTATATCATATGGCATGTCATAAGAATGACAATGGTAGATGGCATGTTACCATAAGTATGTCAATGGTATATGGATGATGTCATAATTATGACAATGGTATGTTGTGACACTTGTGTCAACCATGTCATATATCATTGCCACACTTGTGTCATCATGCCATATACCATTTTCATACTTGCGACATCATACTACATACCATTGTCATACTTGTGTCATCATGCCATACCTCATTGTCATACTTGTGACACCATGCCATATATCATTGTCACACTTGTGACATCATGCCATGTATCATTGTCACATTTGTGACATCATGCCATATATCATTGTCACACTTGTGACATCATGCCATATATCATTGTCACACTTGTGACATCATGCCATGTATCATTGTCATACTTGTGACATCATGCCATGTATCATTGTCACACTTGTGACATCATGCCATGTATCAATGTCATACTTGTGACATCTTGCCATATATCATTGTCATACTTGTGTCATCATGCCATGTATCATTGTCACATTTGTGTCATCATGCCATGTATCATTGTCACACTAGTGTCATCATACCATATATCATTGTCACACTTGTGACATCATGCCATGTATCATTGTCACACTTGTGACATCATGCCATATATCATTGTCACACTTGTGACATCATGCCATGTATCAATGTCATACTTGTGACATCATACTACATACCATTGTCATACTTGTGACAGCATGCCATATACCATTTTCATACTTGTGACATCATACCATATATCATTGTCATACTTGTGACATCTTGCCATATACCATTGCCACACTTGTGACATCTTGCCATATACCATTGCCACACTTGTGACACCATGCCATATATCATTGTCACACTTGTGACATCACGGCATATACTATTGTCACACTTGTGACATCACGGCATATACTATTGTCACACTTGTGACATCACGGCATATACCATTGTCACACTTGTGACACCATGCCATATATCATTGTCACACTTGTGACATCATGGCATATATCATTGTCACACTTGTGACACTATGCCATATATCATTGTCACACTTGTGACATGGCATATACCATTGCCACACTTGTGACATCACGGCATATACCATTGTCACACTTGTGACACTATGCCATATATCATTGTCACACTTGTGACATCATGGCATATACCATTGTCATATGTGTGTCATAACATATACCATTGTCATACTTGTGACAAACATACCATATATCATTGCCACACTTGTGACATCACGGCATATACCATTGTCACACTTGTGACACTATGCCATATATCATTGTCACACTTGTGACATCATGGCATATACCATTGCCACACTTGTGACATCACGGCATATACCATTGTCACACTTGTGACACCATGCCATATATCATTGTCACACTTGTGACATCACGGCATATACTATTGTCACACTTGTGACATCACGGCATATACTATTGTCACACTTGTGACATCACGGCATATACCATTGTCACACTTGTGACACCATGCCATATATCATTGTCACACTTGTGACATCATGGCATATATCATTGTCACACTTGTGTCATCATAACATATACCATTGTCATATGTGTGTCATAACATATACCATTGTCATACTTGTGACAACATACCATATATCATTGCCACACTTGTGACATCACGGCATATACCATTGTCACACTTGTGACACTATGCCATATATCATTGTCACACTTGTGACATCATGGCATATACCATTGTCACACTTGTGTCACATGACCTCATTTTAGACATGCATTTACTAAAAACTGGATACATTGATGGCTAGATTTGGATGAGTCTGTAGTCAAATGACCTCATTTTAGATATGCATTTACTAAAAACTGGATACATTGATGGCTAGATTTGGATGAGTCTGTAGTCACATGACCTCATTTTAGATATGCATTTACTAAAAAACTGGATACATTGATGGCTAGATTTGGATGAATCTGTAGTCAAATGACCTCATTTTAGACATGCATTTACTAAAAAACTGGATACATTGATGGCTAGATTTGGATGAGTCTGTAGTCACATGACCTCATTTTTGACTCCCATGTGCGAAGCACAAAATGGGAGTCTTTGCAGTTAGTGTGTCTGTATGTGTGTGTGTATGTGTGTATGTGTGTATGTGTGTATGTGTGTATACAGGTGTCCCATGAATTGTGGAGCCACCATTGAATTAACTTTTAATATAGTTGAATTAACTTTTAATATAGTTGCGATATGAACTCGATTAAAACGCGTTCCTATATAGGGTTGCGTTTTAATTGGAGTTTAATTAAACTCAATTACTATGCAATACAATGGAGAATTGCACTTTAATTAAGTTTAATTAAACTAGAGTTGAATATCCCGTGACTGAACATGGAAATGTTTGCGAAGCTTAGGTTTTAGTATCGGGGTAAGGTATGGTATAATTATATTAATATTAATATAACGTGAACCATACCTTCCCCGATACTAAACCTAAGCTTCGCAAACTTGACTTAAATTCGATTAAATATTAATATAAATTATGAAACATTGTGGAGCCACCAATTTGGGGCTCCACTTGTACAAAGGGCTCCACTTTGTTTGTGTATGTCTGGTCTACAGACTCCACTTCTACGTCTACACCAACACACGTATGTGTGTGTGTGTGTATGTGTGTCCGACTGTTCCACTGCTATCTCAAGAACCATACATCGGTTTTTGATGAAACTTGGTGCATAGATGCTCTGGGCCAATGCGCAGATTTGATTAGGTTTTGGTAAAAATCCATGCTCGTTAATTACCTAATTTGCATGATAATTAGCTAATTTTTAGCTGTTCTATGACTGTTCCACTGATATCTAAAGAACCACTCATTGGATTTTGATGAAACTTGGTACATAGATGCTCTGAACATATGCGCAGATTTGATTAATTTTTGGTAAAAATCCGTGCATATTAATTACCTAATTTGCATGATAATTAGCTATTTTTTAGTGGTTCCATGACTGTTCCACTGATATCTAAACAACCACTCATTGGATTTTGATGAAACTTGGTACATAGATGCTCTGAACTAATGCTAGGTTTTGATTAGTTTTTGGTAATAATCCGTGGACACTAATTACCTAATTTGCATAATGATTAGTCAATTTTCGGTTTTTCCACTGATATCTCAAGTACTAATCATCACATTTCAATGAAACTTGGTACATAGATGTCATACGACACTGCACAGACCTGATAGTTTTTATGGTAATATCAGTACATATTAATTACCTAATTTGCATAATTAATTAATTTTCAGCATTTGATATAAGTAGTTAGCATTACATTTCAATGAAACTTGGTACTTACATACTCAAGAACTATGCAGAGATTGATTGTTTTCGATAAATATTTGTGCATATTAATCACCTAATTTGCATAATTAGTTAATTTTCAGCTTTTCCACGGGTATCTCAAGTACTAATCATCGCATTTCAATGAAACTTGGTACATAGATCCTTTAGGACTATGCAGAGACCTGATTAGTTTTAGGGTAAATAATTGTGCATATTAATTACCTAATTTGCATAATTAATTTTCAGCTTTTCTACTGATATCTAAAGTACTAATCATCACATTTCAATGAATCTAGAATTATGCAGACCCAATTAGTTTCCGGTAAATATTTGTGCATATTAATCACCTAATTTGCATAATTAACCAACTTTCACACTGATATCTCAGGTACTATACATCACATATCAATGAATGTACATGGATGCTGTAGGACAATAGACAGACCTGAATAATTGTGGGTTAAAATCTGTACATATTAATTACCTAATTTGCATAATTAACCAATTTTAAGCTTTCACACTGATATCTAAAGTACCGTAAAAACTCCAAAATTTCGACCGGTTTTAAATAATTGGTGTTAGATATGTGACGTGTTTTTAGAGTCAAAATTAAGGTGCATTTTCGGACGGTCGAATTTTTCAGAATAGAAATCAGCAAATGAAAAAATGGGGATGATAGACAGTGTGCTTCATTAGTTTTTAAAAAATGCAATGTCCGTCAATTGACGTAAACTTCCTCATGTTTCACGGTAAAAGCAAAGGTCGTGGCCGAGTTGTAACTCAAAATCTAAACAAAGTCATCAATCGGTGAGTATTATGACAAGCAAAACAAAACATCAAGACGCGGAGAAGAGGTCAGCACAAAACTAATAGGTCAAAAGACAAAGCTGTCTCGCACTACCTAGAAAAACTTGCGAATCGAAGTACAGGTACCCATTGGACAAAAGATGCATGGAAGTTTAGCAAACTATCTCCCCGACCCAGTGCAATGTATCCGGTTAGAATCAAAGCTCACGTGTCCCTTATTTGAGGGACCAAATTCTGCCGTAAATTCGCCCTTGGATTAAAAAATAAAATGGGATTTAAGAAAATAAAATGGGACTTTTAAGGTGTATTTTGGCGTCATTTTTCGGACATTTCAATCAATCCTGCCGGCTAAAATAGAGTCTAAGTTTTACCGTAGTCATTGACGTTTGTCTATTCAAGAGTACACGTGTATGATTTTTATCGTGACTAGCGTGAGCGGGTAAGCTTCCTTTCGAGAATGAGCTGTTATCACTGTGAACAATGTTAAATTATTCTTCAGATGACCAGTTTATTTTTTAAAAACAACAAATTTTTTTATTTAAAAAAAATCATGCCGTTTTCGCATCAAAATCCAAGCCAAAACATCGTACTACAACACCAATCTCTTCCGCATTGCGTTCAATAACATTAACATATTTAAATAAGCTATGGTAATTTGAACACGTTGGCATCATCCAGCTTTTTGATTGGTTAATTAGCGATTTGACCTATTTGACCTAAGAGAACATGGCGGATATCCTACAGCATCAAACGTTTATACGAGACCGGAATCATTCGCTTACGATGAAACTAAGTTGACTTTTATTTGTATTTCATAACCATTCAACAAATTTATTTTGTGTACATTATTATAATCACTACTGAGTACAGTAATAATCAACAATTCAGAAACGCAGCATGCCGAGATTTTTGTGTTCGTTTTTATTTCAAACTTCGTTTATTTAGAATATATTTTCGTTACCAATAAAATAAAAATCTCTCAGTCAATCAGAAACCCGGATTCATGCCTTCGAGGAAGGTCCCGTTTGAACGCTCACATCGTTTTTTTTTCGTTTGTGGGAAAACTAAAACTGGTCGCAATTTTCGAATAAGAATGAGTCGGCAATTTTTAGTGGAATCGAAAATTTGGAGGTAAATAAAACACCGAAACCCGGCAAATAAATTGGCGATCGAATTTTTAGAGGGGTCGAAATTTTGGAGTTTTCACGGTACTAATTATTCCATTTCAATGAAACTTAGTATAAAGATGCTCTAGGACAATGTACAAACCTAATTAGTTTGGGGTAAAAATCTGTTCATATTAATTCCCTAATAAGCATAATAATTCATAATTTTTTGGTTCTAATCACATTTCAATTAAACTTGGAGACATAGATTTTCTGTTACATTGCGCAGACCTCATTAGTTTTACACTCAAATCTGGTCATATTAATTTTCTGATTTGCATAATTAGTTTTCAGCTAAGTAATTTCGAATTATATTTAATGTGTCTCCAATACTCTCAGCACATGGGAGTTCTTTCTAAGCTTTCTTTGATTTTAGATATGCATTTACTAAAAACTGGATACATTGATGGCTAGATTTGGATGAGTCTGTAGTCAAATGACCTCATTTTAGATATGCATTTACTAAAAACTGGATACATTGACGGCTAGATTTGGATGAGTTTGTAGTCACATGACCTCATTTTAGATATGCATTTACTAAAAAACTGGATACATTGATGGCTAGATTTGGATGAATCTGTAGTCAAATGACCTCATTTTAGACATGCATTTACTAAAAAACTGGATACATTGATGGCTAGATTTGGATGAGTCTGTAGTCACATGACCTCATTTTAGATATGCATTTACTAAAAAACTGGATACATTGATGGCTAGATTTGGATGAGTCTGTAGTCAAATGACCTCATTTTAGATATGCATTTACTAAAAACTGGATACATTGATGGCTAGATTTGGATGAGTCTGTAGTCACATGACCTCATTTTAGATATGCATTTACTAAAAAAACTGGATACATTGATGGCTAGATTTGGATGAATCTGTAGTCAAATGACCTCATTTTAGACATGCATTTACTAAAAAACTGGATACATTGATGGCTAGATTTGGATGAGTCTGTAGTCACATGACCTCATTTTAGATATGCATTTACTAAAAAACTGGATACATTGATGGCTAGATTTGGATGAGTCTGTAGTCAAATGACTTCATTTTAGATATGCATTTACTAAAAACTGGATACATTGATGGCTAGATTTGGATGAGTCTGTAGTCACATGACCTCATTTTAGATATGCATTTAATAAAAACTGGATACATTGATGGCTAGATTTGGATGAGTCTGTAGTCACATGACCTCATTTTAGATATGCATTTACTAAAAACTGGATACATTGATGGCTAGATTTGGATGAGTCTGTAGTCACATGACCTCATTTTAGATATGCATTTAATAAAAACTGAATACATTGATGGCTAGATTTGGATGAGTCTGTAGTCACATGACCTCATTTTAGATATGCATTTACTAAAAAACTGGATACATTGATGGCTAGATTTGGATGAGTCTGTAGTCACATGACCTCATTTTAGATATGCATTTACTAAAAACGATGTTCAATTGGATAACATTTGGATGACCTCTTGTATGGTCAAGTGACCTCATTAATTAATTATGCATATATCTAATTTCCATGGACCTATTGCATCAATGCTTTACTACAAACTGGATTCAGTAAATACTACTTTCCCATGTTTTTGAATGCAATATTATAGAGTTGTCCCTAGCAACAAGCACTAAGACCTTTGTCATTCGTGCTATGGTCATATCTTGAATCCCTGTTTTTGTTGCGAATCAGATATATTTCGCGAATATTTGTTCGTCAAAATCGATATTTTTCATAAACCATAATTCAGAATGCTGTAAAATTTAGTAAACTTGATTGTGACTCGAAATATTGCTTGCAGCTTTAATTCAAATTTGTTATATCAGTCTAAGCAATGAAAGACGACATGTATAAAAAATGAAGTTATTGAATACATTTCCAGACACTTAAACAAACCATACCAAATCACACAATGGACTGTAAGAGGTTTGTACGCTTAATACGGTAATATTTGTTATTGTTACCTCATTCTGTTATTCTATAATAATTTGACATCTGCATGCCTGTGGGTATCTAACACCATTACAATGGATAAAACTGTTAGATGATGATTTTCAAAAATATGTTTCTTATTAAAATCAATTTGATTTAAATAACTTTACACAATAGTAAATGCGACCGTATAAAAAAGAAAAATTCTTCACACTTTCAGGTTTACTCGCAAATAATTCCTAGGGTAAATTGTTTCTCAGTTCATGCCCAGACTTGTTTAACCTCGTCTTTGTGTACTGGACTGAATAGACGCTTTGCATTATTTTGCAGTGTTTGTTCAAACAATGTCTCTCAACTTCAACGTAGTTTCGCCGTCAGCACTGCTCATATACCATGAAATTTGATACATCGACACTACCATCTTAAAATACACAACGTACTTGTGATTTCATTTATATTGATTAAATACAAACAACAAAACACGAATATTCAAACGAGTTGAAAATGGAAAAGTAAATGCCATCGCCGGTCAGCATTTTCATTGGGGAGAAGTTCTGTTCTCGAGATTAGTGTCCTATTTTAGATTGACTTAAATTGTAACTTTTGGGCTATTTTTTACAGCAAGTCTCAGAAATATTGGGGGCAGTCAATTTGCAAACTCGCTAGTGAATTGACTAACTGCTTTGGTCTTGACTAAACGGTTGGCTTTCGAATATCGCTGGCACCGTCTGTTGGTCACGCCCACTCTGGGAGAAACAACAAGCTATATAACAGTAGGGGACGGTCTTACAGTTGAATGGCGATTTTGCATTCAAATATACAATAATTTTTGTGCATGACCCATGGCTTAACTTTATCCAACAATTACTTGTGATAACAGATCTACCTAAATCAGATCCATATCAGAATATCTATGCCCCAAAGTTGGAAGATTTTAGCATGGATAAATTATTTCTTATTATTGTTTCAAGTAATGATTCTTTCATCTTTAGCATTTTGGCAAAATTTATTTTCTATATTCTTAATATGTTTTAGTACTGTAAGTTTTGTTGTCCTGAATGTTTTGTTTTGTTATTATTATTGGACTTTACTCAAGATTTCATTGGGTACACAATGGACTGTAAGAGGTTTGTACGCTTAATACGGTATTATTTGTTATTGTTACCTCGTTCTGTTATTCTATAATAATTTGACATCTGCATGCCTGTGGGTATCTAACACCATTACAATGGATAAAACTGTTAGATGATGATTTTCAAAAATAAGTTTCTTATTAAAATCAATTTGATTTAAATAACTTTACACAATAGTAAATGCGACCGTATAAAAAAGAAAAATTCTTCACACTTTCAGGTTTACTCGCAAATAATTCCGAGGGCAAATTGTTTCTCAGTTCATGCCCAGACTTGTTTAACCTCGTCTTTGTGTACTGGACTGAATAGACGCTTTGCATTGTTTTGCAGTGTTTGTTCAAACAATGTCTCTCAACTTCAACGTAGTTTCGCAGTCAGCGCTGCTCATATACCATGAAATTGGATACATCGACACTACCATCTTAAAATACACAACGTACTTGTGATTTCATTTATATTGATTAAATACAAACAACAAAACACGAATATTCAAACGAGTTGAAAATGGAAAAGTAAATGCCATCGCCGGTCAGCATTTTCATTGGGGAGAAGTTCTGTTTCTCTAGATTAGTGTCCTATTTTAGATTGACTTAAATTGTAACTTTTGGGCTATTTTTTACAGCAAGTCTCAGAAATATTGGGGGCAGTCAATTTGCAAACTCGCTAGCAAATTGACTAACTGCTTTGGTCTTGACTAAACGGTTGGCTTTCGAATATCGCTGGCACCGTCTGTTGGTCACGCCCACTCTGGGAGAAACTTCAAGCTATATAACAGTAGGGGACGGTCTTACAGTTGAATGGCGATTTCGCATTCAAATATACAATAATTTTTGTGCATGACCCATGGCTTAACTTTATCCAACAATTACTTGTGATAACAGATCTACCTAAATCAGATCCATATCAGAATATCTATGCCCCAAAGTTGGAAGATTTTAGCATGGATAAATTATTTCTTATTATTGTTTCAAGTAATGATTCTTTCATCCTTAGCATTTTGGCAAAATTTATTTTCTATATTCTTAATATGTTTTAGTACTGTAAGTTTTGTTGTCCTGAATGTTTTGTTTTGTTATTATTATTGGACTTTACTCAAGATTTCATTGGTACATTCCAAATAAAATTCTACTATACTATACTATACCAGGGAAACTGTTCTCATATACTAGTAGTAAATATCGGTAGATTAATCGCATTCATGATATTATCGCGTGTACGCTGATTGTGGCCATTCTCAGGCTGACCAGGGAAACTACTTTTTACGTTATCACGTCTCGCGTAACAAAGCATATCATTCAGGGGAATCCACGCATGTACCAAGCTACGTAGAAGCATTCTATCTTCCCTGATGCAATATAGTTTCACTAGAGTGGACGCAACCACGAGTCGGCGCCAGCGGGATTCGAAAGCCAACTGTTTAGTCAAAACCAAAGCTTCCCCAATACTTCTGAGACGTGCAGCCAAAACAGAGTCACCTTGGACGTTCAGTTGTGAGACATGACAAAATAAACGGTGCCAGCGTTAGATTTCGAGTATGAAAAAACAAAATAAACGGACCGTGACTGCGACGGTTAAGACGAAAAGACAAGGCTAAGACGAAAAACATGTGACAGTACAACTGTACAGGATCGTTTGAACAATGTCTAAAATTTCCGAAAGAATATTCAAATAAGTTGGGATGAATATGAATTGAATGCCCATCTTTTGAAAGATCAGCTAAACAGTTCACCACCACGATTATGGTGAATTGGCGAGTTATCAACCAAGACGACCGGACGTCTCCGGTCATGAGCTGGCTGGTTCGAATTTATCCACTTTTACAGTGATGAATATTGCGTTCGAGTTGAGTTACTAGTAATTACAAGCCTGATTTTCATTTTTCTTGTGGTGTTTTTCGTCAATGTATTAAAAATATAAGTGCGTTGGCAAATAGCATAATTATATTGCGCCAGTGAAAGAAGCTGGTGAGACTGTGTCACAACGCGTTCCATTTATTACCAACGCGCGTGGTCGGCGCCTCTGATTGCGTTTATTTTGTATTTTTATTTTCAAAATGTATCACTAGCTGCGTTTTTTTTTTTTTTTTTTTTATGTCTCGCAACTGAACGTCCAAGCTGACCTTGTTTTGGCTAACGCAGTGAAAGCACAGGGAGCCCAGGAACTATGATCAACTGTACGCACTCCCTATGAGCGGGGGGGGGGGGGTGTTATCGGCTAGTATCTAGTGTAAGAAATAGACAAGGGATGAAGGCTCCAGCCAGCTCACATTTTTTAAACTCGAAAAAACAGACGAAAAGAATGAAAAATTAAATATAAAAAAAATACCAGGTTGAAGAATATTGCCATATGCACATACGTGGTTAAGGGTTCTTTCACTTTCTAGGAATAATGACATCACGCCACACGAATTCATCGGAACTAGTATGTCACCGCGGATCGTCGGAACTAAAACGTCATCATCGTTCGTTTATCTGTCTTTCGTAGCTTCAATTTATATCGAGCATCGTCATAATTAATTAAATCGAAAGTGAAAGTTACGCTATACTAAACGCAGGTAAACTAAACGTGCACAGTTCAAACAATGTCTCTCAACTTCAACTGTTTCGCCGCCAGCGCAGCTTATATACCGTGAAATTGAATAATATATTGAAGATAATATTTGGTAATCGTAGTCCTAAATAACTATTAAAAATAGCTAGACGTTTCGAGCAATGGCTCTTTATCGATAGCATAGAAGCAAGAAATTGAATACATCGACACCACCATCTTAAAATACGTACTTGTGATTTCAAAGTGAAAGTTACGCTATACTAAACGCAGGTAAACTAAACGTCCTTGCACCAGGGAGGTACACAGAAACATGTTTATTACCCGAGTACGCACCATGCACATCCTTGTGCCTCTGTGTTGTAATGTGACTTTGGTTATACATAATATCAAAGACAATTAAAGGGAGGCGGTCGTCCCACCGCGTCCTGTTCGATATGGGACTCGTGCGACGTGCACCACGCGTGTAAAATACATTGTTGTTTACATGATACGCTTTCGCAGCGCACTTTACTGAGGAAAACAGATCTGTCTGAGATAGAAGTGTACACTGACGTCCATGCATAGTGTATATAAATATACTGTATAATACATGACGGAGACAATCCAGCTCTATGATCTCAAAACAAAAACAAGTATAGCAGACATGTTACTGTACCTCATTTTGTCCGCCATTCTGAAGACTCCCTTTCCATTCCCTGTACCGATACCGTAGCTACACGACACTCCCATTGATTATTGTTGGCTTCCGTCCAATAAACCAGTAGAGTTGTGTGCCATAGCATTCTGTCTGTCTAACTGATTAGCTGCGTGTAGCTTGGTTTCTATTGCCCAACATGCGACCCTTGACCTGCTCGGATTACGTAAATATTCTAATTACCAACACATTATTGTGTTATTTTATTGCACCTGACGTTTTTTTTTAAATACTCAATTTAATCAAATAAAACAAAGCGGTTATAACAACAATGACGGTATTGTTAGAACACAGGGAGCCCAGGAACTATGATCAACTGTTCGCGCTCCCTATGAGCGGGGGGGGGGGGTTATCGGCTAGTATCTAGTGTAAGAAATAGACCAGCCGATACCCCCCCCCCCGCTCATAGAGGACTGCGTATTACAGTTGATTATAGTTCCTGGGCTCCCTGTGATCCAACAGGAAAAACAATTTGCGAAGGAATTCTTTGAGCACAAAATAAAAAGTAAAATATTCAGCATTACATGGACATCACTGAAAATAAATCTTGTTCAGTTAACCCCTCCTCAATAATCGAATGATCAGTCTCTTCTGTGACACCTATGTTTGCTCATGTCTGAGAGTTATTTATACTGTCGCATAAGTCACCTTTTGTTATGCGAAAATGGCGGTAACTGGGTTGACATATTGCACAACAAATGGACGACCTTTGACTCATGAGAACTAGCCGTGTTGGAGAATTTACAAGTAGCTCCAATGAGCTGTTCATACAATTGCATAAAAATAACCCGGGAATCACTTGTATTATTTTAAAAACTGGTATGCGGAGCACCAATTTTTGCTGAAAAACACAGCCCGGGAGGCCAAATTTCTCAAAAACCCACGCCTTGAAACATATTTTCAAGAAAACAAATCCCTTAAAATGGTTTAAACATTTTCGGAGCATCATGAATCATGGTAAATCATCGATGAAACATGTCACACATTACAAGCACTACTATTATATCAACACAGCTTTGTTTCCAGAAAATGTTTAAATGGATTCATTTGGACCCTTATAATGTCAAAATATGCTCTTTACCTATTTTAAAACACAATTTATAGACCTCTTAGTTGCATTGCATACTTGTTAGTAGCTTTCTACTAGTGCCCCCCCCCCCGGTGGGCGTTATATTACATGAAACCAACAAGAAAGTACACATGGTAGTATATCATAGCTATGGACGGAACCTTGTCAGTAGAGGCCCTCTTGCAGAAAATTTGAAATTACTTTGTTTTTACTATCAAATTAACATAGGAAGAAAGAGGAAATTGATTATTTTTAAAGCGATTCTAAATATTTGTATCTAAATAAACAGCCTGATTAGTAAAATAATTTATTGTAAAATAAAATATTTCGCTTCAAAGATACAAGTATTTCTTGGCAATTAATTTGTTTAAACGTCATCCATAAACTAAGTCTTTAAATAATTACTGTAAATATGGCGGTGCTATTGATTCCCACCAACAATCTGGGAATGAAAAATTCTAAAAAAAGAACATCGTAACTCGGGAACGTTTCCATATATCCATATATATGTCATCGCTTGTCATCTGAGACATCATGTAATCGCTTGTCATCTGGAACATCATGTCATCGCTTGTCATCTGGAACATCATGTCATTGCTTGTCATCTGAGACATCATGTCATAGCTTGTCATCTGGAACATCATGTCATAGCTTGACATCTGGTACATCATGTCATCGCTTGTCATCTGAGACATCATGTCATCGCTTATCATCTGGAACATCATATCATAGCTTGTCATCTGAGACGTGTCATCGCTTATCATCTGGAACATCATGTCATAGCTTGTCATCTGGAACATCATGTCATCGCTTGTCATCTGGAACATCATGTCATCGCTTGTCATCTGAGACATCATGTCATCGCTTATCATCTGGAACATCATGTCATAGCTTGTCATCTGAGACATGTCATCGTTTATCATCTGGAACATCATGTCATAGCTTGTCATCTAGTACATCATGTCATTGCTTGTCATCTGGAATATCATGTCATCGCTTGTCATCTGAATCATCATGTCATTGCTTGTCATCGCGAACATCATGTCATAGCTTGTCATCTGGAACATCATGTCATAGCTTGTCATCTGAGACATGTCATCGCTTATCATCTGGAACATCATGTCATCGCTTGTCATCTGAAACATCGTGTCATTGCTTGTCATCTGGAACATCATGTCATAGCTTGTCATCTGAAACATCACGTCATCGCTTGTCATCTGAGACATCATGTCATTGCTTGTCATCGGGAACATCATGTCATAGCTTGTCATCTGAGACATGTCATCGCTTATCATCTGGAACATCATGTCATAGCTTGTCATCTGGAACATCATGTCATCGCTTGTCGTCTGAGACATCATGTCATCGCTTGTCATCTGGAACATCATGTCATTGTTTCTCATCTGAGACATCATGTCATTGCTTGTCATCTGAGACATCATGTCGTTGCTTGTCATCTGGAACATCATGTAATTGTTTCTCATCTGAGACATCATGTCATTGCTTGTCATCTGGAACATCATGTCATTGTTTCTCATCTGAGACATCATGTCGTTGCTTGTCATCTGGACCATCATGTCATCGCTTGTCATCTGAGACATCATGTCATTGCTTGTCATCTGGAACATCATGTCATTTCTTGTCATCTGGAACATCATGTCATCGCTTATCATCTGGAACATCATGTCATCGCTTGTCATCTGAAACATCATGTCATTGCTTGTCATCTGGGACATCATGTCATTGCTTGTCATCTGGAACATCATGTCATTGTTTCTCATCTGAGACATCATGTCACCGCTTATCATCTGAAACATCATGTCATCGCTTGTCATCTGGAACATCATGTCATCGCTTGTCATCTGAGACATCATGTCACCGCTTATCATCTGGAATATCATGTCACCGCTTATCATCTGGAATATCATGTCATCGCTTATCATCTGGATCATCATGTCATTGCTTATCATCTGGAACATCATGTCATTGCTTGTCATCTGGAACATCATGTCATTGCTTGTCATCTGAGACATCATGTCATTGCTTGTCATCTGAGACATCATGTCATTGCTTGTCATCTGGAACATTATGTCATTGCTTATCATCTGGAACATCATGTC
Organism: Saccoglossus kowalevskii; assembly: GCF_978046115.1. NCBI lineage: Eukaryota > Metazoa > Hemichordata > Enteropneusta > Harrimaniidae > Saccoglossus > Saccoglossus kowalevskii. The sequence goes on along the minus strand of NC_140644.1, from coordinate 20,228,474 downwards.
ATTGCTTGTCATCTGGAACATCATGTCATTGCTTGTCATCTGAGACATCATGTCATCGCTTGTCATCTGAGACATCATGCCATTGCTTGTCATCTGGAACATCATGTCATTGCTTGTCATCTGGAACATCATGTCATTGCTTATCATCTGGAACATCATGTCATTGTTTCTCATCTGAGACATCATGTCGTTGCTTGTCATCTGGAACATCACGTCATCGCTTGTCATCTGACACATCATGTCATTGCTTGTCATCTGGAACATCATGTAATTGTTTCTCATCTGAGACATCATGTCATTGCTTGTCATCTGAGACATCATGTCGTTGCTTGTCATCTGGAACATCACGTCATCGCTTGTCATCTGAAACATCATGTCATTGCTTGTCATCTGGAACATCATGTCATTGCTTGTCATCTGGAACATCATGTCATTGCTTATCTGGAACATCATGTCATCGCTTGTCATCTGAGACATTATGTCATTGCTTGTCATCTGGAACATCATGTCATTGTTTCTCATCTGAGACATCATGTCGTTGCTTATCATCTGAAACATCATGTCATTGTTTCTCATCTGAGACATCATGTCGTTGCTTGTCATCTGGAACATCACGTCATCGCTTGTCATCTGAGTCATCACGTCATCGCTTGTCATCTGAGACATTATGTCATTGCTTGTCTTCTGGAACATCATGTCATTGTTTTTCATCTGAGACATCATGTCATTGCTTGTCATCTGGAACATCATGTAATTGTTTCTCATCTGAGACATCATGTCATTGCTTGTCATCTGGAACATCATGTCATTGTTTCTCATCTGAGACATCATGTCGTTGCTTGTCATCTGGAACATCACGTCATCGCTTGTCATCTGACACATGTCATTGCTTGTCATCTGACACATGTCATTGCTTGTCATCTGACACATGTCATTGCTTGTCATCTGGAACATCATGTAATTGTTTCTCATCTGAGACATCATGTCATTGCTTGTCATCTGGAACATCATGTAATTGTTTCTCATCTGAGACATCATGTCATTGCTTGTCATCTGGAACATCATGTCATTGTTTCTCATCTGAGACATCATGTCGTTGCTTGTCATCTGAATCATCATGTCATTGTTTTTAATCTGAGACATCATGTCGTTGCTTATCATCTGAAACATCATGTCATCGCTTGTCATCTGAGACATCATGCCATTGCTTGTCATCTGGAACATCGTGTCATTGCTTATCATCTGGAACATCATGTCATTGTTTCTCATCTGAGACATCATGTCGTTGCTTGTCATCTGGAACATCACGTCATCGCTTGTCATCTGACACATCATGTCATTTCTTGTCATCTGGAACATCATGTAATTGTTTCTCATCTGAGACATCATGTCATTGCTTGTCATCTGAGACATCATGTCGTTGCTTGTCATCTGGAACATCACGTCATCGCTTGTCATCTGAAACATCATGTCATTGCTTGTCATCTGGAACATCATGTCATTGCTTATCTGGAACATCATGTCATCGCTTGTCATCTGAGACATTATGTCATTGCTTGTCATCTGGAACATCATGTCATTGTTTCTCATCTGAGACATCATGTCGTTGCTTATCATCTGGAACATCATGTCATTGTTTCTCATCTGAGACATCATGTCGTTGCTTGTCATCTGGAACATCACGTCATCGCTTGTCATCTGAGTCATCACGTCATCGCTTGTCATCTGAGACATTATGTCATTGCTTGTCTTCTGGAACATCATGTCATTGTTTTTCATCTGAGACATCATGTCATTGCTTGTCATCTGGAACATCATGTAATTGTTTCTCATCTGAGACATCATGTCATTGCTTGTAATCTGGAACATCATGTCATTGTTTCTCATCTGAGACATCATGTCGTTGCTTGTCATCTGTAACATCACGTCATCGCTTGTCATCTGACACATGTCATTGCTTGTCATCTGATACATGTCATTGCTTGTCATCTGACACATGTCATTGCTTGTCATCTGGAACATCATGTAATTGTTTCTCATCTGAGACATCATGTCATTGCTTGTCATCTGGAACATCATGTCATTGTTTCTCATCTGAGACATCATGTCATTGCTTGTCATCTGAATCATCATGTCATTGTTTTTAATCTGAGACATCATGTCGTTGCTTATCATCTGAAACATCATGTCATTGTTTCTCATCTGAGACATCATGTCGTTGCTTGTCATCTGGAACATCACGTCATCGCTTGTCATCTGAGTCATCACGTCATCGCTTGTCATCTGAGACATTATGTCATTGCTTGTCATCTGGAACATCATGTCATTGTTTCTCATCTGAGACATCATGTCGTTGCTTATCATCTGAAACATCATGTCATTGTTTCTCATTTGAGACATCATGTCGTTGCTTGTCATCTGGAACATCACGTCATCGCTTGTCATCTGAGTCATCACGTCATCGCTTGTCATCTGAGACATTATGTCATTGCTTGTCTTCTGGAACATCATGTCATTGTTTTTCATCTGAGACATCATGTCATTGCTTGTCATCTGGAACATCATGTAATTGTTTCTCATCTGAGACATCATGTCATTGCTTGTCATCTGGAACATCATGTCATTGTTTCTCATCTGAGACATCATGTCGTTGCTTGTCATCTGGAACATCACGTCATCGCTTGTCATCTGACACATGTCATTGCTTGTCATCTGACACATGTCATTGCTTGTCATCTGACACATGTCATTGCTTGTCATCTGGAACATCATGTCATTGTTTCTCATCTGAGACATCATGTCATTGCTTGTCATCTGGAACATCATGTCATTGTTTCTCATCTGAGACATCATGTCATTGCTTGTCATCTGAATCATCATGTCATTGTTTTTAATCTGAGACATCATGTCGTTGCTTATCATCTGAAACATCATGTCATTGTTTCTCATCTGAGACATCATGTCGTTGCTTTTCATCTGGAACATCACGTCATCGCTTGTCATCTGACACATGTCATTGCTTGTCATCTGACACATGTCATTGCTTGTCATCTGGAACATCATGTAATTGTTTCTCATCTGAGACATCATGTCATTGCTTGTCATCTGGAACATCATGTCATTGTTTCTCATCTGAGACATCAAGTCATTGCTTGTCATCTGAATCATCATGTCATTGTTTTTAATCTGAGACATCATGTCGTTGCTTATCATCTGAAACATCATGTCATTGTTTCTCATCTGAGACATCATGTCGTTGCTTGTCATCTGGAACATCACGTCATCGCTTGTCATCTGAAACATCATGTCATTGCTTGTCATCTGGAACATCATGTAATTGTTTCTCATCTGAGACATCATGTCATTGCTTGTCATCTGAGACATCATGTCGTTGCTTGTCATCTGGAACATCACGTCATCGCTTATCATCTGGAACATCATGTCATCGCTTGTCATCTGAGACATCATGTCATTGCTTGTCATCTGGAACATCATGTCATCGCTTATCATCTGGAACATCATGTCATTGTTTTTCATCTGGAACATCACGTCATTGCTTGTCATCTGGAACATCACGTCATTGTTTCTCATCTGAGACATCAAGTCATTGCTTGTCATCTGAATCATCATGTCATTGTTTTTAATCTGAGACATCATGTCGTTGCTTATCATCTGAAACATCATGTCATTGTTTCTCATCTGAGACATCATGTCGTTGCTTGTCATCTGGAACATCACGTCATCGCTTGTCATCTGAAACATCATGTCATTGCTTGTCATCTGGAACATCATGTAATTGTTTCTCATCTGAGACATCATGTCATTGCTTGTCATCTGAGACATCATGTCGTTGCTTGTCATCTGGAACATCACGTCATCGCTTATCATCTGGAACATCATGTCATCGCTTGTCATCTGAGACATCATGTCATTGCTTGTCATCTGGAACATCATGTCATCGCTTATCATCTGGAACATCATGTCATTGTTTTTCATCTGGAACATCACGTCATTGCTTGTCATCTGGAACATCAATCAACAACACACAAGCTTGATTGCTGACGTGAGTTTGGGTGCTGAGCAATCCCTTGTGTTTTTGTCAAGCAGTTTAATCGTATCATCGCATTATGAAGTGTAATGACTGTGGAAATGACGATCCAAGGTTAGTTAACTTGAGCAAAGCTGATTACCCACTATGTGTATCTTGTAATCAGCGTAGATTCGGTGCCCCTTCCGCCATTGTTACCAATAGCATCGGTACTACCACTGCAGATGGCCACGCAGACGATACACCACCAGTACCCCCAGTTATAATTAATGTTATATTAAGGGATCTGGAAGCTTTTAGAAACATATTTGTGCAACAGAACAAATATATACTAGATTTGGAAAGCAGAATACGTAGTCTTGAATCCAAGATTAGTTCTAACGATGGCCGTACGGAAAATGCACCACCTGGTATTTCCGAAGAGCACTGTGAAATCACTCCACCGCAAGCTTCGCCATATGAATCTGAATCAGATCGGCTTAATTCAATTATTATTGGAGATTCGCTTCTCCGAGATCTTAATTCAAGTAGATTATACAAAACCGAAGTGATTGCATTGTAAGGGGCGCTTTTCCCGGATGTTTCAAGGTGTATTGACAATATGTCAGCATTGATTGCAAAGAGAGACTCAGTTATCATTCATTGTGGAACCAATGATGTTCAGAATTTTATTTTTGAGTATGACATCGTTAAAGAATGCACATCATCAGTTAACAAAGTTAAAGCTATTAATCCAGCAACCAAGATTTTTATTTCAAGTGTGTGTCCAAGAGACGACTATATGCATGCAGCTGTGAATTCATTAAACCGATCACTTCGACTCTTGGCGGAAAACAATGTTGCTTCTTTCATTGACAATGACACAATATTACGTAACAATGTTGGTACCATTAACACTAACTTATACAGTGACAAGGTTCATTTGAATGACCGGGGTACAGGCAGGTTGGTGGGAAATGTTAATACCATGTGTCCTATAACTCGATCCATCCAGTTTTCAAACCGACGTAATAGTGCTCATCGTAGAAGTATCCATGGGGATAATTTGAATCCGTTCCTTCCCATAATCAAACAACCATGTTTCTATTCGTTATAGAAATTTCAAAGTGTTCGTTGAGTCTCTATTTTTGGCTGACTTTCGGAAAACGCCTCTAATTTCCGTACACAACATTACTGATACTAATTTAGCTTTTGAGACTTGGCATTCTATTTTTAATAATATTTGTGATTCGCATGCCCCATTTGTTTGTAGACGTGTGAAAAAATTAAGACAGGCAAGATGGCTGAATACGGATATTATACTTAAAATTAGAGAAAGAAACAAACTTCGGAGGCTTGCACGTACTTTGAGTGATGTTACTGTCCTAAACCAATATAGAGCCAAACGTAATTTGGTAGTTAACTTAATCAAGGCCGCTAAGAAAAACCATTATATTCAACTTATCAAAATCAATAGCTCCAACAGTGCCGCCTTGTGGAAAACCCTTAACGATTTGATCAGTGGTGGTAAACCTAACTCACTCAATGTTCATATCTCTGTTGACAATAACTTCGAAAAAAAATGTTAATAATTTCAATACACATTTCACTTCTGTTGCCGAAAAGTTACGACCCAATGTTTCAGTAGGAGATTCATATTTCACGAATTTACGGGAATTTATTGAACCCAAATTGACCAATACTCGACAATTTGTTATTTCGCCGGTCACATGCCAGTTCGTGAAGAACCAACTGTTCTCACTATCTAGTTCTAAGTCAGCTGGCCTTGACAATACATCATCTAAACGTTTGCGTATTTCTGCTCCGTTCATTTGTGATAGTATTGTCTATTTATTCAACCTCAGCATTTCATCAGGTATTTTTCCAGACATGTTTAAGCATGCCAAAGTTATTTCATTACACAAGGGTGGATCCCAGGACTTGTGTAATTTTCGTCCAATTTCGCTTCTCCCAATAATCTCAAAAATCTTTGAAAAACACGTGCATAATCACTTATACCATTATTTGAATAGTCATGATTTAATTTCTAAATCGCAGTCAGGTTTTCGGAAATTACATTCTTGCCATACAGCTATGATTAAGCTATGCGATGCATTACTTAGCAATATGGACGATGGCGTATTGTGTGGTTTGCTTTTCCTTGATTTAAGCAAGGCGTTTGATATGGTAGATAAACATGTATTATTAAATAAGCTCTCAATTTATGGCATTTCTCCAATCTCCCTTGTTTGGTTTAATTCCTATTTAACTGACAGAAAGCAAATTGTGTATTTGATAGGTAAACAGTCGGATGCTGTCATTATTCGACATGGTGTACCACAGGGTTCAATTTTAGGACCATTATTATTTCTTCTATTTATTAATGATTTATTGATGAATAATTATTTCTTGAAAATAGTTCCATTGATATGTATGTGGACGATCAAACTCTGTTATCGTCTGGACCAAGTATCAATGTAGTCACAAAGTGCATTAATGATGATGTTTGCCCAACTTTGCGTTGGGTTAATAGCAATTATATGTCAATGAACACATCTAAATCAAAATCTATGCTTGTTGGATCCCGTCAAAGGCTAAATGATGTTGGTGAAGATTTCCTGGTTAACTTCAATGGTGAAATGATTAGAAAACAGACAGTTTCGAAAAGTCGCTCGGGGTGGTTTTAGATAAAACTCTATCATGGGATCATCGTGTTGATATGCTTTGTAAAAAGCTTAGCCAAAGAATTGGTGTTCTTATGAGAGTTCGCAACTTCTTACCTATTACCGTCAGAAAAACATTGTATTTTTCATTTATTCAGTCGTTATTTAACTATTGCTGTATAGTATGGGGCAATACGAGTCAGTCAAATTTATGTCGGGTGTATAAGCTTCAGAAAAGGGCAGTTCGTGTGATTTCCTCTGACAACTTTAGCCAATCGTCGTTTGAACTGATCAAAAAACATAGTATTATCACGGGGAAATCCTCCTCCACCACGTATCACGGGGGGGGGGGGGGTCGTCTGGTCTCTATATCTGCGTCTGCTTGAGGAACGGGATCAGGAAAGTCACCTAAGTATCACGGGGAGAATTCTTCTCCTCTGGGTTCTCCACACGTGTCAGGGGGGAATCTCGTCTCGTCCCTATATCTCGTCCCCTTGAGGTACTTGATCGGGGAAGTCACTTAAGCTTTACAGTAAAATAAGACACACACAACGAAATACGTTTCAACTTTCGTCTTAGTCGATCAGTCGAGCACTCTATAAGACACAGCGCCCTGGGGAAAAATCCCGAAGACTATCGCAAGGCTGACCCAAGACTCGCCCAAGACTCTCTAGGACTGGACTAGACTGCGTCTATCGTGGAGTACTCGCCAAGACCAACTAAAAACTCTAACCAATTACAAAGAAGTATAAAGACTCTAAGGGCCCAATGAAAATTACTTTATTCTATATTGGCCTACCCTCTTTAAATAAAGTGTTAAATAAATAAATAAATCAATCAATAAATCATGCCATCGCTTGTCATCTGGAACATAATGTCATTGTTTTTCATCTGAGACATGTCATTGTTTGTCATCTGGAACATCATGTCATCGCTTATCATCTGGAACATCATGTCATCGCTTGCTTGAAATTATTTAAAGACTTTGTTTATAGATGACGTTTAAACTAATTAATTGCCAAGAAATACTTGTATCTTTGAGGCGAAATATTTTATTTTACAATAAATTATTTTACTAATCAAGAAGCTGTTTGTTTACAAATATTTAGAATCCCTTTAAATAATAATCCATTTCCTCTTCCTTGTGTTAATAGTAAAAACAAAGTAATTTCAAATTTTCTGCAAGAGGGCCTCTACTGACAAAGTTCCGCATATTTTGACATTATAAGGGTCCAAATGAATCCATTTAAACATTTTCTGGAAACAAAGCTGTGTTGATATAATAGTAGTGCTTGTAATGTGTGACATGTTTCATCGATGATTTACCATGATTCATGATGCTCCGAAAATGTTTAAACCATTTTAAGGGATTTGTTTTCTTGAAAATATGTTTCAAGGCGTGGGTTTTTGAGAAATTTGGCCTCTCGGGCTGTGATTTTCAGCAAAAGTTTGTGCCTCGCAAACAAGTTTTAAAATTTTCGCATAACAAAACGTGATTTATGCGACAGTAGAAATAACTCTCAGACAAGAGCAAACACAGGCGTCACACAAGAGACTGATCATTCGACTATTGAGGAGGGGTTAACTGGGCACGATTTTTTAGTAATGTCCATGTAATGCTGAATCGTTCACTTATATATTTTGTTCTCAAAAAATTCCTTTGCAAATTGTTTTTCCTGTTGGATCTCTCTCTTCATTTATCGAATCGGCCTTAAAGCCGAGATGTTAGTTGCAGAAGACTCATTTGTGATTCTACGTAATTTATTGCAGTTCTAACAATTCCGTCATTGTTGTTATCACCGCTTTGTTTTATTTGATTAAATTAAGTATTTAAAAAAAAACACGTCAGGTGCAATAAAATAACGCAATCATAAAAGTCGGGTGCAATAAAAGTGTTCTTACTCAAATGTGTTGGTAATCAGAATATTTAGGTAATCCGAGCAGGTCAAGGGTCGCATGTTGGGCTACAGAAGCGCACCGAATCATTTACACAGACACGATAGCCTGACACACAACTCTACTGGTTTATTAGCCAACAATAGTCAATGGGAGTGTCGTGTAGCTACGGTATCGGTACAGGGAGTGGAAATGGAGTCTTCAGAATGGCAGACAAAATGAGGTACAGTAACATGTCTGTTATACTTGTTTTTTTGTTTTTTTTTCGGTTCGAATGAGATCATAGAGCTGGATTGTCTCCGTCATGTATTATACAGTATATTTATATACACTATGCATGAACCTCAATGTGCACTTCTATCCCAAACAGACCTGTTTTCCCCGGTAAAGTGCGCTGCGAAAGCGTATCATGTAAACAACAATGTAATTGTCACACTTGTGTCATCATACTATATATCATTGTCATACTTGTGTCATACTTGTGTCATCATACCATGTATCATTGTCACACTTGTGTCATCATACCATATATCATTGTCACACTTGTGTCATCATACCATATATCATTGTCACACTTGTGTCATCATACAATATATCATTGTCATACTTGTGTCATCATACCATATATATAATTGTCATACTTGTGACATCATACCATATATCATTGTCATACTTGTGTCATCATACAATATATCATTGTCATACTTGTGTCATCATACCATATATATAATTGTCATACTTGTGACATCATACCATGTATCATTGTCACACTTGTGTTATCATACCATGTATCATTGTCATACTTGTGTCATCATACCACATATAATTGTCATACTTGTGACATCATACCATGTATCATTGTCACACTTGTGTTATCATACCATGTATCATTGTCATACTTGTGTCATCATACCATATATCATTGTCATACTTGTGTCATCATACCATGTATCATTGTCACACTTGTGTCATCATACCATATATCATTGTCACACTTGTGTTATCATACCATATATCATTGTCATACTTGTGTCATCATACCATGTATCATTGTCATACTTGTGTCATCATACCATATATGATTGTCACACTTGTGTTATCATACCATATATCATTGTCATACTTGTGTCATCATACCATGTATCATTGTCACACTAGTGTCATCATACCATATATGATTGTCACACTTGTGTCATCATACCATGTATCATTGTCACACTTGTGTCATCATACCATATATCATTGTCACACTTGTGTCATCATACCATGTATCATTGTCATACTTGTGTCATCATACCATATATAATTGTCATACTTGTGTCATCATACCATGTATCATTGTCATACTTGTGTCATCATACCATATATCATTGTCATACTTGTGTCATAATACCATATATCATTGTCATACTTGTGTCATCATACCATGTATCATTGTCACACTTGTGTCATCATACCATATATCATTGTCATACTTGTGTCATCATACTATGTATCATTGTCACACTTATGTCATCATACCATATATCATTGTCACACTTATGTCATCATACTGTATATCATTGTCATACTTGTGTCATCATACCATGTATCATTGTCACACTAGTGTCATCATACCATATATGATTGTCACACTTGTGTCATCATACCATTATATCATTGTCATACTTGTGTCATCATACCATGTATCATTGTCACACTTGTGCCATCATACCATGTATCATTGTCACACTTGTGTCATCATACCATATATCATTGTCATACTTGTGTCATCATACCATGTATCATTGTCACACTTGTGACATCATACCATGTATCATTGTCACACTTGTGTCATCATACCATATATCATTGTCATACTTGTGTCATCATACTATGTATCATTGTCACACTTATGTCATCATACCATATATCATTGTCACACTTATGTCATCATACTATACATCATTGTCATACTTGTGTCATCATACCATGTATCATTGTCACACTAGTGTCATCATACCATATATCATTGATACACTTGTGTCATCATACCATGTATCATTGTCACACTTGTGTCATCATACCATATATCATTGTCACACTTGTGTCATCATACCATATACCATTGCCACACTTCTGTCATCATACCATATACCATTGTCACACTTGTGTCAGCATACCATATATCATTGTCATACTTGTGACATCATGCCATATATCATTGTCATACTTGTGACATCATGCCATATATCATTGTCACACTTGTGTCATCATACCATATATCATTGTCATACTTGAGACATCATGCCATACACAATTTTCATACTTGTGACACCATGCCATATATCATTGTCACACTTGTGTCATCATGCCATATACATACCATTGTCATACTTGTGTCATCATGCCATATACATACCATTGTCATACTTGTGACGTCATGCCATACACAATTGTCATACTTGTGACGTCATGCCATATATCATTGTCATACTTGTGTCATAATACCATATATCATTGTCATACTTGTGTCATCATACCATGTATCATTGTCACACTTGTGTCATCATACCATATATCATTGTCATACTTGTGTCATCATACTATGTATCATTGTCACACTTATGTCATCATACCATATATCATTGTCACACTTATGTCATCATACCATATATCATTGTCATACTTGTGTCATCATACTATGTATCATTGTCACACTTATGTCATCATACCATATATCATTGTCACACTTATGTCATCATACTGTATATCATTGTCATACTTGTGTCATCATACCATGTATCATTGTCACACTAGTGTCATCATACCATATATGATTGTCACACTTGTGTCATCATACCATTATATCATTGTCATACTTGTGTCATCATACCATGTATCATTGTCACACTTGTGCCATCATACCATGTATCATTGTCACACTTGTGTCATCATACCATATATCATTGTCATACTTGTGTCATCATACCATGTATCATTGTCACACTTGTGACATCATACCATGTATCATTGTCACACTTGTGTCATCATACCATATATCATTGTCATACTTGTGTCATCATACTATGTATCATTGTCACACTTATGTCATCATACCATATATCATTGTCACACTTATGTCATCATACTATACATCATTGTCATACTTGTGTCATCATACCATGTATCATTGTCACACTAGTGTCATCATACCATATATCATTGTCACACTTGTGTCATCATACCATGTATCATTGTCACACTTGTGTCATCATACCATATATCATTGTCACACTTGTGTCATCATACCATATACCATTGCCACACTTCTGTCATCATACCATATACCATTGTCACACTTGTGTCAGCATACCATATATCATTGTCATACTTGTGACATCATGCCATATATCATTGTCATACTTGTGACATCATGCCATATATCATTGTCACACTTGTGTCATCATACCATATATCATTGTCATACTTGTGACATCATGCCATACACAATTTTCATACTTGTGACACCATGCCATATATCATTGTCACACTTGTGTCATCATGCCATATACATACCATTGTCATACTTGTGTCATCATGCCATATACATACCATTGTCATACTTGTGACGTCATGCCATACACAATTGTCATACTTGTGACGTCATGCCATATATCATTGTCACACTTGTGTCATCATGCCATATACATACCATTGTCATACTTGTGACGTCATGCCATACACGATTGTCATACTTGTGACGTCATGCCATATATCATTGTCACACTTGTGTCATTACGCCATATACATACCATTGTCATACTTTTGACGTCATGCCATACACAATTGTCATACTTGTGACGTCATGCCATATGATATACAATTGCCACAATTTTGACATCATCCATATACTATTGTCATAACTATGACATCATCCATATACCATTGCCACACATATGACATTATCCATATACCATTGCCACAGTTATGACATCAGCCATATACCATTGTCGTACTTGTGTCATCATGCCATATAACATTGCCACATTTATAACAGCATGTCTTTTAACATTGGCACACTCATGACAGCATGTCATATACCATTGCCACACATAAGTGTGACAATGATATATAATTATGATTAAAAAGCAACTTAAATTCTAAAAAGTATCAAGATCTGTGTATAAACACAAGTGTAAAAGGCGGCGGGCGCTATTTTAGCCAAAATCGATTAGTAAGGCGTCATATTGCATAGGTCTTTTCCACCTTTATTTTTCTACAATATAATGCGATAAATCACTGACTTCCAACCAAGCATTGCGTAAAATATTGATTCCGTGGCAGCAAATTATAATGTTCATTTCTTTGTATGTTCTATGTTCTTCGTGTAATTAGGTGTTCGTATGCAAAGAAATTTTTCCACACAAAAACAACCTCGACCGAATTTTATTAGCGGTTGGCCCAACTTTGCGTTGGGTTAATAGCAATTATATGTCAATGAACACATCTAAATCAAAATCTATGCTTGTTGGATCCCGTCAAAGGCTAAATGATGTTGGTGAAGATTTCCTGGTTAACTTCAATGGTGAAATGATTAGAAAACAGACAGTTTCGAAAAGTCGCTCGGGGTGGTTTTAGATAAAACTCTATCATGGGATCATCGTGTTGATATGCTTTGTAAAAAGCTTAGCCAAAGAATTGGTGTTCTTATGAGAGTTCGCAACTTCTTACCTATTACCGTCAGAAAAACATTGTATTTTTCATTTATTCAGTCGTTATTTAACTATTGCTGTATAGTATGGGGCAATACGAGTCAGTCAAATTTATGTCGGGTGTATAAGCTTCAGAAAAGGGCAGTTCGTGTGATTTCCTCTGACAACTTTAGCCAATCGTCGTTTGAACTGATCAAAAAACATAGTATTATCACGGGGAAATCCTCCTCCACCACGTATCACGGGGGGGGGGTCGTCTGGTCTCTATATCTGCGTCTGCTTGAGGAACGGGATCAGGAAAGTCACCTAAGTATCACGGGGAGAATTCTTCTCCTCTGGGTTCTCCACACGTGTCAGGGGGGAATCTCGTCTCGTCCCTATATCTCGTCCCCTTGAGGTACTTGATCGCGGAAGTCACTTAAGCTTTACAGTAAAATAAGACACACACAACGAAATACGTTTCAACTTTCGTCTTAGTCGATCAGTCGAGCACTCTATAAGACACAGCGCCCTGGGGAAAAATCCCGAAGACTATCGCAAGGCTGACCCAAGACTCGCCCAAGACTCTCTAGGACTGGACTAGACTGCGTCTATCGTGGAGTACTCGCCAAGACCAACTAAAAACTCTAACCAATTACAAAGAAGTATAAAGACTCTAAGGGCCCAATGAAAATTACTTTATTCTATATTGGCCTACCCTCTTTAAATAAAGTGTTAAATAAATAAATAAATCAATCAATAAATCATGCCATCGCTTGTCATCTGGAACATAATGTCATTGTTTTTCATCTGAGACATGTCATTGTTTGTCATCTGGAACATCATGTCATCGCTTATCATCTGGAACATCATGTCATCGCTTGCTTGAAATTATTTAAAGACTTTGTTTATAGATGACGTTTAAACTAATTAATTGCCAAGAAATACTTGTATCTTTGAGGCGAAATATTTTATTTTACAATAAATTATTTTACTAATCAAGAAGCTGTTTGTTTACAAATATTTAGAATCCCTTTAAATAATAATCCATTTCCTCTTCCTTGTGTTAATAGTAAAAACAAAGTAATTTCAAATTTTCTGCAAGAGGGCCTCTACTGACAAAGTTCCGCATATTTTGACATTATAAGGGTCCAAATGAATCCATTTAAACATTTTCTGGAAACAAAGCTGTGTTGATATAATAGTAGTGCTTGTAATGTGTGACATGTTTCATCGATGATTTACCATGATTCATGATGCTCCGAAAATGTTTAAACCATTTTAAGGGATTTGTTTTCTTGAAAATATGTTTCAAGGCGTGGGTTTTTGAGAAATTTGGCCTCTCGGGCTGTGATTTTCAGCAAAAGTTTGTGCCTCGCAAACAAGTTTTAAAATTTTCGCATAACAAAACGTGATTTATGCGACAGTAGAAATAACTCTCAGACAAGAGCAAACACAGGCGTCACACAAGAGACTGATCATTCGACTATTGAGGAGGGGTTAACTGGGCACGATTTTTTAGTAATGTCCATGTAATGCTGAATCGTTCACTTATATATTTTGTTCTCAAAAAAATCCTTTGCAAATTGTTTTTCCTGTTGGATCTCTCTCTTCATTTATCGAATCGGCCTTAAAGCCGAGATGTTAGTTGCAGAAGACTCATTTGTGATTCTACGTAATTTATTGCAGTTCTAACAATTCCGTCATTGTTGTTATCACCGCTTTGTTTTATTTGATTAAATTAAGTATTTAAAAAAAAAACACGTCAGGTGCAATAAAATAACGCAATCATAAAAGTCGGGTGCAATAAAAGTGTTCTTACTCAAATGTGTTGGTAATCAGAATATTTAGGTAATCCGAGCAGGTCAAGGGTCGCATGTTGGGCTACAGAAGCGCACCGAATCATTTACACAGACACGATAGCCTGACACACAACTCTACTGGTTTATTAGCCAACAATAGTCAATGGGAGTGTCGTGTAGCTACGGTATCGGTACAGGGAGTGGAAATGGAGTCTTCAGAATGGCAGACAAAATGAGGTACAGTAACATGTCTGTTATACTTGTTGTTTTTTTTTGTTTTCGGTTCGAATGAGATCATAGAGCTGGATTGTCTCCGTCATGTATTATACAGTATATTTATATACACTATGCATGAACCTCAATGTGCACTTCTATCCCAAACAGACCTGTTTTCCCCGGTAAAGTGCGCTGCGAAAGCGTATCATGTAAACAACAATGTAATTGTCACACTTGTGTCATCATACTATATATCATTGTCATACTTGTGTCATACTTGTGTCATCATACCATGTATCATTGTCACACTTGTGTCATCATACCATATATCATTGTCACACTTGTGTCATCATACCATATATCATTGTCACACTTGTGTCATCATGCAATATATCATTGTCATACTTGTGTCATCATACCATATATATAATTGTCATACTTGTGACATCATACCATATATCATTGTCATACTTGTGTCATCATACAATATATCATTGTCATACTTGTGTCATCATACCATATATATAATTGTCATACTTGTGACATCATACCATGTATCATTGTCACACTTGTGTTATCATACCATGTATCATTGTCATACTTGTGTCATCATACCACATATAATTGTCATACTTGTGACATCATACCATGTATCATTGTCACACTTGTGTTATCATACCATGTATCATTGTCATACTTGTGTCATCATACCATATATCATTGTCATACTTGTGTCATCATACCATGTATCATTGTCATACTTGTGTCATCATACCATATATGATTGTCACACTTGTGTTATCATACCATATATCATTGTCATACTTGTGTCATCATACCATGTATCATTGTCACACTAGTGTCATCATACCATATATGATTGTCACACTTGTGTCATCATACCATGTATCATTGTCACACTTGTGTCATCATACCATATATCATTGTCACACTTGTGTCATCATACCATGTATCATTGTCATACTTGTGTCATCATACCATATATAATTGTCATACTTGTGTCATCATACCATGTATCATTGTCATACTTGTGTCATCATACCATATATCATTGTCATACTTGTGTCATAATACCATATATCATTGTCACACTTGTGTCATCATACCATATATCATTGTCATACTTGTGTCATCATACTATGTATCATTGTCACACTTATGTCATCATACCATATATCATTGTCACACTTATGTCATCATACTGTATATCATTGTCATACTTGTGTCATCATACCATGTATCATTGTCACACTAGTGTCATCATACCATATATGATTGTCACACTTGTGTCATCATACCATTATATCATTGTCATACTTGTGTCATCATACCATGTATCATTGTCACACTTGTGCCATCATACCATGTATCATTGTCACACTTGTGTCATCATACCATATATCATTGTCATACTTGTGTCATCATACCATGTATCATTGTCACACTTGTGACATCATACCATGTATCATTGTCACACTTGTGTCATCATACCATATATCATTGTCATACTTGTGTCATCATACTATGTATCATTGTCACACTTATGTCATCATACCATATATCATTGTCACACTTATGTCATCATACTATACATCATTGTCATACTTGTGTCATCATACCATGTATCATTGTCACACTAGTGTCATCATACCATATATCATTGTCACACTTGTGTCATCATACCATGTATCATTGTCACACTTGTGTCATCATACCATATATCATTGTTACACTTGTGTCATCATACCATATACCATTGCCACACTTCTGTCATTATACCATATACCATTGTCACACTTGTGTCAGCATACCATATATCATTGTCATACTTGTGACATCATGCCATATATCATTGTCATACTTGTGACATCATGCCATATATCATTGTCACACTTGTGTCATCATACCATATATCATTGTCATACTTGTGACATCATGCCATACACAATTTTCATACTTGTGACACCATGCCATATATCATTGTCACACTTGTGTCATCATGCCATATACATACCATTGTCATACTTGTGTCATCATGCCATATACATACCATTGTCATACTTGTGACGTCATGCCATACACAATTGTCATACTTGTGACGTCATGCCATATATCATTGTCACACTTGTGTCATCATGCCATATACATACCATTGTCATACTTGTGACGTCATGCCATACACGATTGTCATACTTGTGACGTCATGCCATATATCATTGTCACACTTGTGTCATTACGCCATATACATACCATTGTCATACTTTTGACGTCATGCCATACACAATTGTCATACTTGTGACGTCATGCCATATGATATACAATTGCCACAATTTTGACATCATCCATATACTATTGTCATAATTATGACATCATCCATATACCATTGCCACACATATGACATTATCCATATACCATTGCCACAGTTATGACATCAGCCATATACCATTGTCGTACTTGTGTCATCATGCCATATAACATTGCCACATTTATAACAGCATGTCTTTTAACATTGGCACACTCATGACAGCATGTCATATACCATTGCCACACATAAGTGTGACAATGATATATAATTATGATTAAAAAGCAACTTAAATTCTAAAAAGTATCAAGATCTGTGTATAAACACAAGTGTAAAAGGCGGCGGGCGCTATTTTAGCCAAAATCGATTAGTAAGGCGTCATATTGCATAGGTCTTTTCCACCTTTATTTTTCTACAATATAATGCGATAAATCACTGACTTCCAACCAAGCATTGCGTAAAATATTGATTCCGTGGCAGCAAATTATAATGTTCATTTCTTTGTATGTTCTATGTTCTTCGTGTAATTAGGTGTTCGTATGCAAAGAAATTTTTCCACACAAAAACAACCTCGACCGAATTTTATTAGCGGTTGGCCCAACTTTGCGTTGGGTTAATAGCAATTATATGTCAATGAACACATCTAAATCAAAATCTATGCTTGTTGGATCCCGTCAAAGGCTAAATGATGTTGGTGAAGATTTCCTGGTTAACTTCAATGGTGAAATGATTAGAAAACAGACAGTTTCGAAAAGTCGCTCGGGGTGGTTTTAGATAAAACTCTATCATGGGATCATCGTGTTGATATGCTTTGTAAAAAGCTTAGCCAAAGAATTGGTGTTCTTATGAGAGTTCGCAACTTCTTACCTATTACCGTCAGAAAAACATTGTATTTTTCATTTATTCAGTCGTTATTTAACTATTGCTGTATAGTATGGGGCAATACGAGTCAGTCAAATTTATGTCGGGTGTATAAGCTTCAGAAAAGGGCAGTTCGTGTGATTTCCTCTGACAACTTTAGCCAATCGTCGTTTGAACTGATCAAAAAACATAGTATTATCACGGGGAAATCCTCCTCCACCACGTATCACGGGGGGGGGGGGGGGTCGTCTGGTCTCTATATCTGCGTCTGCTTGAGGAACGGGATCAGGAAAGTCACCTAAGTATCACGGGGAGAATTCTTCTCCTCTGGGTTCTCCACACGTGTCAGGGGGGAATCTCGTCTCGTCCCTATATCTCGTCCCCTTGAGGTACTTGATCGGGGAAGTCACTTAAGCTTTACAGTAAAATAAGACACACACAACGAAATACGTTTCAACTTTCGTCTTAGTCGATCAGTCGAGCACTCTATAAGACACAGCGCCCTGGGGAAAAATCCCGAAGACTATCGCAAGGCTGACCCAAGACTCGCCCAAGACTCTCTAGGACTGGACTAGACTGCGTCTATCGTGGAGTACTCGCCAAGACCAACTAAAAACTCTAACCAATTACAAAGAAGTATAAAGACTCTAAGGGCCCAATGAAAATTACTTTATTCTATATTGGCCTACCCTCTTTAAATAAAGTGTTAAATAAATAAATAAATCAATCAATAAATCATGCCATCGCTTGTCATCTGGAACATAATGTCATTGTTTTTCATCTGAGACATGTCATTGTTTGTCATCTGGAACATCATGTCATCGCTTATCATCTGGAACATCATGTCATCGCTTGCTTGAAATTATTTAAAGACTTTGTTTATAGATGACGTTTAAACTAATTAATTGCCAAGAAATACTTGTATCTTTGAGGCGAAATATTTTATTTTACAATAAATTATTTTACTAATCAAGAAGCTATTTGTTTACAAATATTTAGAATCCCTTTAAATAATAATCCATTTCCTCTTCCTTGTGTTAATAGTAAAAACAAAGTAATTTCAAATTTTCTGCAAGAGGGCCTCTACTGACAAAGTTCCGCATATTTTGACATTATAAGGGTCCAAATGAATCCATTTAAACATTTTCTGGAAACAAAGCTGTGTTGATATAATAGTAGTGCTTGTAATGTGTGACATGTTTCATCGATGATTTACCATGATTCATGATGCTCCGAAAATGTTTAAACCATTTTAAGGGATTTGTTTTCTTGAAAATATGTTTCAAGGCGTGGGTTTTTGAGAAATTTGGCCTCTCGGGCTGTGATTTTCAGCAAAAGTTTGTGCCTCGCAAACAAGTTTTAAAATTTTCGCATAACAAAACGTGATTTATGCGACAGTAGAAATAACTCTCAGACAAGAGCAAACACAGGCGTCACACAAGAGACTGATCATTCGACTATTGAGGAGGGGTTAACTGGGCACGATTTTTTAGTAATGTCCATGTAATGCTGAATCGTTCACTTATATATTTTGTTCTCAAAAAATTCCTTTGCAAATTGTTTTTCCTGTTGGATCTCTCTCTTCATTTATCGAATCGGCCTTAAAGCCGAGATGTTAGTTGCAGAAGACTCATTTGTGATTCTACGTAATTTATTGCAGTTCTAACAATTCCGTCATTGTTGTTATCACCGCTTTGTTTTATTTGATTAAATTAAGTATTTAAAAAAAAAACACGTCAGGTGCAATAAAATAACGCAATCATAAAAGTCGGGTGCAATAAAAGTGTTCTTACTCAAATGTGTTGGTAATCAGAATATTTAGGTAATCCGAGCAGGTCAAGGGTCGCATGTTGGGCTACAGAAGCGCACCGAATCATTTACACAGACACGATAGCCTGACACACAACTCTACTGGTTTATTAGCCAACAATAGTCAATGGGAGTGTCGTGTAGCTACGGTATCGGTACAGGGAGTGGAAATGGAGTCTTCAGAATGGCAGACAAAATGAGGTACAGTAACATGTCTGTTATACTTGTTGTTTTTTTTTGTTTTCGGTTCGAATGAGATCATAGAGCTGGATTGTCTCCGTCATGTATTATACAGTATATTTATATACACTATGCATGAACCTCAATGTGCACTTCTATCCCAAACAGACCTGTTTTCCCCGGTAAAGTGCGCTGCGAAAGCGTATCATGTAAACAACAATGTAATTGTCACACTTGTGTCATCATACTATATATCATTGTCATACTTGTGTCATACTTGTGTCATCATACCATGTATCATTGTCACACTTGTGTCATCATACCATATATCATTGTCACACTTGTGTCATCATACCATATATCATTGTCACACTTGTGTCATCATGCAATATATCATTGTCATACTTGTGTCATCATACCATATATATAATTGTCATACTTGTGACATCATACCATATATCATTGTCATACTTGTGTCATCATACAATATATCATTGTCATACTTGTGTCATCATACCATATATATAATTGTCATACTTGTGACATCATACCATGTATCATTGTCACACTTGTGTTATCATACCATGTATCATTGTCATACTTGTGTCATCATACCACATATAATTGTCATACTTGTGACATCATACCATGTATCATTGTCACACTTGTGTTATCATACCATGTATCATTGTCATACTTGTGTCATCATACCATATATCATTGTCATACTTGTGTCATCATACCATGTATCATTGTCACACTTGTGTCATCATACCATATATCATTGTCACACTTGTGTTATCATACCATATATCATTGTCATACTTGTGTCATCATACCATGTATCATTGTCATACTTGTGTCATCATACCATATATGATTGTCACACTTGTGTTATCATACCATATATCATTGTCATACTTGTGTCATCATACCATGTATCATTGTCACACTAGTGTCATCATACCATATATGATTGTCACACTTGTGTCATCATACCATGTATCATTGTCACACTTGTGTCATCATACCATATATCATTGTCACACTTGTGTCATCATACCATGTATCATTGTCATACTTGTGTCATCATACCATATATAATTGTCATACTTGTGTCATCATACCATGTATCATTGTCATACTTGTGTCATCATACCATATATCATTGTCATACTTGTGTCATAATACCATATATCATTGTCATACTTGTGTCATCATACCATGTATCATTGTCACACTTGTGTCATCATACCATATATCATTGTCATACTTGTGTCATCATACTATGTATCATTGTCACACTTATGTCATCATACCATATATCATTGTCACACTTATGTCATCATACTGTATATCATTGTCATACTTGTGTCATCATACCATGTATCATTGTCACACTAGTGTCATCATACCATATATGATTGTCACACTTGTGTCATCATACCATTATATCATTGTCATACTTGTGTCATCATACCATGTATCATTGTCACACTTGTGCCATCATACCATGTATCATTGTCACACTTGTGTCATCATACCATATATCATTGTCATACTTGTGTCATCATACCATGTATCATTGTCACACTTGTGACATCATACCATGTATCATTGTCACACTTGTGTCATCATACCATATATCATTGTCATACTTGTGTCATCATACTATGTATCATTGTCACACTTATGTCATCATACCATATATCATTGTCACACTTATGTCATCATACTATACATCATTGTCATACTTGTGTCATCATACCATGTATCATTGTCACACTAGTGTCATCATACCATATATCATTGTCACACTTGTGTCATCATACCATGTATCATTGTCACACTTGTGTCATCATACCATATATCATTGTCACACTTGTGTCATCATACCATATACCATTGCCACACTTCTGTCATCATACCATATACCATTGTCACACTTGTGTCAGCATACCATATATCATTGTCATACTTGTGACATCATGCCATATATCATTGTCATACTTGTGACATCATGCCATATATCATTGTCACACTTGTGTCATCATACCATATATCATTGTCATACTTGTGACATCATGCCATACACAATTTTCATACTTGTGACACCATGCCATATATCATTGTCACACTTGTGTCATCATGCCATATACATACCATTGTCATACTTGTGTCATCATGCCATATACATACCATTGTCATACTTGTGACGTCATGCCATACACAATTGTCATACTTGTGACGTCATGCCATATATCATTGTCACACTTGTGTCATCATGCCATATACATACCATTGTCATACTTGTGACGTCATGCCATACACGATTGTCATACTTGTGACGTCATGCCATATATCATTGTCACACTTGTGTCATTACGCCATATACATACCATTGTCATACTTTTGACGTCATGCCATACACAATTGTCATACTTGTGACGTCATGCCATATGATATACAATTGCCACAATTTTGACATCATCCATATACTATTGTCATAATTATGACATCATCCATATACCATTGCCACACATATGACATTATCCATATACCATTGCCACAGTTATGACATCAGCCATATACCATTGTCGTACTTGTGTCATCATGCCATATAACATTGCCACATTTATAACAGCATGTCTTTTAACATTGGCACACTCATGACAGCATGTCATATACCATTGCCACACATAAGTGTGACAATGATATATAATTATGATTAAAAAGCAACTTAAATTCTAAAAAGTATCAAGATCTGTGTATAAACACAAGTGTAAAAGGCGGCGGGCGCTATTTTAGCCAAAATCGATTAGTAAGGCGTCATATTGCATAGGTCTTTTCCACCTTTATTTTTCTACAATATAATGCGATAAATCACTGACTTCCAACCAAGCATTGCGTAAAATATTGATTCCGTGGCAGCAAATTATAATGTTCATTTCTTTGTATGTTCTATGTTCTTCGTGTAATTAGGTGTTCGTATGCAAAGAAATTTTTCCACACAAAAACAACCTCGACCGAATTTTATTAGCGGTTGGCCCAACTTTGCGTTGGGTTAATAGCAATTATATGTCAATGAACACATCTAAATCAAAATCTATGCTTGTTGGATCCCGTCAAAGGCTAAATGATGTTGGTGAAGATTTCCTGGTTAACTTCAATGGTGAAATGATTAGAAAACAGACAGTTTCGAAAAGTCGCTCGGGGTGGTTTTAGATAAAACTCTATCATGGGATCATCGTGTTGATATGCTTTGTAAAAAGCTTAGCCAAAGAATTGGTGTTCTTATGAGAGTTCGCAACTTCTTACCTATTACCGTCAGAAAAACATTGTATTTTTCATTTATTCAGTCGTTATTTAACTATTGCTGTATAGTATGGGGCAATACGAGTCAGTCAAATTTATGTCGGGTGTATAAGCTTCAGAAAAGGGCAGTTCGTGTGATTTCCTCTGACAACTTTAGCCAATCGTCGTTTGAACTGATCAAAAAACATAGTATTATCACGGGGAAATCCTCCTCCACCACGTATCACGGGGGGGGGGGTCGTCTGGTCTCTATATCTGCGTCTGCTTGAGGAACGGGATCAGGAAAGTCACCTAAGTATCACGGGGAGAATTCTTCTCCTCTGGGTTCTCCACACGTGTCAGGGGGGAATCTCGTCTCGTCCCTATATCTCGTCCCCTTGAGGTACTTGATCGGGGAAGTCACTTAAGCTTTACAGTAAAATAAGACACACACAACGAAATACGTTTCAACTTTCGTCTTAGTCGATCAGTCGAGCACTCTATAAGACACAGCGCCCTGGGGAAAAATCCCGAAGACTATCGCAAGGCTGACCCAAGACTCGCCCAAGACTCTCTAGGACTGGACTAGACTGCGTCTATCGTGGAGTACTCGCCAAGACCAACTAAAAACTCTAACCAATTACAAAGAAGTATAAAGACTCTAAGGGCCCAATGAAAATTACTTTATTCTATATTGGCCTACCCTCTTTAAATAAAGTGTTAAATAAATAAATAAATCAATCAATAAATCATGCCATCGCTTGTCATCTGGAACATAATGTCATTGTTTTTCATCTGAGACATGTCATTGTTTGTCATCTGGAACATCATGTCATCGCTTATCATCTGGAACATCATGTCATCGCTTGCTTGAAATTATTTAAAGACTTTGTTTATAGATGACGTTTAAACTAATTAATTGCCAAGAAATACTTGTATCTTTGAGGCGAAATATTTTATTTTACAATAAATTATTTTACTAATCAAGAAGCTGTTTGTTTACAAATATTTAGAATCCCTTTAAATAATAATCCATTTCCTCTTCCTTGTGTTAATAGTAAAAACAAAGTAATTTCAAATTTTCTGCAAGAGGGCCTCTACTGACAAAGTTCCGCATATTTTGACATTATAAGGGTCCAAATGAATCCATTTAAACATTTTCTGGAAACAAAGCTGTGTTGATATAATAGTAGTGCTTGTAATGTGTGACATGTTTCATCGATGATTTACCATGATTCATGATGCTCCGAAAATGTTTAAACCATTTTAAGGGATTTGTTTTCTTGAAAATATGTTTCAAGGCGTGGGTTTTTGAGAAATTTGGCCTCTCGGGCTGTGATTTTCAGCAAAAGTTTGTGCCTCGCAAACAAGTTTTAAAATTTTCGCATAACAAAACGTGATTTATGCGACAGTAGAAATAACTCTCAGACAAGAGCAAACACAGGCGTCACACAAGAGACTGATCATTCGACTATTGAGGAGGGGTTAACTGGGCACGATTTTTTAGTAATGTCCATGTAATGCTGAATCGTTCACTTATATATTTTGTTCTCAAAAAATTCCTTTGCAAATTGTTTTTCCTGTTGGATCTCTCTCTTCATTTATCGAATCGGCCTTAAAGCCGAGATGTTAGTTGCAGAAGACTCATTTGTGATTCTACGTAATTTATTGCAGTTCTAACAATTCCGTCATTGTTGTTATCACCGCTTTGTTTTATTTGATTAAATTAAGTATTTAAAAAAAAACACGTCAGGTGCAATAAAATAACGCAATCATAAAAGTCGGGTGCAATAAAAGTGTTCTTACTCAAATGTGTTGGTAATCAGAATATTTAGGTAATCCGAGCAGGTCAAGGGTCGCATGTTGGGCTACAGAAGCGCACCGAATCATTTACACAGACACGATAGCCTGACACACAACTCTACTGGTTTATTAGCCAACAATAGTCAATGGGAGTGTCGTGTAGCTACGGTATCGGTACAGGGAGTGGAAATGGAGTCTTCAGAATGGCAGACAAAATGAGGTACAGTAACATGTCTGTTATACTTGTTGTTTTTTTTTGTTTTCGGTTCGAATGAGATCATAGAGCTGGATTGTCTCCGTCATGTATTATACAGTATATTTATATACACTATGCATGAACCTCAATGTGCACTTCTATCCCAAACAGACCTGTTTTCCCCGGTAAAGTGCGCTGCGAAAGCGTATCATGTAAACAACAATGTAATTGTCACACTTGTGTCATCATACTATATATCATTGTCATACTTGTGTCATACTTGTGTCATCATACCATGTATCATTGTCACACTTGTGTCATCATACCATATATCATTGTCACACTTGTGTCATCATACCATATATCATTGTCACACTTGTGTCATCATACAATATATCATTGTCATACTTGTGTCATCATACCATATATATAATTGTCATACTTGTGACATCATACCATATATCATTGTCATACTTGTGTCATCATACAATATATCATTGTCATACTTGTGTCATCATACCATATATATAATTGTCATACTTGTGACATCATACCATGTATCATTGTCACACTTGTGTTATCATACCATGTATCATTGTCATACTTGTGTCATCATACCACATATAATTGTCATACTTGTGACATCATACCATGTATCATTGTCACACTTGTGTTATCATACCATGTATCATTGTCATACTTGTGTCATCATACCATATATCATTGTCATACTTGTGTCATCATACCATGTATCATTGTCACACTTGTGTCATCATACCATATATCATTGTCACACTTGTGTTATCATACCATATATCATTGTCATACTTGTGTCATCATACCATGTATCATTGTCATACTTGTGTCATCATACCATATATGATTGTCACACTTGTGTTATCATACCATATATCATTGTCATACTTGTGTCATCATACCATGTATCATTGTCACACTAGTGTCATCATACCATATATGATTGTCACACTTGTGTCATCATACCATGTATCATTGTCACACTTGTGTCATCATACCATATATCATTGTCACACTTGTGTCATCATACCATGTATCATTGTCATACTTGTGTCATCATACCATATATAATTGTCATACTTGTGTCATCATACCATGTATCATTGTCACACTAGTGTCATCATACCATATATGATTGTCACACTTGTGTCATCATACCATTATATCATTGTCATACTTGTGTCATCATACCATGTATCATTGTCACACTTGTGCCATCATACCATGTATCATTGTCACACTTGTGTCATCATACCATATATCATTGTCATACTTGTGTCATCATACCATGTATCATTGTCACACTTGTGACATCATACCATGTATCATTGTCACACTTGTGTCATCATACCATATATCATTGTCATACTTGTGTCATCATACTATGTATCATTGTCACACTTATGTCATCATACCATATATCATTGTCACACTTATGTCATCATACTATACATCATTGTCATACTTGTGTCATCATACCATGTATCATTGTCACACTAGTGTCATCATACCATATATCATTGTCACACTTGTGTCATCATACCATGTATCATTGTCACACTTGTGTCATCATACCATATATCATTGTCACACTTGTGTCATCATACCATATACCATTGCCACACTTCTGTCATCATACCATATACCATTGTCACACTTGTGTCAGCATACCATATATCATTGTCATACTTGTGACATCATGCCATATATCATTGTCATACTTGTGACATCATGCCATATATCATTGTCACACTTGTGTCATCATGCCATATACATACCATTGTCATACTTGTGTCATCATGCCATATACATACCATTGTCATACTTGTGACGTCATGCCATATATCATTGTCATACTTGTGACACCATGCCATATATCATTGTCACACTTGTGTCATCATGCCATATACATACCATTGTCATACTTGTGTCATCATGCCATATACATACCATTGTCATACTTGTGACGTCATGCCATACACAATTGTCATACTTGTGACGTCATGCCATATATCATTGTCACACTTGTGTCATCATGCCATATACATACCATTGTCATACTTGTGACGTCATGCCATACACGATTGTCATACTTGTGACGTCATGCCATATATCATTGTCACACTTGTGTCATTACGCCATATACATACCATTGTCATACTTTTGACGTCATGCCATACACAATTGTCATACTTGTGACGTCATGCCATATGATATACAATTGCCACAATTTTGACATCATCCATATACTATTGTCATAATTATGACATCATCCATATACCATTGCCACACATATGACATTATCCATATACCATTGCCACAGTTATGACATCAGCCATATACCATTGTCGTACTTGTGTCATCATGCCATATAACATTGCCACATTTATAACAGCATGTCTTTTAACATTGGCACACTCATGACAGCATGTCATATA